>NC_068926.1:65393333-65696363 GCF_023091745.1 Budorcas taxicolor
CCTCTTGAGAAATCTGTATGCAGGTCAGGAAGCAACAGTTAGAACTGGACATGGAGCAACAGACTGGTTCCAAATAGGAAAAGGAGTAAGTAAGGCTGTATATTGTCACCCTGCTTATTTAACTTCTATGCAGAGTACATCATGAGAAACGCTGGGCTGGAAGAAGCACCAGCTGGAATCAAGATTGCCGGGAGAAATATCAATAACCTCAGATATGCAGATGACACCACCCTTATGGCAGAAAGTGAAGAGGAGCTAAAAAGCCTCTTGATGAAAGTGAAAGAGGAGAGTGAAAGTGTTGGCTTAGAGCTCAACATTCAGAAAACGAAGATCACGGCATCAGGTCCCATCACTTCATGGGAAATAGATGGGGAAACAGTGGAAACAGTGTCAGACTTTATTTTGGGGCGCTCCAGAATCACTGCAGAAGCTGATTGCAGCCATGAAATTAAAAGAGGCTTACTCCTTGGAAGGAAAGTTATGACCAATGTAGATAGCATATTCAAAAGCAAAGACATTACTTTGCCAACAAAGGTCTGTCTAGTCAAAGCTATGGTTTTTCCAATGGTCGTGTGTGGATGTGAGAGTTGGACTGTGAAGAAAGCTGAGCACCAAGAAATTGATGTTTTTGAACTGTGGTATTGGAGAAGACTCTTGAGAGTCCCTTGGACTGCAAGGAGATCCAACCAGTCCATTCTAAAGGAGATCAGTCCTGGTTGTTCTTTGGAAGGACTGATGCTGAAGCTTAAACTCTAATACTTTGGTCACCTCGTGCGAAGAGCTGACTCATTGGAAAAGATTCTGATGCTGAGGGATTGGGGGCAGGAGGAGAAGGGGTTGACAGAGGATGAGATGGCTGGATGGCATCACCAACTCGATGGACATGAGTTTAAGTACAGTCCGGGAGTTGGTGATGGACAGGGAGGCCTGGCGTGCTGGGATTCATGGGGTCGCAGAGAGTCGGACACGACTGAGCGACTGAGCTGAGCTGAGCGAGCGTGCTCTCACGTCAGCACACCACACTTGGGTTATCTGCTCGTTGATCAATGGACATCTGGCCCGTTTCTGCTCTCTGGCACGCCTCTCATTTGCGCAGTCCCCTGGTACTGGGAATACCAGACCACCTGACTGACCTCTTGAGAAACCTATATGCAGGTCAGAAAGCAACAGAACTGGACATGGACGGGTTCATTCCTTCACTATTCTAACCTCTGTCTGCACTTACTATTTATTTGTTTTCTGATCCCCCGTCTCCCTGGAGCAAACAGGAATTGCAAAATTATTAGGCTTATGACTCATTTGTTCAACACCGTGTTGTCAGGACAGAGTTGGCCTTCTGCCAATGTTTGTTTGTTTGTTGAATGACTGAGTGAGTGAGTGATTCAGCGAGTGGGTGAGTCAGCAGCCCGCAGGGGGCACAGGGAGGCGCGTGCACAGCTAACTAACCTGGTGAAGCAGAGGGTTCAGTCTCCCTCGATTTGGTTGTGGGGGGAGCAGAGGGTTTGGGGTCCTAGGTGAAGCTGGGTCTTGACAGGTGCATAGAAATCGGGAGGTGGGGAGAGGTGGGAAGGGCCCCCTGGGCAGAGAGGGTTGAGGCTGAGCAGCGGCCGCGGGGCTTGACTGTGCTGCAGAAGAGGTTTGTGGTCCCCGGTCCTCAGCGGGGACCCCTGTACTCACAGGGTGGCCTTGTCACTGGGCAGAGCAGAAGGTTTGCAAGAAAGGGGAGAGTTTAGTCAGAGGTCGGGCAGCGCCCTGAGGACCCCATTCCTTCCACCTCAGAAGCCCCCTGACCTGGTGACCCCTCCAGTGCCAGCCTCAGACAGTTGCATTCGGGGCCTCTGAATCCAGATTCGTGGGTGGTGTCCCTTGAGATCCTGTATCAGGGGCTGTCCCCCAGGAGTCAGGACAGGTAGGGATGAGAGTGTAATGACAAACCAAGAGAGGATGGCGGGGTGTGGAGGGGAGCCTCCTGGAATGGTCCTGCCTAGAGTGGCCGGGCAATCCAGTGTTTCAAGCAAAAGTGATGATGGGGATTTGATCTTCCTGTGAAATCTTGCCATTTTTATACATTGTGCTGTGCTTAGCCATGTCTGACTCTTTGTGACCCCATGGACTGTAGCCTGCCAGGCTCGTCTGTGCATGGGGATTCTCCCGGCAAGAGTACTGGAGTGGGTTGCCATGCCCTCCTCCAGGGGATCTTCCGAACCCAGGGATGGAACCCAGGTCTCCCGCATTGTAGGCAGATTCTTTACCATCTGAGCCACCAGGGAAGCCCATTTTATACAGTAGAGGGGAAAAAAATGTTTTTAACTTAACCACACCCAGCTGCCTTCAGTTAACGCACAGGGTACTGGCAGTCTCGACTGACATATTATCTTGCTGAGCCCTTGGGAAAGTGAGTGACTTGGCCTCGGCTCACCCAGTGGGCAGGTGCCACCTGCAGGCTCTGCCCAGGGATGTTGGACTCTTTTTTTTGGAAACCTCCACCTTCACAGCGCATCAGAAATGCCCGGGGTGTCCACCAGGGGGAGTTCTTGCTGCAATTTCTCTTCCCTTCCCCCGTTCCCCCCCAATTCTTCCAGATTGAAGACACGAGCTTCCTGGTGCAGTGCTTACGAGTGACCACCAGAGGGCAGGGTGGGGGGGGCGATCTATGTTCAGCATTTTGCTTCACTAGTTTTTAATGCCAGGGCCTTCATTCTGTATCCCCCCAAATCAAGTTTTCCGCGTCCATTTAGATTTTTACTTTAACGCCTGTCGCTGGTTTTGGAGCACGTGTCACTCAGCTCGGTTCCCTGCCAGGTGTCTGGTGCGTTTCTATTTTGCCGGCCTTTGAGCTGCTGGGCTCAAGTTGGGACGTTCTTCTGCAGCCCTCACCGCGCTGGCCACCCCAGTTGGTTTTTGCTGATGGTGTTTCTCTTTTGAAGAAACTATTATTGTTTGTTTGTTTTTTCGGAAAAAAAGTTTTTATTTCTAAAAGAGGTGTGTGTGTGTGTGTGTGTGTGTGTGTGTGTGTGGAGAGTAAATGCATGTGTCTAGCGGATGGGCAGCCCACAATGACAGCCCTGTGAATATAGAAATGGCATTTCTGACTTAAGTAGATGTATTTCCAGAGATGCTGCATTTTCTATCTGAACACAGGGTCCCTTGAGAATAGGGGCATTCGGTCATATTTCAAGTCTCTGCTCCAGGCAGCCTCCTCTAAGAAGCCCTCCTGGGTTGCACCTTCTCGTCTGCACTCCATTCATTCAAATAAAATAAAATAGTGTCCCTGCCTTCTGCCCCCTTCCCCCTAAAAACCCCCAACTCTCAGAGAGTCACACCCGGGGACTACCAGCTTTACATCCCTGTTTTCCTTCGTGAACGTTCATGTTGATTTTAACAGCCTCCTTATCTTTTTAACAGAGGTTTCTGCTCATGGCTAAGCCCTCTGAGTAGGTTTTTGGCATGGTTGCTTGTACATTCAGTCATTTTTGGAAAATGAGTGATGCTAACCAGGATTGCCAGGTATTTCCTGGGCAGTAGAGTGGTTAGGACTCACTGCTTTCAGAACCCCGGAGGGCCTGGGTTCAGTCTCTTGTAGGGAAACTAAGATCCCACAAGCCATGTGTCTCAGCCAAAAACAAAACCAGAAAGGGGATTGCTGAGGACCTGCTGTGACCGGGTGTGGGGTTGGGGCGAGGGGAACCAGGCCGACCATGGTGGTGGCCCTTGGGGAACTGACCTTTGAGGAGGGATTGAAGAAGGAGTCACAGAAATGCAGAATGTTCTTCCAGAAGGGGTGCTGTGGGGCCGCCCTGAGCCTGGGCTGGGGGCTGCAGATGGGGGAGGCAGGCACACAGAATGGTTAGATCTTAGGCCAGAGGCCCCGCACTGACAGGAGTGACCCAGTGGAGCGGAGGGGCGTGTGCTTGCTTCCTGGTGCTGCCGTATGGCACGCTCAGTGGCTCAGAAACAATAGACCCTTATTCCCTTTCTGTCCCTGAGGCCAGAGTCTGAAATCCAGGTGTCAGCAGGCCCCCCTCCCTCCAGGGATTCTAGGGGCGGATCTTTCGCTCCCTCTTCCAGCTTTGGAGAAGCCCAGGCGTCCTTCGGCTTGTGGCCACAGCCTCCAGCCTCTGTCTCTGTCCTCTCTGGACATCCCTCTCTGGGGTTGTGGCTTGTGGACACTTAATTTAGTGTCCCAGGTGGCACTGGTGGTAAAGAGCCCGCCTCCCAATGCAGGGGACACAGGAGATGGGGGTTAGATCCCTGGGTCGGAAAGATCCCCTGGAGGAGAGCATAGCAACCCACTCTAGTGTTCCTACCTGGGGAATCGCATGGACAGAGGAGCCTGGCGGGCTACAGTCCACAGGGTCACAAAGAATCGGACATGACTGACGCAACTGAGCCCTTAGCACACAGGGTGATCCAGAATAATCTCACTTCAAGATGCTTAATTGAACTACGTCTGCAAAGACCTTTTCCAAAAAAAGGTGGCATTTACAGGTTCTGGGCACACGGGTTCTGAGGGGCCACCGTCCCATCCACTACGGGGAGGGAGATTTTCTTCCAACCGAGGAACAGCCTGAGCAAAGGGCCTGAGGTCACCTGGCCCACCCGATTGCGGTGGGGCAGGTGTTGGGTCAGATGGCAAAGGTGGGAAGGGGCCTGGGGCGGAGGGATCAGGAGCCAGGGGAGGCGTCCAGGGGTGTTTGGGGTCGCGTCACCATCGTGCACGTGGGTGGTTCCCCTGGCCGGGTGAGAAGGGCCCCAGGGGCAGGAGGTGATTAGCCCAGGGGACCAGAGTGAGGTAGGGGGTCAGTTTCGGCTTGGGCTGGGGGCGCGGCATGGGGAGTGCTTCTGGGGGCCTGACCTGGTGACTGCGGCCCCCTCCAGGCTGAGAAGGCGGGACTTTGCCGAGGGAGAGGTCTGTGTCACTGGTGCCTGCCCCCCACGACCACCTCGTCGGGGCTCAGCTCGGTTTCTCCACCGTGGACTCACCACGTCTGACTTTTTCACTTGTTTATCCTGAGCGACCCCGCCGTGTCTCCTGTCTGTCTGGCTCCACGCCCACCTGCTTCCCCGCTCACGCCCCACTGCTCCGCTCTCTCTGGTCCCGGCAGCCCCTCTGCCATCTCTCTGTGTCCTTGCTGCCTCTGACTTTTCTGCAGGTTCATCTCTTCCTGCCTGTGTGTCTCTTCCCCGCGCCCTCAGGGGCCCCTCCTCCCCATCTCTGTCCTCTCTACCCCTCCCAGCCCTTTTGTCTCTGGCCCGTCCCTGTCAGGCCGTCGGGAGGCTGAGGAGTTGGCCTCCACGCTCCCCGGGGGTGGCGGACTGTTCCTCCCCACGCCAGTCAAGGTCAGCAGCGTCCACCCCAGCACCATCCTGTTAGCCCCTTGGTGAGCGGGACCCCGCTCTCCAACTGTGCCTTCAGTCAGCCAGTGAGCGGGGGCCTGGTGGTTTTCCCCCTGCGCCATTGTCTGGGGCCTGCCCCTGCCTGCTGGATGCCGGGCACCGGGTCACGTCGGAGGAGCCACGGGCCTGCTTCTCAAGGGCTCTGAGGCTCGCACCGTGGGTGGTGTCCTCCTGGGTTTCCTGTCAGCTGCGCGTCCCCGAGTCAGGTTGTGGGGCTGTGTGCAGTACAGCTGGTCCCCGGGGCCTGGCGGGTGGGGGGGTGCCTCAGCCGAGGGCGCTGCTGTGGGGTGCTCGTGCATGCCGGTCCATTTCCGGCCGTGATGGGGCTGGCCTGATGGAGGTGGTGCTGAGCTGGGGCTCTGGCCCACCCCCCAAGCCCGGTTAACCTGGGCAGCACCCTTTGCAAGCTCCCACCTCCCCATGTGGCCAGTGGAGGGGATGACGATCACCCCGGGGAAGCCCCGTGGGGACTTTCCTGTCCTGTGCAGGAAACCCTGAAGTGCAGGGAAGCTCCATCCCACTTTACAGGAGGGGTAACCGAGGCTCGGGGAGGCGGGATGATGGGCCCCATCACACTCTTGGGAAGGAAACGTCCAAGAGAGGTCGCCTTGGGCCAGCCTTCAGGTGTGCTATAGCCGGGAGTTCTAGCTTCTGAAGAGGGATGCTCCCCCTGCCCCGACTCCTTTGCGGCAGGGGTGGCCTAGGAGCCCGCACCACCCCCCGTCCCCCTGGCTGCCCACCCGCAGGAGCAGACAAAACCCAGGACTGGCTGGGTTTCCAGCTCACTGTGTGACCTGGACCAAGTCCCCTTCCCTCTCTGGGCCCCCCTCTTCCCCCGCTGGAAAAGGGGGCCTCCAGGGCTGTTCAGATGGAACTTGGCTGAAGTTGGGAGGGGCTGTGTGAGCCTGAGTTGATTTATGTCCTTAATGTGGAAGGAGTTGGGATGGGGGGGCGGGGGGCTTCCCCTCGGTGTGTGGTTTTGGGGAGGAACTTACACTCACATGACACACGCAGGCAGACACTCAGGTCTGGGGCTCCATCCTCGCTCCTTCCCTCAGTGGAAAAATCCCCCGGTCCAGAGCACCCCGAGGAGGGCCTTGAGTCCAGACCTGAGCAGCGGCTCCCAGTGCCCTGGACAGGGCCATCCTGCCAGCCCCCTGGCCGCCAGCCGGCCCCTGAATGATTCATGCCGCCTTGAACTTGACTCCTGCGTGACAAGCCGAGCGGGAAGAGCCGCCCCTCCAGAGGGAGGCTGGAAGCGTGCGATGCAGGCGGCATAGCCCCTGGCACCAGAGATGGAGTATTACTACTGCCCCAGCTTGCTGAAGCTCCTGCGGTACCTCTGGGTGAGTCTGGCCGACCGGACTCGAGTCTCTCGTCTCCTGCCAACTTTGCTTCCTGGCTCTGCCTGGCCGGTAGCGCCTCTGTGTTCTTTAGAAATGGTGGTTGTTTCAAGGAGGGAGGGGGTGGGGGTTCGGTTTGGGAAGCAGAAGGGCTCGTCGAAGAGGAGAGGGTCCTGCCCACCGTGATCGGTGGGCACAGGGGCTGCCCCTCCGGTCCACGGGGAAGAAAACAAACAGGAAAAACGAACGACCTTTCCAGAAAGCACCATTTCTTTGATTTACGAGATGGCTCTTTATTCTGAAATTACATCCTTCTTGCCTTTGTTGTGTCCGTGTAAAATGGTCTCGTTTTTTATGAGGCGAAAAGAATAGAGTTTGTTTTTCCTTCGGTGACCTTACTAAGCAAGAGGAAAATGTTGGAACTCTCACATCACAGCCTCTTTTCTGTCAAAGTATAAAGGAGGAAAAAAAAAGCCCTCAAAACTTCTTGTGGCAGAATGCCCAAAACAGAGAACCTGTGGGGAAGTGCTTTGTGGGGTATAAAGCGCTTCTCAGATCTTGCTTTGACTCTGAGACTGACCTGCTGTGTGTCTGCTGGCAAGCTGCTTCCCCTCTCTGGGCTTCTGTTCCCTCATCCCTCGCTGCCCTAAGGGGGTGGGCCTCGGGTGGTGGTGGGTCGTGTGACCTTCATCGGGGCTCTGTGAACAGAGGGGCTTGGCAGAGAACCGTCACAGGTGGTCTCGGGGTTTTTTGGAACGTTGACCAACCCAGTTGAGAACACCCAAGAAAGACTTGGGAAATATTATTCTTTCCCCGTCCTGAATGTTTGCAAATACTTCAAATGCCTTCTCACCCAGGGAATTTTCCGGAGCTCCTAAAAATACAACTTTAGGAAACATTGTCCTCCAGCTGCCCCACCTCCCCCTGCCCTAGTTCCCTGCAGCAGTGGAGAAACCGGAGACCCTCCTAGTACTTCCCCCTTAATCACTGGCTCTTGCACATTGTCTAACTGTAAATGTCAAAGGACATTAGTTGATTTTGTTTGTTTGTTTGTTTTATTACAAAAATAACAGATGGACACGGTAGAAAACTTGGAAAGTTTTGAAATGCCCGAGAAAGAAAAGAAGCAACCCGTAATCATTTGTGTGTGGAGAACCTGCCACCCGCTGGGTCCTCACATCTTTGACGCACTGGGCTCCAGTGTTAGGGAGGCTGTGACACACTGATTGATAGTAAGAAGTGCACATTTGGCCTTTGTTCCTGTTTCTGCCACAGAGCTCCTAAAACCCTTGGAATTTCCAGACTGATAAAAGTGGTAAAAGAGTCTAGATATTCACACATGACCTTCTGTTAATGAGATGACTTTTGGCCAGCACCTAAGGATGGGGGCTGGTTGCCAGGGAAACCAACTGCCTGAGTCCTTCCTGTTTCCCAGGAAGCCACATCAGACGGCAAGGGATCAGCTAAGCACCGATTATTGTAAGGGTCCTGATGTGGGGGAGGGGTGGCCTTTCCCCTCCCCGCCGTAGACTCACGTGGTACAGAATGTACACTCACTCTATCAGCCTGGGCCCCTAACTGCTCTCAGCTTTCTGCTCCATGTCACCTCTTCATGATTTTTGTGAATACTTTTAGATTTATAGAAAAGTTGCAAAGATGGTCGGGGGAGTCCCTGTGTACCCTTCACCCAGCTTCTGCTCACGTTAGCACCCTACTGTAACAGCCGCAATACAATTTGTCCAGCAGAGAAATTAACATAGGTTCAGTGCTATTGGTTTCCCTGGTGGCTCAGTTGGTAAAGAATCCGCCTGCAAAGTGGGGGACCTGGGTTCAATCCCTGGGTTGGGACAATCTCCTGGAGGAGGGATCTCCAGTATTCTGGCCTGGAGAATTGCATGGACTCTATAGTCCATGGGGTCGCAAAGAGTCGGACATGACTGATTGACTTTCACTTCACAGTGCTATTGGTATTAACTAGACTCCAGACTTCATTCCAGTGGTTCTCATCCAGGGGTGACCTCCAGGGCACACTTGGCAATGTCTGGTGACATTCTTTGATTGTCACAGCTAGGGTAGGGGTGAGGGGCTGCTGGCATCTTGGGAATGGAGGTCAGGGCTGCTTATAAAAAAGATCCTACAGTGAGCAGGACAGTCCCACCCCCCGACCCCAAACACCACCGCCAAGGATGACCCGGCCCCAACGTCAATCACACCAAGGTTGAGAAGCCCCGCTGATGTCTCCAGATCGTCCACTGATGTCCTTTCTCTGTTCCACGATCCGACACAGGGTCCCACGTCATATTTTGCCTCTAAATTTCCATCCATCGCGGTGAATGAATGAGTGTAGACCATGCGCATCTCAGCTTACGTGCCCACTGGTAACGGGAACGTCTGCCCACATCGAGACACCCTCCGTAAGCGTGATGTCTAATGCCGATTAATACCCAGCACTTGTCACCAGCCCTGACTCTTCAGCCGTTCTCCCTGGGCCACACACTTGGGTTGCTCCCAGGCAGGCGGTGCACGCACAGCTTAGTGACCATCATTCTCAGCCTTAAGCCTTTACTCGATTTTCAGGTTATTTTCTAAGTCAGCTTCTTGGAACTGGGGCCACGCGTGGGCTGCAGCAGGTTCTGCAGAGACTGTCCTTTGTCAGCGGGATGTCGGTGGTTTCCTGTTGGCGGCCCGAGTCCCCCACGGGGCTACAGTTCTGTTCTGGGCTTGGGGGGAAGAGTCTGCCTCTTCTCCCCCTCCACCGCCGTCAAGCCCAGTCACTGCCCAGCATGACCTGGGAAGTGGGGGAGGGAGACTGAGTTTCTGCTTCACATCATTAGTAACTGTAGCTGGTGGCTCCCCTGCCCTGGCTGTTTTGAGTTACTTAACCGCCTTTGTTGATGAGATAACCCAGCCAGAAGGTCCCAAGGCCTGTGGCCTTGCTGGGCCATTGGTACCAAGCTGGTTGTTCGTGATTGTCAATTGGCAGCAACAGGAATAATAACAACAGTGGCCACCTGCACCACGGCCATTCCTACTGAGCACTTGTAAAGTGTCTTTCATGGGTATCTCATGAGAACCGAGAAGCCCAGCTGTCGGTCTCATTATCCCCATTTTGCAGCTAGGGAACCCGAGGCTCAGAGAGGTTAAGCAGCTTCCTGAAGGCTCTCCCAGCGAGGAGGTGTCAGAGCCTATAACTGAGTGCTGTTCTCCTGCGGCTACTTTGTCGAATCTGATCTTCCCATTTCTCAGATGGGAAAACTGAGGCCCACAGGTTGGGGCAACTTGCCAGTCTACGGGAAAGCTCTCTATCCGGATCCACTTTTGCCAGGTGGAGGACTGTAGAAGGATGTCGCCAGAGTCAGGCTGGGCTCTGGAGCCCTGGCTTAGAATCCAGGCTCTGCCAACACCGGGTTACGTTGCCTCTGAGCCAGTGTCCCCATCCGCACATGGACGGTGCCGAGAATCAGCCAGAACAAGGGACGTGAGTATGCTTGGCACAGGGCTGGCCCTCACTGTCTAGATGTCCTTGTTTGAGGGGGCTGGCGGGCTCTGATAGAATGGCAGACAGCACCCCCCACCAGACTTCCCCAGGCTCCCCAGAGGCTGCCTGTCCCACCTGACTGCAGAGCCTGGGGGCTGACTCCTGGCCTGCCACCCTCCTCGACTCTGTGTCACCTACAGCCAAGGGGGTTGCCGGTGTCATTCCTGACAGCTTCTTCAAGAAGATGCTGTGTGAGCCAAGGGCGCGCCCCGTGCTGTTGGTGGTGGGTCCCTTTCAGGTGCCTCCTTGCCGGGGTATTGGTCCAGTGGCTCGATCCGCATGCAGTGATGGGGTAACCCGCTTTGTTTTCCAGGGTGCTTGGTGAGCTTCATCTCTCCACATTCAACCAGATTATTTTTTAATTTTTTTTGATGGGGAAAATGTCCAAATGTCTAAATGTGGTTAGCCTGGCCGTTCTCTCCGTGGGGCCGCCTCGCTGCCTGATTACTCAGCCGTGTCCCACTCAGCCCGTCGTCACCTCCAGGAATAATAATACCAGTCACGAGACAGTGACCTGAGTTCCCCTCTCGCCTCCGAGCACTCGTCCGTGTGGCCTCGCGGTTAATCCTCGAAGCAGCCTCGAGAGGCGAGTGTTTCCGATGAGAAGCCTGGAGGTCTGGGGCATGGTTGAGTGCCCACCTGATACGGACCAGCTGGCAGTGGGTGGAGCTGGGCTTTGAACTTGGGAAGTCTGGCATCAAAGCTGATGTGCTTGGTTATGCTCACGGCTGCCCTCAGGCAGGAAGGATGCCCATCTTCCCCCCCAACCCCCGGTACGGTGCCTGGCTTAGAGTCGGTGCTCAGTAGACAGTGCTTGTGGAAGCTGTGCTGAGGGCTGGATGGCTGTGGGGGGTCACTGGGGTGCCTGGACTCTGCACACGCCTGTCCTGTTACAGTCACCCCAGCTGTTATTTTCACTCCCAGCCCCTGCGTCTCAGACACTGGCGGCCTCGCTCTGTGCCCAGGGTCTGGCCTGGCTCTGCAGCGTCTGTGGCTGAAATAGGAGAACCGGCTATTTTTGTGCCTCTGGAGTTGGAGGCTTGGACCCAGCGTCACGAGACTCCAGCCGAGGGTGCCCTTGTAGACCCAGTGGCAGGGCGGAGAGCTGGGGTCAGGCCCTCCTGGCTTCCGGTCCCCATCGAGCTGCTTGCTAATGGGGTGTGGGGGAGCTTCGAGCAAGTCTCCTGACCTCTCAGAAAGCCAGTTTTGCCATCTGTAGAGTGGGAATGAAAATGATGTCTCCCTTGCATTTACATTGACATTGAAGTCGCTCAGTCGTGTCTGACTCTTTGCGACCCCATGGACTGTAGCCTACCAGTCTCCTCCGTCCATGGAATTTTCCAGGCAAGCATACTGGAGTGGGTTGCCATTTCCTTCTCCAGGCGATCTTCCTGACCCAGGGATCGAACCCGGGTCTCCTGGATTTTAGGCAGACGCTTTACCGTCTGAGCCACAGACCCAAGCAATTCAGGCATTGCTTGAGGCAATGTTGGCAGCTGATGCCGATGTGGACAGCTGATGGGTCCTCAGTTCAGTTCAGTTCTCAGTGTTTGGGACAGTCAGTGAGTCAGGCAGATCCCTGCCTCGGGGACTGATGTTCTAGTGGGGCCTGGGACACAGGAATCCTGTATAGTAAGTCAGGAGGTGGGGCAGCTGGGAAGGAAGGAAGGAAGCACTCAGGGGGAGCGTGGGTGTGACACTCAGGGGGAGCGTGGATGGGTGGGCGCACCCTCAGAAGGCGACTTTTGAACTGAGACTTCGGAAGAGGGGAGGGAGCAAGTCCGGGGAGCTTAGGGGAGAGCTAGCAGCCAGAGCAAAGCCCCTGAGGTCTGTGTGTGCACAGGCCGTTCTCTGGAACTGGAAGGAGGCTGCGGCAGAGAGCGAGTGAGGTGATAGGCGCTGTCAGGGTCATGCAGGGCCTGGCAGCCACTCGGAAGTCTTCGCCTTGTGCTCTGAAGCTGGGGGAGGGAGTCACGTGGGGTGGGAGGGGCACAGGCCGCCGTGGACTCGGGGAGACCAGCAAGGAGCCTCTGCAGCTGTCTAGGCGGGAGCTGACGGTGCCTCAGCCCAGGGCGGCGGCGGCGGTGGCGAGAAGTGGACAGAGTCTGGATCTGCTCTGAAAGTCACACTGTGGGATCTGCTGGCGGACTGGGCACGGGTGGGGGAGAGAGAGAGAGTTACACAGACACTGAGCATTTGGGGCCTGGCAGCCAGGAGCGGGTGGAAAACCGCAGGGGAAGGGGTCTTGGGGGCAGATCAGGATTCGGCTTTGGACTTGCTGAGTTTGAAGTGTCTGTTAGACGTTCCCCATTCTTTCCCCAAGCTCTCTTTGCCCATCCGTACAGTGGAAGGTAATTCCTGCCCTGCCTGTGTCTGAAGGTTGTCGAGATGCTTTGAAGGGAATTTGAAAAGGCCTCCGAGGAGGGTGATCACGCCAAGCCCACGTCAGGAAATTCTTTAGCCCCTTAGGTGTTTCCCAGCACTTCTGAGCCCTCAGGGAGACGTACTCAGAGCCTTTTAAGCTCCAGGAGGCCCTGCTAATAACTTCCACAGCAGGGTTTATGAGAATTCAGCTGGCCCATGGCCAGCTCCCCGTGGCACCTCTCTCACTGTGAAAACTTGCAGCGCTTCTCTACCTGTTAACGCCCCTCCTGGGCAGGACCACTCACCACCTCAGCCCCCCTCCACCCTCCCGTCTGCAGAATCCTTGACATAAAGTGAAAAGAGAACCCTGCTCTCAGATGCTGGTGGGTCCCCAGGCTTGGAAGGCCACTCCCTGGCCCTCCGTGGGCCCCAGCCACTGACGCAGGCCACTGAGAACATCACGCTGAAGGGCTGAAGTGAACTGGGTTCCCTGCTCTCAGAAGGCTGGTCTCTCAGGCTGGCAGTCCGCACTGTCCCAAAGGAGCCATCGCCGGGTCTCAGACATTCCAGGGATTAGAGCCATCAGAAGGGACGTGGCAATCCTGTGACTGCCAGAAGGAATGATAAATGCAGGGTGGATGTCTGGAGGGGTGGGCATGTGGGCAGAACCCTTCCGGGAGCCAGGAGCTGGGGTGTGGCTTCTGTGTGACCCTGGGGCAGTTGCCTGTCCTCTCAGTGCCTCAGTTTCTCTGTTGGTATACCAACAACACTCTGGCTCAGTTGGTAAAGAATCGCCTGCAATGCAGGCAAGGAAGGAGTCGCGAGTCCCACCCCCGTGTTGGGAAAATCGTCTGGGGGAAGGCATGGCAGCCCACTGTGTTCTTGCCCACTGTATTCCCCAGTCTCCTTGCCTGGAGAATCCCATGGACAGAGGAGCCTGGTGGGCTACAGTCCACAGGATCACAAAGAGTCAGACGCCTCTTAGCAACTAAACCACCAAACTGGAGTATTGGGCCAGATTCTCCTTAAGGGTTTTGGCTGTGCACGGCCTCCCAGTTCTAGGAATCCAGTAGAGAGTAGAGCACTGGAGTCAGACAGACAGAGCTGGGTTGGAATCCAGCCTTCCCCACTGTGTGACCTTCAGACGGTGTCTTCCTGTCTCTGAGCCCCAGTTTTCTCGTCTGGGGATGAGTAATCTCCCTTTCTCAAATGGGGATTATGTCAGCGTCTCATTGCGGAGATAAGTAAGGAGGGCAGCTGGCACATGGTATGCACTAGATAAAGAGGCCCCTATCTTCTTTCATTCCTTCTCAAAGAGTATTATCCAAACTGACTTGGTACAAGATGGCTGGGCGCCTCACCAGCAGAATGATTTCCAGATTAAGACACTAGAGGGCGCGCCTGTCCTAACAAATCACTTTTTTCCCTTTACCATTATGGTTTATTACAGGATATTGAATGCACTTCCTGTGCCGCACAGTAGGGCCTTGTTGTTTATCCATCCCATACATAGTAGCCTACGTCTGCTAATCCCACGCGGCTGCCTTTTGAAAGCCAACGCAGGGCTACCCGCTTTCCACGCCTGAGCACGTGTGACCTTGTCCAGAGAGGCAGGCGCCCTGGTTATCCCCATTTTACAGATGGGGACACTGCGGAAACCTGACTTGTCCAAAGTCGCATAGAAGGGAGGCCTCAGAACTGGCTTTCTGGGGCCTGGTTTTTCCACTCTGGAGCCCATGGTCTCTCTCTGCTCTCAGGCCTCCTGCTACCCGAGCTCTAAGGCCAGTGGAGGCTAAGAAGCATGAAGATGGTGTTGCCACCAAGGTTAGTCTCCATGGGATCAGCCAGGCCAGCCCCAGACCTCCAGTTATTTCAGCTGGAAAACCCAGTGTCGAGAGTCAGGGTTATAGCATGGAGTGTCGGCCATGGAGCAGAGTATGCTAAGTCTTGCTGAATTCTAGGATGTTGGCCTTAGAAGCTGCACCTCTCTTTTTGTTTTCCTTTGGTTGCAAGTCTGGTTCCAGTCCATCAGCAATGGTGGGTTGAAAAGCTGGAAGCAGGCCAGCACCCATTCTGCCACCCACTTTTGTCCCTGGTGGGCAAAGGGATTTTCCTGAGCTGAAAAGGCACTTGGATTTGAGAGTTGCAAACTGAATGAGCACATGGTTCCTGCGTCCAGGGCAGGACGGGTGAGTGGGAAGGCAGCCTGACCCAGCAGGGGAGCAGCACTGAGATGGAGCCAGGACGCCGGAGTCTGGTCCCGGCTGTGAGACCCGTTGCTGGTCCCTGCACTTTCTGGGTCCGGTGTCTTTGTGAGATGCAGTCATCGGCTGACCTCAGAGCTGACTTGCTGTGCCGTGCACGGATGTTGGGTGCCTTCTCTGGGCGGGGCCCTGAGCTGGGTCTTAAAGCCGGAGTAGGAGAAGAAGGGAAGGGCATTCAGGTGGTGGGAGCAACATATATAGAGGCCTGGAAGTTCTGGAAGAGGTGGGAGGGGACTTGCCTCATGGTCCAGTGGTTAAGACTTCCAACTTTCAATGCTGGGGGGATGTGGGTTCGATCCCTGATCAGGGAACTAAGATCCCACATGCCTCTGGGATGAAAAACCAAAGCATAAAACAGAAGCAATATTGTAACAAATTCAATAAAGCCTTTAAAAGTGATCCATAAAAAAAAAAGTCTTAAAAAGAAAAGAAAAGGTTTGAGGTGTCTTTGATTGAAGCCAGAAGAACACAATGTAAATATCTCCTCAAGGGTGAAGTAGGACCCGGATGAGAAGATTGTCAAGGAATTTGGTCCAAATTAAGAAAACTCTTCGCTTTCTCTGTAAGAAAACTTGTTGTTTGGTGTAGAAATTCTGGGGTAGGAAGGGACAACTGTTTGCAGCTGTATCCTGTTTGTTGCCATATTGATATTTTGTGGTAAACCTACTTGTATTAAAATATAAGCTCATTCATGTTAACATCACATTATATCATAGTTACAGTATGTGGAATGGAATTAGTCACTCAGTCGTGTTTGATTCTTTTTGCAACCCCATGGACCGTAGCCCGCCAGGCTCCTCTGTCCATGGGATTCTCCAGGCAGGAATACTGGAGTGGGTTGCCATGCCCTTCTCCAGGGCATTTTCCGGACCCAGGGATGGAACCTGGACTTCCTGAGTTGGCAGGCAGATTCTTCACCACTGAGCCACAATATAAATGTGATGACCTAGTAACAGATCTTCCTGTAAGCCTCCCTGTGTGTCAGTGTGT
Organism: Budorcas taxicolor; assembly: GCF_023091745.1. Classification (NCBI taxonomy): domain Eukaryota; kingdom Metazoa; phylum Chordata; class Mammalia; order Artiodactyla; family Bovidae; genus Budorcas; species Budorcas taxicolor. The sequence continues at coordinate 65,409,230 of NC_068926.1, forward strand.
GTATTTGTAGGGATAACCTATCAGAATACCACTGTGCAGCTTAACAACAGAAATCTGTGTCCGTCTGGAGGCTGGATGGCCAGGGGTGTCAGCAGGTTAGGTTTCTCAGGAGGCCGCTCTCCTTGTCTTCACGCGGCCTTGCCCCCATGGTACCGGTGGAGTCTGTGTGTGCATTCCCTCCCTATAAGGACAGCAGTCTCATTTTTACTTGATTATCTCTTTAAGGCCCCATCTCCCATATGCAGTCTCATTCTGAGGTCCTAGTATGAGGTCCTGGGTTTCAACGTATAAATTTGGGGGAAGCACAATTCAGCCCATAGCAGCCAGGCTCTCGGCAAAGCATTTTATGTTACTTCGTTTTATCTGTCACAGCAGTCCTGGGAGGGAGATAGTATCACCATTCCCATTTTACAGATGATGAAACTGAGGTTGTGTCACTTAGCTCAATCACGCAGCTGGTCGGCAGTGAAACTGGAATTTGATCCCATCATATCTTGCCTTGGAGCCCACATTTTTTTAGTTTTTGTTTATGATTTGACTTGAATCTTAGGAAGGCCTTTTTGTTTTGTTTTGTTTTTAATCCTGTCTCATTCTATTGAATGTACCCAACATTTCTCCTTGCCTCCCTGTACTCTGCCCTGTCCTTGTTTTAGGTGTGATTGGGAAAGACCCCGAGGGGGAGGGAAGGCCCTTGCTAGACCCCAGTGCTGCCCCAGCTTGCCCTCGCCGGGTTGCTGGCCACCTTCCCAGGAGGGGTGTGCCTAGGGCCACCTGCCCCCTTCTCGGCTCCCGGCTGCCCGTGTTTGCCTGGAGCAGCCTGAGTCCAGTGAAAGCAGCCTTTGTCCTCTGGTCTCTCCCTCCCGGAGGGCTGACCTAAGTCCCAGCCCAGGAACAAAGCAGCGACCTGCCCGTGTGAGTTCAGGTCAGCCCCATTAACCCGCAGAGCCTCCCAGCCTCAGCCCAGTGAGGGGCAGGGGACGTGGTGGCCCAGGCTACGGGGCTGCAGAGTTTGGTGGGATCCGGAAGGCAGCAGAGCCCTCCCCAGTCCTGAGCGGTGATGCCAGGGTCTCCTGAGTACACGGGACTTTACAGTTTATAGAACTGCCCCATGCTTTTCCAAGTTGGTGGAGCCCCCCAGACTCTCCATACGCATCACACAGGGCAGGGACTGGGAGAGGCAGGTAGCAGTTGTCACAGGGAACCACTTCAAAACGTCCGGTGTGGGATTCGAGGGCAGTCTGGTTGTGACATCGGTCACCCCGCCGACCACCTGGGTTGAATCGGCTGACCTGGCTGGCTGGGCGGGTGTCCCCTTCCTTCCTTCCTGCTTCATGTGTGTCCCTCCCCAAACTGCCCCCTCTGTTGAAGAAGACAGCCGTCCCCAGACGGGGGAGGACCGGCCTTTGGTCAAGGACATACTAGTAGCTGTGTCTCCTGCTAGAACCTCCAAACAAGCTCGCGGAACGTCAGGGTGCAACCTCAGGGTGTTTTGCTTTTTTTTTAATAAGCCAGTTTTATTTGTTTATTTTGGGGTGCACTGGGTCTTTGCTGCTTTGCTTGGGCTTTCCCTAGTTGCGGTGAGCAGGGCCTACGCTCCAGTTTCCATGTGCTGGCTTCTCCCTGTGGTGGCTTCTCCTGTGGCAGAGCACGGGCTCTAGGGTGCTCAGGCTTCAGTTACCCGGGCTTAGCTGCTCTATGGCACATGGAATCCTCCTGGACGAGGGATTGAACCTGTGTCTCCTGCACTGGCAGGCAGCGTCCTAACCGCTGGACCACCAGAGAAGCCCCCCAGCCACTGTTGATTGTGCTCACATGACTCGGTGGGTCAGGAAATCAGGCGCGGCTCCATCAGTGGGGACGGCAGCTCCGTGATATTTGAGAGTCCCTAGCACCTGGGGGCTGGAATCGCCCAGGGTCTTCACCCAGCTGTCTTGTGCCGGCAGTCACTTGAAGGCCGGGCTTCCCGGGACTGTTGTCCAGTCACCTGCTGCAGCTTGGGCTCCTGCTCAGGGCTCCCAAAGCACGTGCTGCGGCCAAGTGGGCAGACGCCGCATCGCCCTTTATGATGGATGCAGCCTCAGAAGTCACGTAGCATCCCTTTGTTCTCTGTTGATCAGAGCGGTCACAAGCCCCCCAAGACTTGGGGAGAGGACACGGACCCCCCACCTCTCAATGGGAGGAGTGTCAAAGAGTGTGCAGCCGTGTTTCAAAGCTGCCACAGCAGGAGGCAACAGTAAAGTTACTGAGTACCGTTTATCGAGCACTAACTGCCAGGCGCTGTGCCGAGGGCTTCCCATGGATGAACCCGCACAAGCCTCCCCACAGTCCCAGGGGATGGGGTATTCAGAGCTTGGTGTTTTTGCATCAGAGACGGTGGAGGAACCCAGGGAGATGGGCAGGGCTGCCCTGAGTTTGGCATTGAACGTGTCACACTGGGAAGTCGTGGGCCAGTTTTTTTTTTTTTTCCCCCTTCCTCCTCTAAACTTAGAATATTCCTTGAGTTCTTGAAAAATCTCACTTAGCTGTCTGATTCATCTCCTCACTCACTGGTTCTTCCCTTTGGTGTTTATTTTGAGCAGTTTCCCTCTGCCTGTGTGCCCAGAGCCCTCCCCCCGCCCTGCCCCTGCCATCACCCCTTCTCTGCTCTACTGCTCGTGGGAAGGGCTGGTTGCAAACTTCCCCACTGCCCACCTCCCCTCAGGCTTTTGAGGAACCAGCGGGTGGGGCCATGTGGCCCTGACAGAGGAAATGAGCCATCACCACCCAGCCCTGCGTGCGCGCCACCTTTGCGGTTCCTCTGGGGCCAGAGCTGGGGCTCATTCCCCTACCTCCTGAGGGTCTGACACACGACAGACTCCCAAGGCATGTTTGGTGGACCGAATCCATGAATGATGAGGGAAGGAAGAAAGAGTGGCTGACTCTTCAAGCAAGGAGGCTCTCTGCTGTGCACCCCTGTGTCCTGGCACCCAGTGGACCCTCGTAAATGTTGGTTTTACCAAATGAATGGAGGAAGGTGTGGGTGAGACCGTGAGTAGCGACTGGGCCCTATGTCTGTGTCCTCATCACGTGGCGCGGTGAATGAGTGAATGAGCAGCTCCGGTGAGCCCTCCTCCAGGAGGGGAGGTGTTTGTTGCACAGCCGGGCACCCGGCAGGTGCTCAGCACTGTCTGGTGTTGAGTGAATAAAAGAGGGGATGAAAAGGGGGGCTAAGGGAAGCTTCCCATCCTCAGGGGCCCGGCCGTGTTCAGTTCCCAGCACAGAGTCTTGCTTACAGTAGGTGCTCGTTCAGTGCTGAATGAATGAATGAAAAGTGAAAGTGCTTGAAGATAGGGACATGTCTTATTTGTGTCTAGAATAGTGCTTGATAAATGTCTGCTGAGCTGAGCGTGTGGAGGAGTGAAGCAATGGGTGCGCAGGTCAGACTTTCGGAGGCTCAGGACTGTACCTTGTTCATTTCTTTCTTCAGGTCCTAATGTAGGGCCAGGCATACAGCAGGTGCTTAGCAAATGCTTCCCTGCTGCCCCAACCTTGGCAGGGAGTGTCCATTCGCCCCTGAGAATGGACTGAGAGGGGAAGGCCAACCCAGGGGGGCCTCGCCCGTCTCTATTGGCCCCCACCCTGCTCGCTGGGCCCCGCAGCCGAGACTTCCTGTTGTTCCCGTCCACACAGGTGGACAGGAAGTCCCCAGAGGCCTGCCTGAGACCTGCTTCCCATATTTTCTTCATGCCGGCTGCCCTCGGTGAGACCCAGGCACCTCACTGGGCCCCATAGCCGGCTGGCCAAGGAACAGTGCCCTCCAGGGACCCCACTTCCTGACCATGTTAGCAGTTCTATTTTAGAGCCTGCTGAGCAGATTTTTGCACAAAGCAAGTGATGCCTGGGAGAATGTTCCACTCGGAGCCAGCCCCTAAAATCACCTTGTCCTTGTGCAGGCCAGACCTGTTAACTCTGTCACATCCGAGCAGTGCGAGCAGAGCAGAGGGTCAGGGCTTTGGGATCTGAGACAGCAGGGCTCAGACCTCCCTCTGTGGATTTCAGTTGAGCCTCAGTTTTTGTATCTGTGAAATGGGCATTATAAATACCCCTCCCCCCCCTTTCCTGTTTTCCAGTCTTGACCACGTGTCTGTGCCTCTTTTAAACTCCCTGTGCTGAGGCTGCGTGCCCCCAGAGTTATACTTTCAGTAGATTGCTTTTGTTGTTCAGTCCTGTCCCGACTTTTTGTGACCCCATGAACTGCGGCACGCCAGGCTTCCCTGTCCTTCACGGTCTCCTGGAGTTTGCTCAAACTCATGTCCATTGAGTCGGTGATGCCATCCAACCATCTCATCTCTGTTGCCCCCTTCTCCTCCTGCCCTCAGGCTTTCCCAGCATCAAGGTCTTTTCTAGTGTCAAGGTCTTTTCCAGTGAGTCGGCTCTTCGCATCAGGTGGCCAAAGTATTGAAGCTTCAGCTTCAACGTCAGTCCTTCCAATGAACATTTAGGGTTGACTTCCTTTTGGATTAGAGTGGTTTGATCTCCTTGCAGTCCAAGGGACTCTCAACAGTCTTCTGTAGCACCACAGTTTGACAGCATCAATTCTCCAGCTCTCACATCCATGCATAGCAACTGTGTGTAAAGAACCGTCTGCTCTAGTTGATTCTGAGAGGCAGTGTCTCAGGCTGGGTCCCCCAGAAACAGAGCTTGAGTGGGGACCCACGTGTCCACGATTTAGTGACGGAGAACTCTAGTCGGCCGTATCCCTGGGGGAGTTCTAGAGAGTCCACAGCACCACAAAATCAGTCCCCATGGAGAAGCAAGGCAGCTCTTCCTCCACCGGCTGGGGCCCACTGTTGGAGAAGACGGGGCTGTGAGCAGTGGCAGCCAGCACCCTGGAACCTGGAGGACGGGCCCCCAGCCAGTGCCAGGGGTCTGGGTGGGGTTCCAACAGCATGTGCTGCTGTCAGGCACTCTGGGGAGTCAGGGACCCAGAGCAGTGAGCTGCGGGCATGTGGAGTGGATTGGCTGCCATGGAGGAGTTGATGGTCGATACAGCGACTTGGTAAACATAAAAAGCTGTGAAGAAGATGGAAGCGGGTACAGGGATGCCATGATGTTGTTTGTTCCTCTAAGGCGTCCTGAGTGAGCACAAGGGCCAGGCTCCCAGTGGGTGCACAGGCGTGGACCCCACTCTCATTGCCTCCCAGGAGGATGGCTTTTGTAGGTTGTTTAGTCACTCAGTCGTGTCCGACTCCTTTGCAACCCCGTGGACTGTAGCCCGCCAGGCTCCTCTGTCCACGGGATCTCCCAGGCAAGAATACTGGAGTGGGCTGCCATTTCCTCTTGCAGGGAATCTTCCTGACCCAGGGGTCAAACCCGCGTTCCCTGTGTTGCAGGCGGATTCTTTACTGCTGAGCCACCACAGGAGGGGTGACACGCACATAATTGGAGCTGAACCTGGGATGTCTCCACACACTGGAGGTCCATCTCTAGGGGAGGAAATTTAACACAGGGGATGTCCAAAGATCAGAACATAGTTTATTTTTCTTAGCTTTGAAAAAGTAGTACAGTCACGGTGAACATTTCCGGGAGTACGAAATAGTGTTCTAAAGAAAACTGCGTCCCCTGCCACCTCCAATCCGTAGTCCCCTGCCCAGAAATCGCTGACAGTTTCACACGTCTCCTTTCGGAAATATGCTCGGCATATATAAGACTGTCTGTGCGTGTATCTGTATTTCCTGTATCTGTACACGTATCTGTCTTAACACCAGTCTGACCTTGCTGTTCGTCGTGTTCTGTGTCCTGATTTTCCTTTTTCTCATAGTGCTGAGACCTTTCCCTATCAGCACAGTAGGTCTGCCTCATCCTTTCTGGCGGCTTTATTTCTGCCCACCCCTGCCAACACTGTGTTTGTTGAACCAGTCCCCTCCCAACGGACATGTAGCTGATCTCCAGCTTTGTGCGCCATAAACAACCCCGCAGGGAACATCTTGTGCAAAGGTCTTGGTGCCCTTGTGTGTTACCTCTGCAGGGGAAATGCCTGGCCTCGGACTTGCCAGGTCGTGTGAAGGTTGAATAGGGTTTTCCTGGGGGGCTGGGGCTGGCAGGGGTGGAGAGTAGGGGAAGGGGAGGTGTTCCTATACAGAGAACAGCATCAGGACATACGGGAGCTGGCAGCCGAGGGTGGCCTGCCTCTGACACAGACGAGGCCTGGGGTCCTGCCTGATGTTCAAATGCCGCATCATCTGCCAGGGTGCCGCTCCAGCTCTGAGAGTCCGAGGGGGCAGGCGGCTCCTTACGAGGGGTCTGACACCATGCAGGGCACTTTCTCTGTCTTCTCTTTGGGTTCTTGTGGCACTTTCATCAAGCCGTGTTGTTATCACCGTTTTATCACGGGCTCACAGAGAGCCAGTGACTTCCCAGGTCACACCACCAGTGAACGATGGAACCTACATCATCCCGCAGGTCAGTCCTTTGACCTCTACCATATAACTCCCTGCTCTTTGCTGGAAATTCCTTGCTGGGGATGCTCTTTCATTGGCTGTCTATCCTATTGGACCACAGGCCCCTTGGGGGCAGGGATCCTCATCTGTCTCATCCCCTGCTGTCTCGCCAGAGTCCAGCGTGGGGCCTGGCATGCAGCTGGCATTCAGTGGGCGTTTGTTGAATGGCCAAGTGAAGGTTAAAGTACTGGTCTATTCCATTACAGCAGAACTTTTATTTGCTTATAGAAATAGACTCATATTAAAAAAAATAAATGAAACATCTTTCTTTGCAAACCAGTTTATCTCCTAGGAATCTGACATTTTGCTTCCCCCACCGCCCCCCACTCTGGGAGTGAAACGAGGATGTCTGTTTTGTAGAATGTCACCAGAGGAAGGAATCTGAACATTTCCTTTTAGAAATTTCTGCGTAAAAAGTTAAAGCGAGAGGGAACCGTACTTGAAGATTCAGTTGCCATGGCTACTGGGTAATCCAGCAAATCACTCCCTTACACATGGTCTCCACTAGACCTTCAACCACCGTGTCCCAGTTTCAGAATTTTGGCTTTAAAGTGAGTTTAATACAGCGAGGCTTTGAGAGGAGACTCCTGCCATGGAGTGAGCCTCTCCCGGGCCCCTGTCCATCAGGGCTCCCCGTCACCACCATCCCGTGGGTGCAGGGACTGCCTCCTCCGCTTCAGAGCCGAGCTCACTTAGCCCCAGAGAGCTCTGTCTGGTGTGCGCGCGTGTCCACTCGCTCTTTATTTGTTGTCTCCTTTATTCACTTGTTTATTCACTCAGTAACTATTTACTGAGCCCCTTTGCTGCCTCAGACACTGCTCTAGGCACCGGGCATCCGTGCGGGATAAGAAACAGAGGGTGTGTTCCAGCGGGAGAGGCAGACAGTAGGGTGAACAGGAAACACCGACCCACGTGTGAAGGCCAAAAGACAGGATGACGTGGGAGAGAGAGGCTGGGAGATGGTGTGGCAGGAAGGCCCCTAAGGGCACGTGGCTTTTGAGCAGAGATCCGAGAGGCAGGAGCCCACCCCTGGGTGTCCGGGGAAAGAGGGTTTCAGGCAGTGGGAACAGCACATGCAAGGGCCCCGAGGCCAGCACCAGCTTGGAGAGGCTGAGACCGATCGTCGGGTCAATATGGTCCCGCCTGGTATTGAGCAGGGGCTGGGGGGAGGTAGATGGGGACCTTGAGGTCCAGGGCAGAGCAATCCAATTTACTTATTTATTTTTAAAGAGTTTTTTTTTCCTAAATGTGGACCATATTTAAAGTCTTTATTGAATTTGTTAATAATACTGCTTCTGTTTTTATGTTTTGGTATTTTGGCCCTGAGGCATGTGGGATCCCAGCTCCCTGAGCGGGGGTTGAACCCGCACGCCCCGCATTGGAAGGCGAGGTCCTAGCCGGCGGCCCACCGGGAAAGTCCCGGGGCAGAGTCTTCGGCATTTGGGGTTCCCTCTGGTCATAGCAGAGAGCTGAGGGTGCATTTTCAGTGGAGGCTGACGTGATAGGATGGAAATGGGGGCTGAGACCGGCTGCTGAGGAGGGATGTCGGGGGTGGGTGGGGGGAGACGTGATCTGGTTTAGGTTATATTTTGGGGAGAGGGACTGAGGCGGGTTTCCAGGTTCCAGGCCAGCGGGGTGGAGGAGGCAGACTTGAGAACAGGGACCAAGAGTTCTGTCCTGGGATGTTTCATTTGAGGCGCCATCAGATTTCTAAGCAGAGAGGGAGATGGAATTGAAGGAGGTTTCCCTTTGGCTTTTCTTTAAAAAAAAAAATTTTTTTTTCTTTTGGCTGTGCCGCATGGCGTGTGAGATCTTAGCTCCCCTACCGGGGTTGGAACCAACTCCCCTTACCCTGGAAGCAAGCAATCTTAACCCCTGGACCACAAGGGAAGTCTGCTGTTTGGCTTTTAAACATGAGGGATGTTGAAGCTTTCACAACGGGGCTGGCCCATCGGAGGGGGCACGCCGGTGCTGCAGGGAACAGGAGGATGGGGAGCTGCAGGCTGATGCCCTGGAGTTGGTGAGAGAGGATGGGAGGTGGGGGTGGCCTGAGCTGCAAGCGAGGCCCCCTCTTGTGCAGCAGCCTGAGGGAGGCAGGGCGGGCTCCCGGATGCCAGGGCCAGGAGCGGGTCAGCTCACTCTGCTCTGATTCTCTCAGTTTCTTTCAGCGAAGTGAGAGTGACTTGGCAACTAGTGGAAAGAGAGAATTGATTATGCTCTGAAAGCAGGCAGGTTCCTGGGTTCGCCTCCATCCATTCGACCCCCAGCAAGCTGCTCAGCTCAGACATCCACCGAGCACTTCTCCCAGGCCAAGCGCTCCCTCCAGAGCGGTCACGGTCATGATCCCCATTTACAGATGGATAGGGTGACAGAGGCTCAGAGAGGTGCAGCAGCTTTGCCCAGAGTCACACAGCTCGTTGGTATAGTCAGGTTTTGATGCTGGGCAGCCCGGGAACCAAGCCTGAGGCCCAGACTTCTCATCTTTCAAGAGGAGATGAGACCACCCGGGCCTGTTAGCAGAGCATCAGGGACATAAGAGACACAGCGGCACCTGCTGTGTCCAAAACACCATGCTCAGCACCCCCGCAGGTGCATAAGTGATGGCCGCCCGGCCCTGCCCCATTTCTGTTCCCTGGGTCCCCGGTAAGTGCCACTTGCTCCTGCCATCTTGAGGCTGCACAGCGTTTTCATTGCTTCCAGAAGTCTTACTGCCAAGGGATCTCATTAAGTCCATTTTGCAATGAGAACATTTGGCAGGAGGAAGGGAAGGTAGTTCTCATAGTTATTTTTCAAATCTGAAATAACTTGTCTGGTGAGAATGCAGAGGCACCGGGATCTGGCCTGCCACCCAGCCCTCCACCCTGCCTGCCCGCCCTCCACGCTCCCTGCCCCCCCCACCCTGACACACATACTCATTGTCCTCACATCTTTCCACATTGGACAGAGACACTCGCTGGCAGGCCCCTCACTGCCCCTCTGCCCTACCCCCAGAAGTTCTCACATGGAACCACCTTGAGGACCCCCTTGGGGGCTTTTGCATCCAAACACGTTGCCATAACCTCGGTCCTATTTTCAGGGAAGCAAGCCATCAGCTCAGACCTTCTGAGCAGGGGCTTGCGCTCTCACAACAGCCAGGAGGTGTGTGGTGCCCCGGCGCCCGGCTGCTTTGCTGTTCAGTCGCTCAGTCGTGTCCGACTCTCTGCGACCCCATGGGGTGCAGCATGCCAGGCCTCCCTGTCTATCACCAGCTCCCGGAGCTCACTCACACTCATGTCCATCAAGTTGGTGATGCCATCCAGCCATCTCATCCTCTGTCATCCCCTTCTCCTCCTGCCTTCAATCTTTCCCAGCATCAGGGTCTTTTTCCAATGAGTCAGCTCTTCACATCAGGTGGCCAAAGTATTGAAGCTTCAGCATCAGTCCTTCAAGTGAATATTCAGGACTGGTTTCCTTTAGGATGGACTGGTTTGATCTCCTTGCTGTGTAAGGGACTCTAAAGAGTCTTCTGCAGCACCACGGTTCTAGAGCATCAATTCTTCGGTGCTCAGCCTTTGTTATAGTCCAGCTCTCACATCCGTACATGACCACCAGAAAAACCAGAGCTTTGACTCTAGTTCATATGGACCTTTTTTGGCAAAGTGATGCCTCTGCTTTTTAACATGCTGTCTAATGGGGCTGCTGCTGCTGCTAAGTTGCTTCAGTCGTGTCCGACTCTGTGCGACCCCATAGGCGGCAGCCCATTAGGCTTCTCTGTCCCTGGGATTCTCCAGGCAAGAATACTGGAGTGGGTTGCCGTTTCCTTCTCCAATGCATGAAAGTGAAAAGTGAAAGCGAAGTCGCTAGGTCGTGCCCGACTCTTAGTGACCCCATGGACTGCAGCCTACCAGGCTTCTCTGTCCATGGGATTTTCCAGGCAAGAGTACTGGAGTGGGGTGCCGTTGCCTTCTCTGATCTAATGGGGCTAAGGATGGTTAAACAGGAGCCTGAGTGCCCACTGCTGAGACCCAGGGGCAGGCGATTTTGTGCAGAGACCCAAGCTTTCCGGAGGGCGCAGGGCCTGAGGGAGGAAGGCAAGGTTTCTGCCAGGCCTGCTGGCGACCAGCCTGTCCCTGGGATCCGATCAGGTGCAGGCGGAGTCTCTGAAGCTGCCAAGCCAGACTTGTTCCCGGTCTGCTGCAGATGGTGGTTGGAGGGCTGAGCTGGGAGTTCTTCCTGTTCTTTCTGGGATGAGTGAAAAAACAAAGTCTGGGGCTTTCAGGGAATTCCGCCTGCTATGTGCCCTGGGTCTCATCAGATGGGAAGAGACCCGGAGCCCATACACCAGCCCTGGCACCTGGGAATTCCAGAAAGAACTGAGGGCACTCAGCATGGCCTATAGGGTCCACGAGCTGTCTCCAAGGGCTGCTGCTGGGGCGCCTCATTTGCCAAATCAGAGTTGGACACGACTGAAGCGACGTAGCACGCATTCAGCCAAGACTCACCTGCCCCCCTACCCCTCAGTACCCTCAGGGCTTGGCTCATTGTAAGAGCCACCACTGTCATTTTGCATGTGGCGGCTTTGTGGAGAGATAACTGACGTACCACATACGTATCTTGATGAGTTTTCACACGTTCCCGAGGATGCGCCACGACGATGAAAATACTGAACGTGTCGCTCACCCACGTCAGTTCCCTCCTGCCCTCTGCAGTCCACCCCTCCCTCCCTGCCCTCAAGCAGCCACTGCCCTGCTCTCTGTCACTGTAGATTAGTCTGGGTTTTCTAGACTTTTCTATGAGTGGAATGGGACACCCTGTACTCTTTCTTCTGCGTCTGGTTTCTTTCACTCTGCTTAATCACATGAGGTTCATCCACTGCCTAGTGGGTATCAGCGGCCCATTCCTTTTTATCGCTCAGAACTGTTCTGCTGCATGGAGGTATCAGTGTGTGTATCCCTTCATCTGTTGACAGACATTTGGGGTGATTCTGCCTTCTGGCTCGTATGAATACAGCTACTGCGAACGTTCTCGTTCAAGTTTTGGTATGGATGCGTGATTTCGTTCCTCTTGGGTAAACACCTAGAAGTGGCGTGGCCGGATCATACGGTAGGCGTATGTTAGACTTTTTTACAAGCTGCCATACTGTCTTCCAGTACCATTTTGGTCCCATTTTGCGTCTCATCCCCTGAGAGTTTCACTTGCCCACATCCTCACCATCACTACTTGGTCCAGCACGGCAATTTTGTCAGGGACGAAGGTTGTGAAGATGCTGAAAGTAGCGAAAGACCCCTCATGAAGACAGGGGACCCCTCATGAAGACGGGGGACCCCTCATGAAGATGGGGGACCCCTCATAAAGATGGGCCGAACGAAAAGGGTGTGAGATACTTCACATGGCCCACCTGGCGGCACAAGGGATGCAGGGAGGGGCCCATTAAACCATGGCCTGTGAGCTCAGGAAGGGCTCTACATGTTCAGAAGATTTAAAAAGAAACCAAAACCCCCCGCCAAACCAAACAGCATGTCACAGAAACCAGATGTGGCTAGCAAGACCTAAAATGTTTACTCTCTGGCCCTTTTCAAAGGTTTGCTGCAGGACTTCCCTGGTGGCCTGGTGGCTAAGAGTCCCACTCTCAAAGCTAGGGCCGTAGGTTTGATCCCTGGTCAAGGAAGTTCTGCATGCTGCATGGCACAGCCAATAATTAAATAATAAAGCTTACCCCATCCTGAATTAGTGGATTAACCACGGTTCTTTCCATCTTCCTACCAGCCCTTCAGTGTCTTGTCCACTCATGGTCCCAAAATCGCTGCCACAGTTCCAGCCATTTCTGAGAGACTTGACAACATCCAGCTAAGGGAGACGGAGTGCATTGGGAGGAAGACTGCTCCCTGAGCCCAGCCAGCAGACTCCCCCCGCCCTACCCCAGATCCCATTGGCCAGGATTTTGGTCCCATCCACATGTTTCTGCTGCAAGAGAGGGTGGGAAGTGAGTAGTCACCGTTTTCAAGACTTACCCAGGAAGGAAGAACGTTGCTCACAGCTACATTCTTCTGTGCGGATTCTTTGATTACTTTTCTGGTGCCCTATTGTCTTGCGTGAGTTTGAGCTGAGTGTGAGGACCCTGTGTGTCCCAGGCCTTGGTCCCTTCATCTGAGGTTTGGGAGAGTGACGTCTCCTTTAAGGGCCGATGAGAGCTGATGAGGTTTGTATAAAGTGCCCGATGCATTGCGAATACTTCTGGAGGATAGGGCAGTGTGATGGCCTCCCAGGGTCCTTGCTGTGGGACCTTGGCCAAGGAGCTTTTCTCAGCCTTACTTCTCTTGTTTGTAAAATGGGTATAAGATTGTCTCCCTGCTCACAAGGTGATGCTGAAGAGTCCGTGAATTCTCTGATTTCAGAGCATCAGCCTGGGCCTGGTGTCTGGTTAGACCTTGAGAAGCGTTAGCTGAGTGCTAGGCCTCAGGATGGGCTCTGGAAATGCGAAAGGGAACTGAAAACAGCCCTGACCTTCCAGTGCCTGCAGCTGGTGGGCAGAGGGGTGTAGATATTGGCCCTGATGTTTTTTATCTGTCATTTGTTTTTGGCTGTGCTGCGTCTCTGTTGCTGTGTCGGCTTCCTCTAGCTGAGGCTAGCAGGGGCCACTCTCTAGCTGAGGTGTGCGGGCTTCTCACTGTGGTGGATTCTCTTGTTGCAGGGCACAGGCCCTAGGTGCAAGGGCTTTAGTAGCTGTGGCTCGAGGCACTTAGAGCTTGGGCTCAGTGCCAGGTGCACGCAGGCTTAGTTGCTCCACGGCATGTGGAATCTTAGTTCCCTGACCAGGGACCGAACCCGCATCTCCTGCAGGTGGATTCTCATCCACTGCACCACCAGGGAAGTCCCATCGCCCTTATATTTATGATGTGATGGGGAAGCCCAGGGGTTGAGGAACCCAGAGGAGGCATTGAACTGAGTGGGAAAGAGTAGCAGGGAAGGCTTCCTGGAGGTGGGGGCATCATTGTGAAGTCTTTAATGGTGAGTAGGAATCGGCCAGGGAAAGAGGAGAGGATGAGACTGCAGGACAAATGTTATCATGCTTGGACTTCCCTAGTGGTCTAGTGGTTAAGTTCAGGGGGCACAGGTTTGATCCCGCATGCCACATGGTGAAAAAATAAATAAATAAATAATTTTTAAAAAGTTATTGTGCATCTGCCCTTTTCTCCCCTCCTTCTCTTGCCTACCCTATTTCTCCTTCCTGCCTCACCCCTTCCTCCCCTTCTTCACTGGTTCATTTACCCATTCATTCAACAAACATTTACTGAGAGTGTCCAGTGTGCCAGGCAGGGGGGCAACAGCAGAGAATAAGACTCCAGGTTTATGCTCTCATGAGCCTTGCTCAGAGAGATTACGTTAAATCAATACCAGGTAGTGAAACAGAACGTGTAAAGGAAAGATTGAGGGCAAGAGGAGAAGGGGACAGCAGAGAATGAGATGGTTGGGGTGGCATCACCGACTCGACGGATGTGAGTTTGAGCAGGCTCTGGGTGTTGGTGATGGACAGGGAAGCCTGGCGTGCTGTGGTTCATGGGGTCACAAAGTCAGACACGACTGAGCAACTGAACTGAAAGGAAAGAGTGCTAAGACCGGCAGCTCCCTTGTGTTGGGTGATCGGGGCAGGGACTGGTGGGGAAGACTCAGAAATACGAAGGCTGCCTGGTGTGGGGGCCGCAGACTGTTGGTGGCTGCTGGGAGGTACCTTTCTGAGGCAGGAAGCAGCCAGGTGGAGGGAGCTGGGGGTGGGGGCGAGGTGGGGGGCTCTGGAGGGCTTTGAGCCCAGGCTGGCTCGAGGTCCTGGACTCCGAGGTTACCAGAATACAGCCTCATGCCTCCTGGATGGGCTGTTGTGGGGGCCTGTGGGTAGACACACTTTTGTCAAGATGCCAAGGCCGCCTGGCCGCCCCCTTCCTGCCATCCCTCCCTCCCCGCTGGGCACAGCCTGGCTCCTGGAACAGCGTGGGCGGCACAGAGGAGGGCCCCTGCCTGCGATCTGAGGAACAAGGCACCAGATAATAGACCTCTAGCTGGCTGGGAGAAAGCGTGCAGCGAGCGGGACCGAGTGGGGACCGTTACTCACAGCAGCTCTGAGATGAGAGGAGGGCGAACTGGGTGATGGGAACAGTGGGGGTGGTCCTGGGGGCTCCCCGGCGCCCAGAGGCCTACTGAGCCACAGCTGCTGAGAGAGCACCAGCCTCCTGGCGAGCCTTTACCCCTAAGTGGCTGATTGTGCAGCCTTCGGCCTCTGCTCTCTCTGTCTCAGTGTCCTCGTCTGTATAATGGGGGTGGTTCTGCTCTTGCAGGATAGAACACACACCATGTAGCCTTCGGCACCACCTGGGAAGGGGAGCACCATTTTTACCCCTTTTTAAAGACAAGGAAGGAGGGGCTCAGAGAGGGTGAGTCACTTGCCCTGGGTCACACAGCGCACAGTCAGTCCTTGGAGGCCTGCCTTTACCCATGTGTGGGAGGATGACATGAGATGGCGTAGCTCCTGGCATGTCGTTGGTGCTGAGAAAAGCATCCACCGCGTCCTAGCAGCGTTTGAATAGATGTGGGTTTGGCGTTTGGGAGTGCGTTCCCTGGTGGCTCAGATGGTAAAGCGTCTGCCTACAATGTGGGAGAGCCGGGTTCAATCCCTGGGTCGGGAAGAGCCCCTGAAGGAAATGGTAACCCACTCCAGTACTCTTGCCCGGAAAATCCCATGGACGGAGGAGCCTGGTAGACTACAGTCTGTGGGGTCGCAAAGAGTCAGACACAACTGAGCGACTTCACTTTTTCTTCCTTTCACTTTTCCTTCCTAAGTTTGTTCTCGGAAAAGTGAACACTCCAGCTGTGGACATCCCTGTCGGAGTCCGAGGCCTGCCGCCTACCTTTGCCAGGGCCCGCTTTGTGCACCTTGACCTGGGAGGCAGGTGTCCTGATTTCCTTTTGTGAGATGAGGCACCTCGGGGGGAGGAGGCCACGTGAGTGCGCACGGCCGCGTGGTGTCTGAGCCCGGCAGGGACAGGGGGCCTTAGGGGCGAGGCAGCTGGAGTTTGAGTTGGGCTCCCCCGCTTCCCAGAGGTGGGGGAGCACCGCCCCAGGACCCTCAGTGGTTTGGGGGCAGAGCCTAGTGGGCCTCAAGCCTGGGTCAGCGGGCCCAGGAGCCACCTCCTCGCCTCCCTTCAGCCAGGGCAGGAGGCTACAGAGTCCCCTCCAAGGCCGCCTGGGTCAGGGGTCCCTGGCGCTGCTGTGGCGGCTGAGGCCGAGAGGGGGTCTCCGAGGCCGTCTCAGGAGACCCTGTGCTGTCATGGGGTTCACTTGGGGTTCACTTGGGGCCGCCCGAGTCTGAGGAAAGAACAGGGGTCGTCGGGACCCTGCTCCTGAGACCACCTCTTCTGCACCCCACAAGCCAGCCCCATTCTGCCATGAACCGGGGCCCTCCCAGTGGCAGCGTAGTCTGGTGGTTAGGAGCCCCGGCTCTGCCTGGCCAGCCCCGGGCCCGAGCCTTGCTCTGTGCATGGTTCCCACGTGACTCGGGCTCTGGTCCCCCTTGTTCGGCGTTTCGGTTTCCTCGTCTGCACAGCGTGAGTTGCAGCGCTTCTGGCTTCCTCGAGTCAGGGAGGTGACGGTAGGCCCTCGGCAACTGAGCACCGCTGAGGTTCCTTATCCTCCAAGGGCCGGGGCCGGGGCCTCCCTCACCGGACACAGCCTGCACCTAGTAGGTCCCCGCTCAGATGCTCGTTGAAGTCGGAAGGCGTGGGGGAGGGAGAGTAGGAGCAGGGAAAGGGAGGCCTTTTCTTCGCCTTCTTCCAGCCTTTTGTTATCCTCAGGGAGAGTCTTCAGATCTTGGGGTGCGACTTAGGGGCACTTAGCCCAGGATAGCAGGCTCGGTGCTTGGGGATAAATCTCCTGGGGGACATCGTGACTCCTTCACCCCAGTCGTAATTTCTTGTTCCCCAAGAACATCTTGCTCTCTTTCACTAACCGATCCAAACATGTAGTATTTCAGTGACTCCTGTGGAAAGGGGAACCTAAAGGATCTTCTAAAGGAAATCAGTCCTGATTGTTCATTGGAAGGACTGATGTTGAAGCTGAAACTCCAATACTTTGGCCATCTGATGCGAAGAGCTGACTCATTTGAAAAGACCCTGATGCTGGGAAAGACTGAAGGTGGGAGGAGAAGGGGACAACAGAGGATGAGATGGTTGGATGGCATCACCGACTCAATGGACATGAGTTTGGGTGAACTCCAGGAGTTGGTGATGGACGGGGAGGCCTGGCGTGCTGCAGTCCATGGGGTGGCAAAGAGTCAGACACGACTGAGCAACTGAACTGAACTGAACTGTGGAAAGGGGTGTGTTAACCAACCCCAGGCAAGAGGACCAGACCTTTCCTTCTCAGGAAGCCCAAGGAGGGATGGCAGTACTCCAGAAACACTGTTCTGAGCCCTAGGGCAGTGCTGTGGCTGTGTGAACTGGGCGGGGCCCTCGGCCCACCTCATTTCCATTTCAGAGAAGGCGGACCCCGCAGCTTTATTAGACGGCCAGCTCTCAGAGAGGGGCTGTAATTACAGACCAGCCTTGCCACACGGGGCAGGGCCACACAGCAGGCTCTCCCCAGCGTAGAAAATGCTCCTTTTTCCACTTGCATTCGGGGTGGCGCCTGATAAGGCAGAGAGTCGAGTTCCTGGCTGTCTACAAAGATTTCCTTTCCAGATGGTCTTTTTCTACCCCCAACTCCCTTCCAAGGTTAATTAGGGGCATCTTAGGTCATTAAAATGACTACTTGAATAAGAATGTGATAAATGAACACAAGGAAATAGTCGTGGGCTTGGTTTATAAATAATCTGGGATTGACTTGTCAGGTCAAGTCACTTCTGTTTTCTTTTTTCTCCCATATCAGAATTCTTTTCCCTGTTGCCTTGGAAACAAGCCTAGGCAGAGGGATGCTGGGAGTTGTGTGACTCGGGTTCAAGCCTCAGTGATTCCCTCATTTCACATGGTAGGCTCAAGTGCTGGATGCTGAGAATCAAGGCTGAACAGAACACATTCCTGCTGGCCCTGGTCTCAGAGTCCAGTGGGGAGACTGACCGGTCGCTTCAGCTACGGCTCAGATTGTTAATGATGCCGTAGGGGGTCTTTCAGCAAAGTGGGAGCCCAGAGGTGGCCCCCTGGGGGGCATGAATCAGGGGAGGCTTCTTGGAGGAGGAGTACCTAAGCTGAGCTGTGAAGGACAATAGATGTTGACCATGTGAGGAACCGGTGGAACGGTTTCCTAGCCGGAGGGAACAGCATGTGCAAAGGGCTGAACAAGAGGCAGCCTGGCACATCCTAGGATGGCAGTTAGTCCAGTCGGGCTGGGGTGGAGAGACCCTGGGGGTGTAGGTCAGACATGAGGCCAGAAACCCTCTCAAATGCAGATTGTGAGCGACCCCTATGGAAAATCAGGACCGCTGTCACAGGTTTACTCTGGAGTCTGGGACAGCCGTCTACCTGGGCCTGGTTCTTCAATGAAAGGAGAAATTTGGCCGTCAACCGGCCCTTCGAAAGCTTCGCTCCATCCCATGGGGAGAGAAAACAAGTTTTGTTTTTTTTTTAATATTTATTTATTTGGCCACTTTGGGTCTTTGTTGAATCACGGGATCTTTCGTTGCGATGCACGGAGTCTTTAGTTGCGGCATGCGAGCTTAGTTGCTCCGACGTGTGTGGGATCTTAGTCCCCTGACCAAAGATCAAACCCAGGTCCCCTGGATTGGAAGGCAGAGTTTTCATTACTGGACTGCCAGGAAAGTCCCTGAGAAAACAGATTTAAACTGGGTCCACAAATCAGCTCTTCCCACACATGGTCCCCAGAATTAGTCTCTAGGCCAGTTGTCGAGAAAGGAAACTGATTTGCACCCAGACAAGTCCTTCTGCAGAAATTTCCTGACCAGAGGAGGTTTGAGGACATCCCAAGAAGGTTGTAGAATAGTCATCATGCTCATGCGTGGGGCTCGGGGGCAGAACTGGATGTTTTAAGGAGTCTTAGAAGTGTGAATAGTGTCTGGCTTCTGCCCTAGGAGGAGGGCTTTGCAATCATACAGGTCTGGGTTCAAGTCCCAGAACCCTACTTGCCAGCTCAGTGACCTTGAACAAATACCTTCAGCTCTTGAAAACCTCACTGCCCTTCTCTGTGAACTGGGGATAATTAATAACAGGGCTCACCCTATAGGGTTGTTGCCAGGATTATGTGAGCTGAGGTGTCTGGGTAACCAGTTTCCAGCATAGAGCAGATCCTCAATTCATCGTCACTATCATTTCCACTACACCACCTTCCTTATCAACCTAATATCGATACGTATTATACATACTTATTTTAATATATTTTGAGACCCTGCATGCCTACTCCTGGAATGTCCAGTTTTTTGGGAAACAGGATCATGTAATTGAGACCTCCTGTGGGAGATTTGGAAAAGACTGGGGTTGTTGAAGGTTGTCTTGAGGTGGGGGGACATCTGATAGAGATGGAGAACAGGGGAAAGCAGCTCTTGGCAGGGGTGCAGGGGATACAGCATGTGCAAAAGCCCAGGGGGGGAGTGGAATATGGCCATGCCCAGTGGCCTTTGCAAATGCCATTCAGCTTTCTTGGAGCACTCCTATTCATCCTTCAAAACCCTACCTAGATTTCCTTTTTCCAGTTACAGTAAATGATCCTCAATAAATGATCATCTTCCCTTTGTTCGTCTTTCCTCAACTTCTTACTTTCTTAGTTGGGTTTCACCTCCACCTCTTAACATTCCCATCATAGTGTGTTATTCACTAGTCTTTCTTAGCTCTTGGTACTTGTATTGCAGATATTCTTTTTTTCTTTTTTTTCTTGGCTTTTTCTTCCACTGAAGGATTCTCTAGAGTGTTCACATTTGTATCAGATACGGGGGAGAAAATTATAGTCTCGGCTTTGATATGGTCCATTGAGATACCCTCTCCTCTTAATGGCTGGGAATCAGAGAGCTACCCCAAGCTCTTCAGGGACTATAGTCCCTTTGGGATCGGTACGGAGCTCACCCAAAGTAACTGCACAGGGAAGTTTGTCAAATGAATGAATGAGTGACATGCTGATTTCTGTAACAGCAAACGCATGTCTGGAAATGGTGACCCCTGGTCTCTACCTCCTACTGTGGTGGTAAAATTCTCCTCTGTTTCCTGGATCGCAGTGGCTTCTCCAGAGTCCTTTGGATTAATTATGTAAGGAGATGACTTTCTTTCCTTTTTGATGCCCAGCAACCTCCCAAGAGTTTCCTGGAGAGAACAGAAGAGTTTGCAGAAAAAGTCCTCTGGTGGGGAAAGCGTTCAGGCTGTGCCCCAGTTTTCAGAAAGTGACGCTTTTTATAGTCAGACTTTTAGACCACATTGTACCTAAAGGGAGCCGGGAGCTGGGAGCAGGCAGGCAATCTGGCTTTCCTTCTGCACCCCTCTCCCCTGGTGTGGAAGGAGGCGGACTGTGTGATCCGGCCCACCACTTAGTCCCCTCTGCTCTTCCCAACGCTTGTCTTCCATCTAGACTGATTTGGCAAAGGCTGGTCTTCCGCTACCTTGGTTAAGGTGCAAGGCTGGGGATTGCGCACTCCACCACTTCATAGCTGTGTGACCTCAGGCCAGTCACGGAATCGCTGTGCCTCAGTTTTTCCATCTGTAAATGGGGGTAGTAGGCCTAGTACAGACCTCATTTCATTGTTGGGAGGAGCAGACGATGTATTACTAATCCAGCGCCTGGCACTCACAGTCCGTGGTACCAACAGCATCAGTGACAATGACAACCTCTGATGATTTCATCTCTGAAAATCAGAGAGGCTCAGTAACTTTCTCAGGGCCACATAGTGTAATAAGAGCTGGAGTTGTTCAGTCCCTCAGTCCTGTCCAACTCTTTGCAACCCCCCAGGGACTGCAGTCCACTCTATCCCAGAGTTTGTGCAAATTCATGTCCTTTGAGTCAGTGATGCTATCTAACCACTCTGCCGCCCCCTTCTCCGTTTGCCTGATTCAGTCTTTCTTGGCATCAGGGTCTTTCCCAGTGAGTTGGCAACAGGTCTGCCAACCTTTAACCATGATGCTGTATCGATTTAGCAAATCCAGGCCTGCATCGAGGGTGAGGTGACTCGGGCACACACGTAAGGTCCACAGTCTAAGAGAGCACCAAAAAAAATAGGTTATCAAGATAAATAATTTTTAATACAGCATTCATTAAAAGTCAAAGTTCATTCACAAAGCCGACTGCCGACATGACGCCTAAGGGTGGGATCAGTATCATCAGCACAGAACTGAACAATTAGTCTCTCTTTTGTTGGAATGATAAGGTTTTTACGACTTCTTCACAAATATAACTCTCACGTATGACTGTGATAAACACCCCTGTGGCAAAAATGTTTTGTATAGATGATGCGCCTTTCTGGACAAAGTGCCGGGTGTGGATCAAGAAACTCGGGGTCAAAAGGCAGACTTCCACCTTCCAACCCAGCCTTTTATTATGAAAAATTTCAAACGTATGGAAACATTATACATACCCACCAGGTATATTCTGCAGTTGGTCACATTTTGCTATATTTGCCTAAGAAAACTCCAGCCACCCATCCGTTCCTTAGGTTTCTTTTTCCCTGCGTTTCAAAGTGAGCTACAGATGTCAGTACACGTCAGCATGTGTGTCGCTAACTGGCAGGGTGTTGTTTTTAAGAATTTTGATCTTGAATGTGAAATTCCCTTCAGAAAATGCATACCCATCTCCATTTCTGTCTGTGAGTAAGTATGTCTCTTTTACCATGGCCTGGCCAACACTGGATATTATCATTTTAATTTTAAGTTAATTTATTTATTTGGCTGTGTTGGATCTTCATCGCATCATGCAGGATCATTTCGTTGCAGCGTGTGGATTCCCTAGTTGTGGCTCTTGGGCTCAGTAGTTGCAGTTCAGGCTTGGTTGTTCCACGGCATGTGGGATCTCAGTTCCCCTACCAGGGATCGAACCCACATCCCCCACATCGCAAGGTGGATTCTCAACCGCGAGACTGCCAGGGAAGTCCCCGGATATTACAGTTTTTTAAAGGTGCTGCTTTGATGTAACTTGTTTCCTCCTGAAGGTGCTCAGTAAATTTTCCCCACCTCTGTGTCCAGATGGTCTGTTAAAAAATTGCATCCCTTTCCAGCTCTTCAGGTATTTCTGGTGCAGCTTTTCTGGAGTCAGGTGGGGAGGACTGCTCCCATCCTGGGAGTCCCCGGCCTGCTGGGGACCACCTGCGCAGGAGGCTGGCTGTGGACACTGTGTGAGGAAAGCAGGCCAGCCTTGGTGACCAGAAGCCCTGGGACCCTGGAGGCTGTGTGTTGGGGGTGCGTGGGGCCAGACGCATGCCTGGAGGGAGGATCTGGGGCCGTGTGCATGTTTTCTCATCATGGGGGGCGGGGGCCAGGCTACTGCAAGAGCCCCTCATCCCCTCCCCTCTCTCTCCTCCTCTTGCGCTGGCCTGTGCTTCCTGATGGCCCAGATGCTATCTTGCCTCTGGGCATCTGACCCTCCTGTGGGTTCTGTGGGTCAAGAATTAGGGGTGCAGCTTGGCCGGGTAGCTCTGGCTCAGGGTCTCCCATGAAGTTGCGGTCAAGGGCTGGGTCATTCAAGGGTCTGCCTGCCGATCTGGGACCTGCTTCCAAAGCAGCTCTCTCACGTGGCTGGAAGTTGGTGCCGGCAGTTGGTCTGGGGAGGTTGGCCTCTCTGCACATGGATCTCTCCACAGGGCTGCTTGAGTGCCCTTAATGCATGGCGGCCAGCAGGCCCTGGCTTTGAAAGTCACTCACTGTCACTTCTGCCTCATCTCTTGGGCACACAGACCAATTCTTGCATCGTGGGAGGGGACCACACCAGGGTATGACTCACGGGGCAGAGATCTCTGGAGGCCATCTTGAGGGCTGCCTACCATTCTGGAAGACCTTGGCAGGTAACTGTCACCTCTCTGGGCCTCAGTCTTCCCCTCTGTCAAATGGGTTCATGTTAGGATTCCTGAGTTAATTCTTGCAAGCACTTAGAAGAGCACTGGAGACTGAGTCACACTCTTCAGTAAATATCAGCACCATTACAGGGTCCTGCTGGGCTGTGAGCCCTCAAGGGCAGGGGCCATCCTCAGGCTCCATGCCCAGCGCCCGCCCCAGAGAGGGCAGTCTCCAGATGTTTACGTGAATGAGTGAAAGAATGAGTGAGCAAACGAACATCCATAAGGACTGGGAATCCAGAGAAGCAGAGCTGCGTCAGCTGCATTGTCAGAGACACCTCCATGAAAAACTTTCTCAAGTGAGGCCCTTTGATCAGTGTCTAGGGAGCAAATATTTATTCAGAACTGACGGTGATGTGGGTGGGGAAAAGCTCTTGGGATGCAGTCAAACCGATCAAAGTTTCACTCTTGGACTTGGCATTTGAACGATAAATATTTACTGAGCTCCAACTCTGGACCACGTGCCACATCAGACCCTGAGAAGGGGCGGAGAGTGGGGAGGAAACAGCCCCGGGCCACGGCCTGGTGGTATAGCCTTGCTGTGTGACCTTGGGCCAGTGAATCTATGTCTCTGAGTCTGCGCCTGCTCATCTGTACCGCAGAGGGTCCATCCCTGCTGGAAGGAAAAAGCTCCTCCAGCATGCGTGCCTTCCCTCAGGATCCGGCTGCTGCTCCCCCTTGCCGACAAGCACCCCCTCCAGTCTCAGATGCTTCTGCCTCCCATCCCCAGCCCTCCCTCCCCCACCCCCAGTCCCAACCACTCCAGCTCCACAAGGGTTAAAGCCCGGGAGCTCATGTGACCCAGTATAAACCATGAATCATTCCTGTTGCTCCCGTGCGGAGCCTGCCCGCCCAGGATGGGGCAGGTGCTGTGCCCTGGGTTGCCATGGCAACTCCACCAGCACTGAAACACAGCCCGGCCCAGTTCCTTCCTTGGGGGCCTCAGGGGCTGTTTCACCTGGCTGGGTGTTGCCTTTTAGGGAGGAGGGAGGGAAGGCTGGAGAGAGAGAGAGAGAGAGAGAGAGAGAGAGAGAGAGGAGCTTAGGGAGGAACAAGTGGAAATTGAGACAGGGCGGGGGAGGAACGAGAGGCTGGGAACCTGACGGAGAAATGGGCCGCCAGAGGGAGACAGACTGACTGCGGCCACAGGTCCCGTCACCCTGGAGGCAGTTTCCCAACTGTTCAGCCTTCTCGGGGCCACCGGGTCTTCTGACCCACATGCACACACGCGCCCGCGTGCACCCACGTGCAGCCCCGTCTCCCCCGCTGAGCTGGCGGTCAGGGCTGCAGGGCGGGTGGGCTGCCTGCCGAGCACGTGCAGGCATTGACAGCCCTGCGGGACGGTGAGCCAGCGAGCTGGGACTTGGGGGTGGGGGGGTGGGAAAGAACAAATGGGGGCGGACGTCAGCTCCCTGGGCGGCCGCCTCCCCGAGGCCCCTCCTGCATTCCTGGGCGGCGAAGCCCCTCGCTGAGAATGGGGGCTGATGTCATCCTGGGCTGCCGAGCCACGGGAGCCAGGGGGAGCCCTGGGGCCCCGGTGTGGCTGCCTCCGGAAATGAGCTAGCTGCCCGCCGGCCCACAGGTTCGGAAACCTCCCCCTCCCCCTGGCCGGAGGACAGGTAAACCTGCATGGGCCAGGTGAGCAGGGGGGGCTGGCCCTGCTGCAGGCAGCCACCTACCTGGGGGCGAGTGAGTACCTAAGCAAGGGTTCCCCCGGGGGCCGCCGCCTCTTCCTCCCCCACCTCGCGACGGGACTGTCACACCCCGAAGCCAGCCAGCGCAGCAGCCCAGTTCCTCAAAGCTGTCGTCACCCGAGCCAGCCAGCCAGCCAGCCTGCTCGGCCGGTGAGCACTGGGAACTGGATCTTGGAGCCGCCGGCGTGTTTACTCACAGCCCCAGGGGGTTGGACTCTCAGCCTGATCCGAGTGGCCCGTGGATGCCCCTGGCCGCCGGCTCCACGGGTGTTATCTGCTCCCGGTCCAGCTACTGAAGAGGCGGCTACCTTTCCCCTCCAGCGAGACCCCAGAACTTCCCCGAGCGAGCGTGCAGCAGGGGGAGCCGAGAGGACTGACCCTGGCACCTCACTGCCCTCCTCCCTGCCTCGCCCCACCGGCCCCATGGATTACCTGGGCGACAAACTCACGGTGGCCCAGAGCCACGTGACCCAGTGGATGGGGACCGTCCGGCGGTCCTTCCAGGAAGCCCTCAACCTGGTGACCAGCACGGTGGGCCCCGAGCGGGCGGGCGGGGAGCCCTCCGGACGGACCCCCTTCAAGCGCACCTCGTCCTTCCGACACCTGGCTTCCCGGAGCCGAGAGTCTTTCCGCCGCTTCTCGGCGCGAAGCCAGCAGAGGTTTTCTTCCCTGAGGAAGAGGCAGCCGGATTCAGAGCCCCCAGACCTTGTAAGCTTGTTCTTATTATTTTTGTTTGTTTGTTTGTTTGTTTGTTTTAAGTATTAAAACAACAGTGAGAACTCCTCCCTGCCAGTGCTCCCCTTCCCCCACCCCGGGGAAGTTGGCTGGTGGGGGGTGGGGCGTCCCATCAGTCCAGCCAGGGAAGTTGCCTCTTCCGGGACAGTTGTCCATCCAGCCGGACCATTTCCTGGTTCCATGCCTGGGAGAGAGGCGTGCAGTGGTGGTGATTCCCCTTGACGGTAGACGCGTGTGCTCACCCAAAGCCATCAGGACATTTATACCAGGTTCAGCGTCTCTGTATATGGGGCTGGCTTTGCCGGTTGATTTATCCTTAAGTGTTTGACACTCCAACCCGACCCAAATGCTTCCTATTTTTAGGGAGGCTTAGTTGGCACCTGCTCCATCTCCTCAAACACCCTCCCGGGGTGGCCGAGCGTCCACATCACGTGCATGTGGAGTTGTGGCTTTTGTGGTCTTTGAGCAGAGCAAAACCGCGAGGTCTCATCTGATTACCCGAGGTGGTGGGCAGGACTGCCCGCTGGCCAGTGCAGCTGGGAGTGAATGGGCCAGAGGAGGGTAATCGGGGTCCTGAGATTCCAGCAGCTCCCACTCTGGCAAGCTTGATGGAGCTCGGGGATCAGGGTGGAATGACATCTAATGATTGAGAACTCAACCTGTATCCAGGTTGTTGTTGTTTTTTTTTTCTCAAGGACCTTACTAATGATTTGAAGAGGTGGAGCTGAGCCCAGAGAGGGAAAGACACCTGCCTGAGGTAGCACAGGGAATGAGTGGCAAAGCAAGTGCTGAAACCCCCAGCTTTGAACCCCACTCAGGGCTCTTTCCAGCCAAGCTTCTATAAAAAGATTTCTCCAGACTTTCCTGATAACTTCAGGGAAGCCCCTATCACGGGCCTTCAAAGAGACAGGGTCTCCTGACTGCATGACCCATTTCACAGGAGACCAAAGGTGGGTGAAGTGCTGAGCCACCTCCTCCCCGGGTTCAGCCTTGTGATAAATCCCGGTTTTCATTTCAGACCCAGGGTTGAGGGAGCCGTGGGGTGCACCAGGCTCTAAGCCAGCCCTCTGCGCATTCGAGGTTGCAGACATCCCCTCAACTGGCCCAGAGAGGTGTGGTGATTCTCCTGGGGTCACACAGCAATCAGAGCAGTCAGGTGCTAACATATGCCTCGTGAAGATGACATCTCCTGCCCTCCTGGGTCTGTGCTGCTTTGCGGCTTGGGATGAATCAGTGGGGCCAGAACTTGGAAGACAGATTCCCCCAACCCAGCCTCTGGGACGGGTGGCTTGGCCTCTCGGTCATTCTTTCTGTCCCTGTGTCTCCGTGTCGGTTCCCGTCTCTGTCTCTCTTCTCTTTCACTCTTGTTCCCTCTCTGGCAATTCAGTGAAGGGCCTGGGGCTTTGGTAACATTCAGCTCCCTGCCGTTTGGCCCTGGGCACTGGCTGGAGTCCCCCAGGCCTCATTGCCCTGCTCCCCAGCTTGGTGAATGAATGAATGAGTGAACGAAGAGGGGCCTGGCAGGGCCTTTGCCGCCTCTGTTCACTGTTGCCTGGCAGTGCCTCCATCAGCGCTGATGCGCGCGCGATACATCTGGGCTGAATTAACCTGGTTCCTTCCCATTTAACGTTCGGCATCTACCAGGTGGCACTGGGGTTGAAAGCTTGAATCAAACCTGGCCACATCCTAGCAAAGGGGCCCTGACTCCTTCTCAAGCCTCAATTTCCTCCTCCGTCAACCGGGGAGAACTGGGGGTCATCAGGTTGACATGGGTGCCCATCGCGGGCCCGGGCACATAGTGGGTGAGCACCGGGAGCTGCTTCCCGTCAGGTGCCCCAGTGTCCTGCCTCCCGGGGATGAGGGCAGAGTTGAGATGGAGACGCAGGCTCTTTTGCAGAAGAGACTCCTGGCTTTGACTCCTGGCTCTGCTCCTTCCCAGCTGTGCAGCCTTGGGTACACTGTTCCCTTCTCTGTGCCTCAGTTTCCTCATCTGTGAAATGGGGATGTCCTCATCCTTTACATTTCCCATTGCAGCCACTTAAGGGCCGTGACCCGCCGCCAGGAGACACGTGATGCCCGTGGTAGCCCTGCTTAGTACTCAGTACGGAGCCCTGTCACCCAGTACGTGACAACCGAAACCTTTTCTCTCAAACCATTCCTCCAAAGATTCCCAGTAAACTGGAAAAGCCACAGGCGCCCCTCTCCCCTGGGGACTTCGCTTCAGTGTTTGTTTTATGGGAGGAAACTTTTCAAAGCCACAGACAATTAAGAGTTAGGAGACACCTGCAGGAGCCTGAGCTGGGGCTGGGAAGGGGGTGGGATTTCAGTCTTTGGAACTAGTACGTGATTTATCTAAATAATCCGTTCTGTTCCAAGTCCTGCCTCAGGCCTCTATTTACTCAGAGCCCAGCAGAAGAATCTCTGGCAGGCAGAAAGCAACCCTGAAAGGCGTGCCTTGAAACGCTTTTCCAAAGGCAGCCTTGAAATAATCTGCTAATGGCCCGCCTGGGCGTCTGCCGAATAGAAGGGGGGAAGAGGGGAAATAATCACATTGTCTCAGAGTGACAAAGGCAGGAAGAGGCTCGTCTGTGCTGCAGCCAAGGGCGAGCCTAAGAACAAGCCCTGCCAGAGAGGTGGACAGGGAGCGGAGTCCAGGCAGAACGTTCCAGAATCCAGGCGCAGCAGCAGCGCCACCGAGGCCAACACCCAGAGTCAGAGTGGGAAGCCGGGGGGTGGGGTGGGGTCTCCAGGGCTGAGGGGCGTTCGGCAGAGAGGGCTTAGGAATGGGCTAGGGTCGGGATCGAGGCCCAGCTCCTCCACATGCTGGCCGAGTGACCTTGGGCAAGTTAAGCCACCTCTTGCAGTCTGAGCTTCGTCATCCGTAAAGCGGGGTTCACCTGGGACTTGTCTGGCAGGTGGTTCAGTGGGACTGGTACCTGGTAAGCGCCCGGCATACAGCAGGGGCTTAATGAGTGTGGCTTCACTGGGAGTTGCGTTGCTGGAGCCGTAATGTGAGTCCCTCCTGCCCAGATGGCCAGACTGGCACCCCTCGCAAAGGAGAGTAAGAGCCTGGCTGACCTTCTGTGGGCATGTCCTCAGTGCCAGGCCCCCGCAAGCATGAGCTGTGTATTTGTACCCTGTCATTCACTCACTCACAGTTTCATCCCACCAGTATTCATCGAGCACCTACTAGGGTGCTGACGCTGGGGAAACAGCTGTGAATAAAACAAGACAGAGCTCTGGCCTTTACGGAGTTGCCTTCAAGGGGACAGAGCATAAAAACACGAGCATAAATATGTCATATTGGTGTGGTTCATTCGTTAAGTCGTGTCCAGCTCTCTGCGACCCCATGGACTGAAGCATAGCAGGCTTTCCTGTCCTCCACTATCTCCCAGAGTTTGCTCAAACTTATGTCCATTGAGTCTGATATTAATGCTATCTAACCATCTCATCCTCTGCCGCCCCCTCCTCCTCCTGCCCTCAGTCTTTCCCAGCATCAGGGTCTTTTCCAGTGAGTCAGTTCTTCGCATTAGGTGGCCAGCTTGGAGCTTCAGCTTCAGCATCAGTCCTTCCAAAAAATATTCAGGCTTGGTTTCCTTTGGGATGGACTGGTTTGATCTCCTTGCAGTCCAATAGACTCTCAAGAGTCTTCTCCAACACCAAAATTCAAAGACATCAATTCTTTATCTCTCAGTCTTCTTTATGGTCCAACTCTCACATCTGTATGACTACTGGCAACACCATAGCTTTGATTATATGGACTTTTGTCAGCAAAGTGGTGTCCCCGCTTTCTGATACACTGTGTAGGTTTGAAAATTCAGGAACCGTCTTCAAGGATGAAGGGCTTGCCTCTAACACTCACCTCATGCCATGTGTCGGCTTCCCAGTCTCACCACCGTTGATACCTTGGGCCTGATCACTCTTTGGGGCACAGAGAGCTGTCCTATGTATGTATGAAAGATCATCCCAGGCCTCTGCCCACTAGATACCACGAGCAACCCCAAGCATGACAACCAAAACTGTCCCCAGACATTGCCAAGTGTCTCTGAGGGACAAAACTGCCACCCTTCCCCCAGTTGAGAACCACTGCTGGATGCAACTTGGTTTAGGGGGCTCTGTATCTGGGATATCCTCCCAGTGACCTGAGCTGTGGAGAAGGCAATGGCATCCCACTCCAGTACTCTTGCCTGGAAAATCCCATGGATGGAGGAGCCTGGAAGGCTGAAGTCCATGGGGTTGCTAGGAGTTGGACACAACTGAGCGACTTCACTTTCACACATTGGAGAAGGAAATGGCAACCCACTCCAGTGTTCTTGCCTGGAGAATCCCAGGGACAGGGGAGCCTGGTGGGCTGCCATCTCTGGGGTCGCACAGAGTTGGACACGACTGAAGTGACTTAGCAGCAGCAGCAGCAGACCTGAGCCGGGGAAGAAGGGCAGGCCCCTCTTTCTTGCTCGGAGTTGGTCTCATCAAATCCTCACAGCTCCCCGCCTTGAAGGATACGTTGGGTAGCCCCATGTTTCACGGATAAGAGATTGGAAGCACGGAGAGGTGAAGGGAAGGAGTCCTCAAAGGGTTTGGAGGAAGAACATCCCAGCAGCAGGAAAAGCAAGTGCGAAGGCCTGGAGGCAGGTCTGTGCTGAGCGTGTTGGAGGAACAGCAGGGAGGCCGGTGTGGCCGTAGCGCAGGGAGTAAGTGGGCGAAGGTGGAAGATGGGGGGCGGGGGCCCGGGCATGCGGGGCCTGGGGGCCGCGGTGAGGACAGCGTGAACTTGTAGAACCACAGGGTGAGGAGTGTGAGAGCGGTGAGGAAAGCAGAGTAACAATCGTGGTCGCCGATTACCACGTGCCTACTGTGTGCCCGGTGCAGGTTGTCGTGTTTCTTCCAGAGACCTGGGCTTCAGGGGAGTAGGGTCCAGCTGTCACAACCCCCTGCATCTCCTAGTGTCTGTGCCGATGCTTCCTGCCACCGCTGGTCCAGAGCCCAGATAGGTGCCTGGTCTCAGGACACCCCTTGGGGCACGGAGCTGGGGTGCTGGACCTCAGTGCACCGCCCCCCCACCTGGAGCCTGTCTTGCAGTGACCGCACCTCTGCTCTGGCGTGGATGGTCGGGCAGGACGGGCCACCTTCTCCCGGGCTGGCCGCACCCAATTTCAGGTCGCTCTTCACCCTCCTGGCAGCAGAATGATGTCACCCCAGAGAACAATGGTCTCTTCATGGTCCAGTCGAGGCTGGGGGTGGTGGGCAAAGGCTGGGCCCAGAGTCGGTGCCTCTGGGCGAGACCTGGAGAGCAGGGCAGGACCAAGGCGTGGCTGCCCCCACAGGGCTCTGCTTGTGTGAAATTACATTGAGTTCCTCGCCCCCTCCCTCCCCTAAAAAAAGCAGGGTACGCTCACAATCCGTGGAGAGTACAGAACGCCTGAATAAAAACAAAATCCACTTGTGATTTTTATCGTCCATGGAAACCACTCTTGGCATTCAAGTGCCTTTCCTGTCTGTCTTTTCTCCTCCCTTTCTCAAGCAAAGTCTCCCACCTTCTGTCTCTTTCTGTCCTTAAAAAAAAAAAAATGTGCTGGTTTTGTACGTTTCTAGTAGAGACCTTTGTTAACGCCTGGGTCACACTCGGCCGTGCACCGGCTCCTGTGTGCATTCTCCCCTCTGCCTGCACCCTCGGGTCGCTCCCCACTGGGGGCGATCAGGACGGACACTACGAGGGCAGCCCTGGGTGGGTGTGTCTTTGTCCAGATTTCTGAGGGGTGGGTAAGGTGAAAACAAGCCCCCTTTGGGTCTCTGCGACCTGAGGGCCCCTTTGTTACTCTCACTTTCCCTCTTCCAGCGTTTTCAAATCTCAGATGTTTTGTTCGGACAAAGTGCCTCTGGCTCTCCTCATCAGGAAGCTGGAAATTTCAGGAAGGAAATCTGGATCGCTGCATATCACAGGGAATGGTGTATTTTTGGATTTCAGAAAGAATGGGGTCTCTGGCAAGGAGTCACTGATATCACGCCTTGAGAACAGGAAGGACTTATTGGGTCACTTACAGTGAGCCCCTGGTGAACGTTTAACGTTAGCCAGGTCTCTGGGGGGAAAGCCCCAATTTGTACGTAGCGTTTGCCTATTCCCGTGGTGTAAATACTCCCACCAGGGCCCACTGCCGAGCACCAAATAGCTGTCCTTATACACAGAGCTGGGAAGATGTGCAGTGCACCGTCACTACACGCAGCAGTCTTCTCTGCGTCCAGGGGGCTGCGTTCCAGACCCCCACTAGACGCCTGAAACCACAGACAGCTGTTCAGTCGCTCAGTCATGTCTGACTCTTTGCGACCCCATGGACTGCAGCACGCCAGGCTTCCCTGTCCTTCACCATCTCCCAGAGTTTGCTCAAACTCATGCCCATTGAGTCATTGATGCCATCCAGCCATCTCATCCTCTGTCATCCCCTTCTCCTCCTGCCCTCAGTCTTTCCCGGCATCAGGGTCTTTTCCAAAGAGTCGGCTCTTTGAATCACACGGCCAGAGTCTTGGAACTTCAGCTTCAGCATCAGTCCTTCCAATGAATGTTCAGGATATACTCAAAGAATATTTCCAGTATATTGGATGAATATATCCAGTCAGTATATACTATGCTTTTCCTATGCATATATGTACCTATGATAAAGTTGAATTTGTAAATTAGGCATTGTAAGAGAGGAACAATAGTTAACAACAAAATAGAACGTAGTGACAACAGCATCGTGTGATAGCAGTTGTGTGGATGTGGTCTGTCTCGCTCAGAACCTCTCATTGTACTGTGCTCATCACTCCTCTTCTGGTGACGATGTCGGGTGATAAGATGCCTCGGTGATGAGATGCAGTAAGCAGGATGATGGAGGCAGTGCCTCGGACTGCGGCGCTGCCCTTGACCTGACCACACGTCAGGAGGAGGGTCGTGCACTGTGGGTGATCCTGGATCACAGCCACGACGATGGTGGTGGATGGGTGTCGGGCGTGAACAAGGGACGGTGTGAGATTTCATCACACTGCTCAGGAAGGCGCACAATTTAAAACTTGTGAATTGCTTATTTCTGGCACTTTCCATTTAATATTTTTGGGCCGAGGCGGACCGTGGGTAACTGAAACCACGGAAAGGGGAACTGCAGAGAATGGAGGGGTGCCGAGGGGACAGAATGTTCACCGAACAGATTTCAATGGCTAGAAATGATCTCAAGACCACAGATCGTAGTAAAATGTAGTAGCTAGGAAGTGTTGAGGTTTGACTACTCCTTACCTTTGCTTTTACTAGGATTTATTTAATTATAAGTTCATCTCATTAATGTTTAGTAATGGCTGCGTTTGGCAGCTGACTCAGAACTGACTCCTGAAAAGTTCGCAGTTGTGTCTGCCCCGCTGTGATTGTGTCTGCGCCACTGTGGGTGAAGACAGTGAGCTGTGGGTTCCCGGAGCTGCGGGTTTGAATCCTGATTCTGCCTCTCGCTTTGCTGTGGGACTTGGGGGAGGTGACTTAGTCTCTTTCCGCCTCTGTTTTCTCTCCTGTAGAACTGGGCCTGTGATATCATCTGACTCCACAGATATGCTGGAGACTACACTGACATAAGGCACACGTGACACAGTGCAATTCGAGGCGGGTAGCAGGGTCTCAATTAATGTTTCCTCACGTCATCATCGTTTGTTTAGTGTTTAATAGTTGGCAAAGCACATTCAGTTGACTGCAGCCACGAAATGAAAAGACACTGGCTCCTTGGAAGGAAAGCTATGACCAACCTAGACAGCGTATTAAAAAGCAGAGACATCAGTTTGTTGACAAAGGTCTGTCTAGTCAAAGCTATATTTTCTCCAGTAGTCATGTACAGATGTGAGAGTTGGACCGTCGAGAAGGCTGAGCACCAAAGAAATGATGATTTCATGTTGTGGTGCTGGAGAAGACTCTTGGGAGTCCTTTGGACTGCGAGGAGATCAAACCAGGCACTCCTAAAGGAAATTAACCCTGAATATTTACTGAAAGAATTGATGCTGAAGCTGAAGCTCCGATACTTTGGCCACCTGATTGACTCATTGTTAAAGACCTGATGCTGGGAAAGATGAAGACAAGAGGAGAAGGGGGTGACAGAGGATGAGAGGGTTAGATAGCGTCACCGACTCAGTGGACATGAATGTGAACACACTCTGGGCAGTAGTGGAGGACAGTGGAGCTGGTGTGCTGCAGTCTGTGGGGTATGTATATCTTTAGGTGATACTGCTTTTATGTTTTGTGGCTGTGCTGGGTCTTCATTGCGACGTGTGGGCTTCATTGCTGCTGTCATGTATGATCTCAGTTTCCTGACCAGGTATCGAACCCTTGTCCCCTGCATTGGAAGGTGGGTTCTTAACCACTGGACCACTTTAAGAAGTCCCAATTGCTTTTCTGTATTCACAGCATGTATTTCTGTATTCTCCAACCTGCAGAGGAGACTCCATCTCTGGCCAGGAGCTTGACTCCACCCTCCTGAGGCAGGCTGAGCCAGAGCCACTGGGCCAGGTGCCTTTGGACCCCTGGCTCCCAGAAACCGGGAGAGGCAATGTTAATTGTTTCAGCCACCAAGTTTGGGGTTATTTGTCATGCAGCAATAGATAACCAGTACATGTTCCTTCTCATTCATACCTACCAAGACAGACAGTCCAGGGGTGGCCATGGTGTATTCCTTACTCTTCATCTCACAGATGAGTGAGTCGAGGTGGGAAGAACTCGAGGGACCCATCCGAGATGTGTGACTCGGTAGCCCTCAGAGTTCCCAACAGATACTTTTCTTGTCTCCGGGGTTCTTGCACGTAAGGGAGGCTGCTCAGCCGGTCTGGGCTCAGGGTCCTAGGGGCTTCTGAGCAACACATCCTTTGAGGAGTTGGCGTGATTCCCCTGGCATGGAAGGGAGTCCACTTCTTGGATGCTGAGTGCTCATCACTCCGTTTAACTCATCAAACTTTCATCATAAAGGCTGGGCCATAAACAGCAGTGAACCCTCCACATGGATTTGAGCGCAAGGTGTACAAGAGCGGTTTTTCCCTCCTGCATTGATTTCTAGGCCAGAGGAGCGAGCGCTCACCAAGTGTCCTGCTCCCTTGAAAGGCAGCTCCTAAAACATAAATTATCACCAAGAGTTCAAAAAACTGCGAAGTGTGTGGGGTTTTACTTTTGCTTTTTTAAACATAGTTTTGGCATCCTTGTCTGTCCTTTCTTGATTGAGGGACAAAAATGTCTAGAGATGAAGGTAGAATTAGGTCAGTCCAGTTAAAAGCTTGGCTTCTGGGACTTCCCTTCGGTCTGGTGGTTAAGACTTCGCTTTAAGACACAGGAGGTGAGAGTTCGATTTCTGGTCAAGGGGCTAAAATCCCACATCCTTGGGGCCAAAAAACCAAGACGCAAAACAGAAGCGATATGGTAACAAATTCAATAAAGACTTTAGAAATGGTCCACATCAAAAAAAAAAAAAAAAAAAGCTTGTCTCCTTTGGACAAATCCTAGTTTGAATCCCAGCCTCGCCGCTAATTAGCCGTGGGGCCTTGGACAGGAAACTTTCCTTTTATGATACTCAGTTTCTCTGTGAAGTTCTTAGCACAGCGCCTGGAACCTAAAATGTGCATGATAAATCTTAGCTGCTATTATTCTCCTTACAACCTTGATATATTAGTCAGATTAAGGTATGCCATATTTGCAGCAACAGACGGACAACTCTCGACTCTTTTTAAAAATTAATTTTTATTGAAGTATAGTTGACTTACGATATTGTTAGTTTCTGGTGTACAACAAGGTGACTCAGTTTTATATATATATGCATATGTATGTGTGTATGTATGTATATGTATGTATGTATATGTATGTATGTGTATGTATGTGTATTCTTTTCAAGATTCTTTTCCATATAGGTTATTGCAAGACGTTGAATATAGTTCCCTACGCTATACAGTAGTTCCCAACTCTTTTTTTATTTTTTATTTTGGCCATGGAGCATGTGGGATCTTAGTTATCTGACCAGGGTTTGAACCCCCACACCCTGCATTGGAACTGTGGCATCTTAACCATTGTACCACCAGGGAAGTCCCTCAACTCTCAACACAAAATTTTTCTTTTTTTTCAATCTGAATTTTTTTGAAGTATTGGTTTTTTTTCCCCCAGTTTTACTGAGATGTAATTGACATATAATACATAGCTGTGTTAGAGTTTAACATGATGATTTGCGTGTGTATAAACTTCGATGGTGTGAGCACTCACCTAGAGCCAGACATCCTGGAATGTGAAGTCAAGTGGGCCTTAGGAAGTATCACTGTGAACAAAGCTAGTGGAGGTGATGGAATCCCAGTTGAGCTGTTTCAAATCCTGAAAGATGACACTGTGAAAGTGCTGCCCTAAATATGCCAGCAGATTTGGAAAACTCAGCAGTGGCCGCAGGACTGGAAAAGGTCAGTTTTCATTCCAATCCCAAAGAAAGGCAATGCCAAAGAATGCTCAAACTACTGCACAATTGCACTCATCTCACATGCTAGTAAAGTAATGCTCAAAATTCTCCAAGCCAGGCTTCAGCAATATGTGAACCGTGAACTTCCAGATGTTCAAGCTGGTTTTAGAAAAGGCAGAGGAACCAGAGATCAAATTGCTAACATCCCCTGGATCATCGAAAAAAGCAAGAGAGTTCCAGAAAAACATCTATTTCTGCTTTACTGACTATGCCAAAGCCTTTGACTGCGTGGATCACAATAAACTATGGAAAATTCTGAAGGAGGTGGGAATACCAGACCACCTGACCTGCCTCTTGAGAAACCTATATGCAGGTCAGGAAGCAACAGTTAGAACTGGACATGGAACAACAGACTGGTTCCAAATAGGAAAAGGAGTACGTCAAGGCTGCATATTGTCACCCTGCTTATTTAACTTATGTGCAGAGTACATGAGTTTGGAGAAGGAAATGGCAACCCACTCCAGTGTTCTTGCCTGGAGAATCCCTGGGACGGGGGAGCCTGGTGGACTGCCGTCTCTGGGGTCGCACAGAGTCAGACACGACTGAAGCGACTTAGCAGCTTAGCAGCAGAGTACATCATGAGAAATGCTGGCTGGATGAAGCACCAGCTGGAATCAAGATTGGCGGGAGAAATATCAACAACTCAGATATGCAGATGACACCACCCTTATGGCAGAAAGTGAAGAGGAACTAAAGAGCCTCTTGATGAAAGTGAAAGAGGAAAGTGAATAAGTTGACTTAAAGCTCAGCATTCAGAAAACAAAGATCATGGTACCCGGTCCCATCACTACAGGGGAAATAGATGGGAAAACAGTAGAAACAGTAGCTGACTTTATTTTTCTGGGCTCCAAAATCACTGCAGATGGTGATTGCAGCCATGAAATTAAAAGATGCTTACTCCTTGGAAGGAAAGTTATTGCCAACCTAGACAGCATATTCAAAAGCAGAGACATTACTTAGCCAACAACGGTCCATCTAGTCAAGGCTATGGTTTTTCCAGTAGTCATGTATGGATGCAAGAGGTGGACTATAAAAAAAGCTGAGTGCTAAAGAATTGACAGTTTTGAACTGTGGTGTTGGAGAAGACTCTTGAGAGTCCCTTGGACTGCAAGGAGATCCAACCAGTCCATCCTAAAGGAGATCCGTCCTGGGTGTTCATTGGAAGGACTGATGTTGAAGCTGAAACTCCAATACTTTGGCCACCTGATGCGAAGAGCTGACTCATTTGAAAAGACCCTGATGCTGGGGAAGATTGAGGGCAGGAGGAGAAGGGGACAACAGAGGATGGGATGGTTGGATGGCATCACCTATTCGATGGACATGGGTTCGGGTGGACTCCGGGAGCTGGTGATGGACAGGGAGGCCTGGCGTGCTGCGGTCCATGGGGTCGCAAAGAGTCGGACACGACTGAGCGACCGAACTGAACTGAACTGAAGCTGCGAATTGATCGCCACAATGAGTTTAGTTAAGACCCTTCCCTGGTTGCTCAGATTGTAAAGAATCCGCCTACCAATTCAGGAGACGCAGGTTCGATCCCTGAGTCGAGCATATCCCCTGGAGAAGGACATGGTGAGCCACTCCAGTATTCTTTTTTTTTTTTTTTGCCACTCCAGTATTCTTGTCTGGGAAATCCCCTGGACAGAGGAGCCTGGCAGGCTACAGCCCATGGGGTCTCAAAAGAGTCGGACATGACTGAGTGACTGAACAACAAGCCTCACATAGTTAACACGGCTTTTTCCCTTGTGATGAGGACTTCTGAGATCTGCTGTCTCAGCGACTTTCACACAGCCCAGTATTGTTTAATATCATCACCATGCTGTGCGTTATGTCCCCAGGGTTTATTCATCTCACAGGTGGAATTTTGTACCTCTTCACCCCTTTTATCCATCTCCCCAACGTCCACCCCCCTGTTTATTTCTTGCTCACACAAAGTCCACTCCTGGCTCCGTCTGTAGCCACAGTCTCTCTGGGCCGTGTGTGAATCTTGTATCAAGCCCATGTGGGAAAACGGGACTTCTGTGTAGTGGCGTCAGAGGGAAGAGGCTTTGGGTCACACCAAGGCAGGGGCTGTACCCTCCCGTTTCCCAGGTGGGGCTATGAAGGCACAAGGGGGACGCAGCTTGGGCACTTAGCCTGTGCCAGCCTCTGAGCAAAGCAAATGCCTTGTCACAGCCCAGCAGAATCGTGTGATTTTTGATACCCCCGATTCACAAAGGATAAAACCAAGACCCAGGGGGAGGACCTGACCTCACTCACAGCCTGGACGGCCAAAGCCTCTTTTCTCATCCCTCAGTGGACGGCGGGACCCGAGTGCCTCTGTTAGGAGACACCCCGGTGCTGACCCGGGTATCACACCACCGGGACACTGACACTCGGGGCTGGATCCTTCTTTGGTGAGTGGAGGAAGCTGTCCTGTGCTTTGTGGAATGTGGAGCAGCATCTGTGGTCTTGAACTAGTCCTTCCAGACTTCGCCAAGTGTCCCTTGGAGGCAGAATCGCCTGCAGTTGAGAATCTCTGATGCGGATGGTGAGCATCACGAGCTGTGAGCTGGGGTCCCTGCCAGGCCCTGGGTAACCACACGGCATTAACCAGCAGACTCAAGTGAAGCCAGGACCTCAGTAGCAGGACTTTGGAATTTACTGACTTTTAGGTAATATAACCTTTGATGCCTGGTGTCATTTTGGGCAAGTCTTTCCTCACTGATAAAGCATTTTCCTGCAGCTACGAAATGGAATGGACGATGTCTGCTGCTGACCTTGTCAGGGAGACATGGGGTGCTTGTCAGGTGCCCTGGCTCAGCACATAGTTAGCGCTTTATTGACCTTCCAGCTACAGCCTGTCACTTGGTGTGTGTGGGGGGGCAGGGGATGCACATTTCCTAGCAATCTGAAGATAACCTTTCACGGTCTATTGAATTTCCAATCCTACATCCAAATATTTGCTTCCTGCCAAAGCCAGAAATTATCCAGCAGCGCATGCTTCTGTCACTCAGCAGCCTGACTTCTAGAAACGGCCCTTCCCAGGGCACACCTCTAATTTAACATCTGTAATTCCTCAATTAGTAGTCAGCCGTCCATTCTTTTCTTCTTGGTAATTGCCCTCTGCTCTGGGGAGGGTGAAGAGGGGATGTGGGGGCCGTGCAGAGGCAGTTGCTACCTCCTCTCCCTCGCCTTCGCCTACAGACATCTTGGCAGGAAGTGCCTGGAAGGTTCTGGAACCCATGGCTCTGGGTTTGAAGATTGCATCAAGGTAGCCACCCTGGTGGATGACGGAAAACTGAGTTTTGTTATCCGTAAAAATGTTTACGTGCGCTTTGGGAGCAAAAGGGTCAGGGTTGCTGATGTGGAGTTTCTCTTCCTGGAGGAGCTCCTGAGCCTCGATTGCCTGAACGTCTAGGCTGTTGCAATGCACTCCTTTCATGTTACAGCTGGGGAAGCCAAGGCCCAGAGAGGGAAAGAAACCTACGCAAAGTCACACAGCAAGTTGCTGACAGACCCAGGACCGGAGCTTGGGGTTTCTAAATCCAGAGTTGGGGCAGTTAAGGATATGATACAGTCCTCAAATCCCTGGCATCCATCAGAGTGGAGCAGCAGACATTTATTGAGCTCCTGCTGTTTGCAAAACTCTGCAGTCAGCTGTGTGAGGCTCCAAAGGTAATGAGATGCCATTTGCACCTCAGGGACGTTTTCAGAAAAGTGACCGAGATACATATATCCCAGCTATACAGCTTCGAACCAGCCATCTCTCTGCAGCCTGGCGGTGGGCCTCAGTTTCCCTCTCTGTCCACGGAGGCTCTGGCATGACCTTCTCGGGCCTCACTCGATGGAGCCAGCCTGGATTTAAATCCCAGCT
This sequence comes from Budorcas taxicolor, assembly GCF_023091745.1. NCBI lineage: Eukaryota > Metazoa > Chordata > Mammalia > Artiodactyla > Bovidae > Budorcas > Budorcas taxicolor. Next base: position 65,448,475 of record NC_068926.1, read on the forward strand.
CCTCCGTCTGCTAGTGTGAGGCTTTCGGCCAGACTTTGAGAAAGTCTTGGTTTCATCTGCTAGAAGGGCGTTCATAACCCTTACCTTCCGGGTGGGAGTTCCTTACAGTGAGAGTGTAAAACGCTCAGCAGGGAGCCTGGTCCGCAGTGAACCCTGGTCACCTGCGGTCAGTAATTGCAGTGGCTTCACTCTACCTGGCCTCCCTCTCCAACCACGCAAGGCTGCTCCAGGCTCTGCGAGAACCTTCCCTCCTCCCCGTGGGTGCACCAGCCATTCTCTCTTCCTGCGAGGACAGAGCGGGGGCACCGGCTCCCCCCTCTGTTGGGGGTTGGAAAAGCGTCCTTAAAACCGTGCTGTTTTCAGAAAGGTCCTCCGCCTGCAGGTGTTTTGGGGGTCAGGAGAAGGATGGAGCCCAGCAGGTGGGCCTGGCAGCTCCCAGACTCCTTCGCGTCCACTTGGCCTGTGCACCCTCCTCAAGGGACACCTCCCGACCCCGAGCCCTCCCTACCTCCACTGCTGAGGTGCTTCCTGGTGATGAAAGCATACTGGGGTCACTCACAACCACAGCTCATTAGGAAGGAAGCGACAGCTCTGAAGTAGAGAAGGGGCGTTCTGAAATGTGGCTGAGGGCAGAATAGTCAAAGATCCTTCAGATCCCACGTTGGGTACATTTTTCGTTTTCTTATGCATAAATACAAGCCCTTTTGGGGGGAGGGACCAGGAAAGACAGAAAAACAAACAAAAAACCCAGAGGCTGTCAGAGCTCTGCTTAATGAGTTTCCTAATCTTTTCGTATAATGTGGAGCCCCGTGGATTTTCAACAGCTCGGTGCCGACCGTGGAAGCATAATCCTTCCAGGTTTGTGAGCTGAACTGTGCAGCTTCAGTGACATCTGGCCTCTCAAAGCAGGAGAGTGGGGAAAGCCGCACGGGCGGTAACATCAGGCAGGTCTGGGTTCGATTCCTGGTGCTGCCACTTCTCTAGGTGGGACCTCGGCCAAGGGCTTCGACCTCTTAGAGCAGTGGTGGCTCAGGTGGGAGAGACTCCGCCTGCAATGTGGGAGACCTGGGTCGGGAAGATCCCCTGGAGGAGGGCATGGCAGCCCACTCCAGTACTCTTGCCTGGAGAATCCCCATGGACAGAGGAGCCTGGCGGGCTGCAGTGTGTGGGGTCACAAGGAGTCAGACACGACTGAGCGACTGAGCGCGCACACAGTCCTTGAGTGCCAAAGGGGGCTAATGCTGTGAGGACAGAGCTCAAGCTTCGCTGGGCCCCTTGGGTACTGGTTTGGTAAGTAGAGTCTCAGGTGGAGGTCTTCTGGGTCTCAGATGAGCCCAAGAATCTGCCTGTGTTTCAAGAGCCCTGGGTGGTCACATAAGCACCATCCTTGGAGAAAGTTTCTCAAAGCGATTCGCTCGGTCTGCAGAGCACCTGCTATTGAGCACCTGCTGTGTGCCAAGCACAGTCAGAGGCCCTAGAGATCCATCAGAGAACAAGACAGAGGTGGTCCTAGCCCTCAAAGAGAACCCTGTCTGCACGGCACTTCTGTTCTGAGGGGAGAGGCTTAACAAAGCATCCTGGCAGCTCTGCTCACAGGACGAGAGGTGCACAGAAGTATGTCATACACCGAACACGTGCTGTGTATTTGCTCCAGCGAACATCTTGTGGTTGCAGGAACGATTGAGTGGCTGCATGAATTGTTAATATTGCTCTGATCATAGATGTGCTTTTGTGGCTTCTTCCAAATTCTTTCTAGCTGCCTTGCTAGACCACAAAGCCATCAGTTCAGTTCAGTCACTCAGTCGTGTCCGACTCTTTGCGACCCCATGGACTGTAGCATGCCAGGCTTCTCAGTTCATCAGCAACTCCTGGAGCCTATTCAACTCACGACCATCGAGTCAGTGATACCATCCAGCCATCTCACCCTCTGTCATCCCCTTCTCCTCCCGCTTTCAATCTTTCCCAGCATCAGGGTCTTTTCCAAAGAGCTGGTTCTTTGCATCACGTGGCCAAAGTATTGGAGTTCCAGCTTCAGCATCATTCCTTCCAATGAATATTCAGGACTGATTTCCTTTAGGATGGACTGGTTGGATCTGCTTGTAGTCCAAGGGGCTCTCAAGATTCTTCTCCAACACCACAGTTCAGAATCGTCAAATCTTCGGCGCTCAGCTTTCTTTATAGTCCAACTCTCACATCCATACATGACCACTGGAGAAATCATAGCTTTGACTAGATGGACCTTTGTTGGCAAAGCCATACTGGGGTGTATTTACCCTTTCACATGCTCAGAGTCCAGCAGAACACCTGGCACAGCCGGGACGCTCAGGAAATGTCTGATGGAGGGATGAATGAATGAATGGATACCTGCACGAATGGACTCTAAGCTCCTTGGTGCCCACCAGCCGATTAGTTGGGTGGATGACTCGGGCCCAGAGGAGCTGTGCTTGCATCCTAGGAAAGTGGTCTGGAGAGGCTCCAGGTTGTGAATGGGAGTTCCACACTCAAGGTGTTTGCTCCGGGTCAGGGCTGCTCTCTCTGGGGATCACAGGAGCCCCGGGGCCTGTTGCAGTCATGTCTGTAAGAACTTGAGTCAGCCTTGTCTGGGCCAGCCGAAGAAAAGCCAGCTCTAGTCTCACTCCGTTATTTGATACCCTGCATCACTACGCCCACCCCCATCAGACGTCTCTCTGGACCCCAAGGTTCTCAGCGCTGCGCTGCACTCACAGATCTTTGTTTACGAGACAGAGCGGGGCTGGGGTCAGGCCGCCTTCCGGAGAGTGAATCCCGAGCCCTTTGTGAACCAACCGGCTGTGTTGCCGGAGGCAGGCTCCTGAAGCCTCCTCAGCAGCTAGCTGGGACTCCATCATCCACTCACTGATTCAGCCAACCTGTATTAAGGACCAGCTGTGCGCCGAGCATGGTGCCGGGTGCATTCACAGACCTGACTTGACTTCACCCTCAGGATCGGTCGAAGGTTTAAGTCAGAAGGGAGGCACTCACTTGGAGGCCCAGGCCCTTGCACGCCGAGGCAGGGGCTTCTCCCTGATACTTCTGTGCACTTTTCGTCCTGTGAATTGAACCACCAAGGTGTTATATTAAGTCTCTCCCCGAAGAATTGAAGCGCCGAAGAATTGATGGTTTTGAACTGTGGTGCTGGAGAAGACTCTTGAGAGTCCCTTGGACTGCAAGGAGATCCAACCAGTTCATTCTGAAGGAGATCAACCCTGGGATTTCTTTGGAAGGAATGCTGCTAAAGCTGAAACTCCAGTATTTTGGCCACCTCATGCAAAGAGTTGACTCATTGGAAAAAACTCTGATGCTGGGAGGGATTGGGGGCAGGAGGAGAAGGGGACGACTGAGGATGAGATGGCTGGATGGCATCACGGACTCGATGGACGTGAGTCTGAGTGAACTATGGGAGATGGTGATGAACAGCGAGGCCTGGTGTGCTGCGATTCATGGGGTTGCAAAGAGTCGGACACGACTGAGCGACTGAACTGAACTGAACTGAGGACAGGGGCCACGCTCAGTTTTGCTGAGAGTCAGAAAGAGCTAGTTAGTGACAAAAGGCAGACTCTGGAGCCAGACATGTCTGTTGGAACCCCAGCTTGGGAATCTGCTAGAGGTATGCAGGCAAGTTACTCTGTGCCTCGGTTTCCTTATCTCTAAAATAGGGATAATAATAGAACTTCCTAGGGTTGTATTGAAGAGTCCTCTGTTGATACATGCAGAGCACCTCAGACACTACCTGGTATGTAGTTGGCTCTAAAAGTTCTTATTGCAGATATTAACATTATTATATTCATTGCTGTATTATAAAATACAGAGGGTGAGATGGTTAGATTGCATCACCAATTCAATGGACGTGAATCTGGGCAAACTCCGGGGGACAGTGCAGGACAAGGGGAGTGGTCCATGGGGATACAACTTAGCAACCAAACAACAACATATTGTAAAAGATGTATAAAATATTATAAATATTTTGAGGGATGATTTCCATACGGCAGAATGCACATATCTTAAACATTCTCTTGATGAGTTTTGACAAATGCACACACCCATATAACCCACAACTCTGTCATGTTCTAGAACATTCTCACTCCCCCTCAAAAATTCCTTCATGCCCCTTCCAATCGGTCCTCTTTACCTGGCACTGCAATAATGCTTCTTGAATAGATGAATAGAGATCCAATGAGTTTGGTCCCACACCTCTTATGCCAGCTTCGCTTGTAACCAAGCTGCCTAACCTGCTTAGCTGTTAGGTAAATGTAGAAATAGAACTGCAAAAAGAGAGTTGTCTTCATACTATGAAAACTTACATTGAAAAGAGTCCATAAAGGTGGAATGACTGTCCCTTGGGGGTGGAGGAGACTCTGAAAGGTTGGGGTGAGAAATTCAGGCATCCAAGTGAGGTCACAAAACGCCCGAGCGCCTGGGCCTGCACTTAGAGGCCAGGCACCTCCCTGGCCCTGTGGCACCAGAGACCCACCCCCTGGGCTGAAAACCTCTCTCCCTGCTGCCCCCCAAACCCATCCCTCCTAGGGGAACTGAGACACTTAGCATCCCAAACCTGCGATTATGGGAGGCAGAGGAGCTTCCAGACTGTATTCTGCTAGAGATCTTCATGGGAGTGGAGGAACCAGGAGGAGAGAGATGTCTTCCTGGGCCCCAGCCCCGTCTCCCCACACCTTACCCACCGCATCCCAGACCTGGTTGCTGCTCGATCTTTGTAATGTACTGGGCATCTGTGATTTTGCTTAGAGAGGTTTCTGTAAAGCTAACAAAGGAAAGTGGAAAATGGGCGCTGTGGTGCCAGCCACTGTCCTTGATCAGAGGCGAGGGGACATTCGAACAGGCCTAGTGCTTTGCTGATGACACACAGCAGCCTGGTGGCGGGGCTGTCCTGGGTCTGGCTTCCGTGGTCCGGGCCAGATGTCGTCCAGCCCGAGAAAGCTAAGTAAGTCCAAGGGGCCTGCCTGCAGCCCACATGATGGCCTTTTAGGGGTCTTAGATATACAGGCGCTCAGCATGTGAGGGTACCTAGGACCTTGTCAGCCCGCATGCAGCAGGTGCCTGGTCCCCAGGCCTGCTGCTAAGGTGAGCAGCTGTCGCCTGGGTCTTTGGTTCAGCTTTTCTCCTTCCAGGGCCTGGCAGGCAACACGGGTCTGCTCCAGGGTGGGAGGTGGGGTGGGTGAAGTCACCTTTAGGCCCCTGAGCGGGGTGGCAGGTCAGGTGAAGGAGCCATTCACATCTGCTACGGCTGATGTCACCCTGGCGAGCCATTCAGCGCTGGGGCCCGCCTCCAGCCCTGGCCGCCTGCCCGGTGTCCCCTGTGTCCTGTTTTGTCTGTTCTGTGGGGCAGGCTCTGGGAGGTCCTGGGGTTCAGGGACATGCATTCTTCTCCCTGCCCTCTGAGGCCAGGCTGGAGCCACCCCTTTTCTTTCGGAGGTGCCCCAGGTATGGGGCAGACGGGTTTCAGGGTCAAGTCCCGACTCTGCCACCTCCAGGCCGGGTGGGCAGGTTGTTTGTGCCTTGTGTCCTCTGAGTCTTCCTCTCCGGAAGCAGGTGATGGGGATCACCTCACAGGGTTGATCGAAGGATGACCGAGGATACGTGTGAATCCACTCTGTTCAGCGCCTGCCGTCAGGAGACACCTCTGAGCCCCTGTTCCGATGATGGGGCTGCTGAGGGCTGCTGTTCCTGTCGTGTGGGATGTGGTTAGGAATGCTGTTTGCATGATTCCCAGAACCGATTTAAGTCAGGCTTTAAAAAACAAAACACAGGACACACTTGCTCCCTCTTAGACAGCCCTGCTTGTTCTAAATCAATGCAACTTAACAAAACACAAATCATCTGCAAGCAGGATTTGGGTTGTCTCCAAAAACCTTCCTTTTCCCTGGCAAAAAGCTCTCAGCCTCCCAATTTGCAAAACCATTGTTAGAGAACCGAGGTTCTCAGAAATTGCAGCTTCCCTAGGCCCTCACCTCTCAGAGTCTGACACAGTCGATCTGGGATGCTGTCCCAGAAGCTAGGGCTTTCATAGCTCCCCAGGTGATCCCAAGGTGCCAGCAGGGCGGGGAACCACAAGGTCAGGAGCATAAGAAAGAAGGCCGGCTGCAGAGTAAGAGTGACCGAGGATCAAAGCTGAGACCAGCCATTTAGCTTCTGGGCAACTGTGGGCCGCTGCCCACACCTCCCGGAGCCTTGGTTTCCTTGTTTGTAAGACATATCTGCCTGTTGCTTATGCTCCGTCATGTCCAGCTCTGTGCAACCCCGTGAACTGTAGCCTGCCAAGCTCCTCTGCCCATGGGATCTCCCAGGCAAGAACACTGGAGTGGGTTGCCATTTATACTCTGGTCACCTGATGCAAAGAGCCGACTCATTGGAAAAGCCCCTGATGCTGGGAAAGATTGAAGGGAAAAGAAGGGGGGGAGGCAGAGGATGAGATGGTGAGAAGGTTAGATAGCATCATCAACTAAATGGACACGAGTCTGGGCAAACTCTGGGAGATAGTGGAGAACAGAGGAGCCTGGGGTGCTGCAGACCGTGGGGTCACAGTCAGACGTGACTTAGCGACTGAACGACAACAGGATGTTTCTAAAGGCTGCTGGGAGGAACTTGAGATGGATGTGAATGGCACCTCTTATGAAACGGATGAGTCAAAGGATGGATATTACATAGACGTGTTCCCCGGAAATCAGACCAGGGAAGGGATCCTAGACACTTGTCCTGTTGACCATCCCCATCTTGTCAACACCGGGAACCCCCGTTACTGGCCTCCAGCCTTCACTTTTCCAATCTGGAGTTTCCCAGAATTCCTTTTTGCCACACTTGAATTGTTGATCCCTGTTCCACACATAGAGATTACCAGAGACAATTCATTTAAGAATCGCTTGGTTAAATAATGCTTCTAATGCAGGACTTTTCAGAGCCTTTAATTATACACATGTACATTAGGAACCTCCAGAGAAGGTCGTTGGCATCCTGTCTGTCTGAGCTCTCTCCAGCGAGAGGAGAGCTGTAGATCCGTTCTTTGACTCAAGGGGGAGAAGGTCACGACAGGGAATAGACACCCCAGTGGTCAGCTGTCCACTTTCAGAAATGCTAACTCTGGAATTGGGGAAATATCCCTTCAAATGAGAGGACTGGATGGTGTGCGTCGAGTATGGAGTTCACAAAGGGTTTCACTGGGTTCAGTTCCGTTCAGTCGCTCAGTCGTGTCTGACTCTTTGTGATCCCATGAATTGCAGCACGCCAGGCCTCCCTGTCCATCACCAACTCCCAGAGTTCACTCAAACTCACGTTCATCGAGTCCGTGATGGTATCCAGCCATCTCATCCTCTGTCGTCCCCTTCTCCTCCTGCCCCCAATCCCTCCCAGCATCAGAGTCTTTTCCAATGAGTCAACTCTTTGCATGAGGTGGCCAAAGTACTGGAGTTTCAGCTTTAGCATCATTCCTTCCAAAGAACACTCAGGACTAATCTTTAGAATGGACTGGTTGGATCTCCTTGCAGTCCAAGGGACTCTCAAGAGTCTTCTCCAACACCACAGTTCAAAAGCATCAATTCTTTGGTGCTCAGCTTTCTTCACAGTCCAACTCTCACATCCATACATGACCACTGGAAAAACCACAGCCTTGACTAGACGGACCTTTGTTGGCTAAGTAATGTCTCTGCTTTTGAATATGCTATCTAGGTTGGTCATAACTGTCCTTCCAAGGAGTAAGCGTCTTTTAATTTCATGGCTGCAGTCACCATCTGCAGTGATTTTGGAGCCCCCCAAAATAAGGTCTGGCACTGTTTCCACTGTTTCCCCCTCTATTTGCCATGAAGTGATGGGACCAGATGCCATGATCTTGGTTTTCTGAATGTTGACCTTTAAGCCAACTTTTTCACTCTCCTCTTTCACTTTCATCAAGAGGCGTTTTAGTTCCTCTTTACTTTCTGCCGTAAGGGTGGTGTCATCTGCATATCTGAGGTGATTGATATTTCTCCCGGCAATCTTGATTCCAGCTGGTGCTTCTTCCAGCCCAGCGTTTCTCATGATGTACTCTGCATATAAGTTAAATAAGCAGGGTGACAATATACAGCCTTGACGTACCCCTTTTCCTATTTGGAACCAGTCTGTTGTTCCATGTCCATATTCATTGGGTTGGTATCTTACATAACGCACTTTGGGAAACGTGCCCAGTCCTTTATTTGCACCCCCCTCTGGAATTGCATACGTTAGCTTCCATTAAAAGACTCTGCCTTTATAGAGTCAACATGAATTCATTCCCTCCTCTTTTTATTGGGCAGAGAGGAGGGTCCTTGCATGGAGGTGTCCATCACTGCTGTCCGGGCATTGATGGGACAGGCCTGGGCCGCCCCGAGAGGCCAGAAGAGGCACTCTGTCCACTCAGGGCCCTTTGCTCTGAAAAGGGGGCTGAGGCCCAGAGGTTCTGGACATGGACAGTCCAGAACCGCCCCCCAGGCCCCCCAGTTTCTTACTGTGCACCGTTGTGGCTGAGTACCTTGCACGCCGTTCTTATAGACTGAGCCTGGTCGGCCTCCAATTATTACTGACAGGAGTGGAGGTTTCCGGGAATAGAGCAAATCCATAGAGTTTAATTAATGAATGTGCCAGAGGGCTTGGTGGCTGGATTCCTGTGTTTACCACAGGCTTGGCTGGCATACAGTTCCTGCTGCGAGAGGAGGGTGGGGCGCAGTTCCCTACCCACCCCTGCCCTCCTAATGGAGCCTGAGAGAGAAGGAGGCAAGGAGGGAGGGAGGGAGGGAGGGAGAGAAGCTGGAATCTGATTCCCCCATCCCCTCCCAGCCCTGGTTCTGCAGAAGCTCTTCTCCCTTGTTTTCAGAAGCTCTGGCATTTTGTTTTTAGTCGTTCTCGATCGGTTTGCCGAAACAAAATCGTCCCTCAGAGACCCTGGAAATAGAACGAGGTGTCTCTGGCACCGGCAGCCCTAAGCACAGGCTGTGCTGTTCATTCTGCCAACCAGCACCTTAAACCTGACCCGGGTCCTGCGGTGACCAGTCACGCCGAGATGACCTCTGCGTCCTGAGCTCAGAGCGGGGAGCGCGCCGGGCCCGCAGGGGGTCCCACAGCCCTGACTCTAGACCCCATGTGTGCCCCTTGTCAGCGCTGCAGCCTGGGGCCAACTCCTTAATGTCTCTGAACCTCAGTGTCTTCTTAGGTAAGATGGGGATAACGTTACTTATTGTTTTGTGTATATAAATAATATATATGTATACCCACATATGCAGATTTAATGTAAAGATTGAATGAGCTGGGACTTCCCTGCTAGTCCAGTGGTTAAAACTTCACCTTCCGATGCAGCAGGTGTGGGTTCCATCCCTCGTGGAGGAGCTAGGATCCCACAAGCCTCTCGGCTAAAAAGAAAAAATAAACATAAACAACAGAAGCAATGTTGTAAGAAATTCAATAAAGACTTAAAACGAATGAAAGAGAAAAAGAGTAAAATGATCTAGGACTTCACCGGCGGTCCAGTGGTTAAGACTCTGCCCTTTCCTTACAGGGGGCTCGGGTTCCATTCCTGGTTGGAGAACTAAGACCCCACATGCCGCAAGGAGTGGCCAAAAAATAAAGTAAAATAAAGTGAAAATTAAAAAAAAAAAATGAATGAGCTAATGCAGACAGCGCGCTTAGCCCAGTGTCTCTTAGCAAACACTATAAATGTTAGCAGTTACTGTAGCCGTCATCATATACGTTCCATTTTGGAGGTGTGACAGCCGCGTCCTGGAGAGATCCATCGACTTGCCAGAGGGTTGGCCTCACATCTCGACGCGCCTTGTGTGTGTGACAGGCCCCGCCTGCCCCGCCACAAAGACCTGAGGGCCTCCGGACACTTGGCCACCCCGCCGCAGGTCCTGTGTCCCCTGGGCCATGTGCGCCGCTTCTCACAGCAGGAGCCTCCCGCTTTCTCCTCTGCCTTCTCACCCTGGAGATTCCCTTCCCGCTCTCAAAGTCTAGCGCATCCGAGCCAGATGTGTGGTTAAGTAACACCTCCTAATGGGGAAATGGGACCTTTTGGATGCTCTTACAATGGCAGCCACGAGACGAGGTGCTGCTTCTGCCCCCATCACGGGCGGTGGCTCCAGAAATAGACGGAGAGAGTGTTTTCCTCTGGGCTGTCTGCCCTGGGCCTGGCCTCTCCCAGCTCCTGGGAGAGATACAGAAAACCCTGTGCATTCCCCGAGTGCCCCGTGCCGGGCACCCTTCCAACAGCTACATGTGCTTTGATGCTTCTGATCCTCGCAGACATCCCACGAGGCAGGTGGTGTCATCCCACCATACATTTTGGGGAACTGGGGTTCAGGGAGATGAAATGACCTGTTCAGGCTCACACTGGTGGGAGGACATAGAGTCGGCACCGAGCACCAGCCTTTGGACGCGAGGCCGCGAGCATCTCCGTGCCGCCACCCAGAGCGTAAACTCTGCAGTTAACCTGAGCTCTGAGTTGGAAACTGCCCTTGTCCTGTTTCGACGAGGGTGGGGGGTGGGAACTGATATTCCTTATGCAGCTACTCTGGACTTTATGTGCTTATGGTTTGAGTCCTGTACATACATCTGCCGTTTGATTTTATATATATATATACACACACACATCATTACATACATATATACATATATATATATATGTACACACACACATCCTCCCCTAGGCTGAAAGCTAGGATAACCTCCCCAGTACCCTTCAGCTTTGTAATCCCATGACTCTGATAAAAGATAACCTAGAGCAGGGTACGAAACAGGTCTCCGCCCACCTGCTAACTCTGAATGATGCGGTGGCTGCCTGGGGTGCTGTGTTGGGGACTCTCAGGGCTTGTCATCAGTTCTATAATTGATTATTGACGTCTGGCATGGGCAAGCAACAGAGTGTCACTGATTTTCTCATCTTAGTTCTTTTCCTTTCTCCTTTAAAAATATTTATTTATTTGGCTGTGCTGGATCTTCGTTGTGGCACGTGGGATCGTTCGTCTCTGTGGAATCATACGGGATCTTTAGCTGTGGCGTGAGAACTCCTAGTTTCGGCAGGTGAACTCTCAGTTGCACCGGGCAGGTATAGTTCCCTGACCTGGGATGAAACCCAGGCCCCCTGTATTGGGATCGCAGAGTTTTAGCCACTGGACCACCTCATTTCTGCTCTTTTTTAAAAAGATGATTTATTTATTTGTTTTGGCTGCACTGGGTCTGTGTCGCTGGGAGGGCTCTTCTCTAGCTGCGGTGAGCGGGAGCTGTTCTCGGTTAACCACTGGGCGCGCGGGCTTCTCACCGCAGTGCCTTCTCTCGTCGTGGAGCACAGGCTCCAGGGTGCAGGCTCCGCAGCTGTGGCCTGTGGGCTCGGCGTTTGTGGTGAACGGGCTGGGTTGCTCCGCGGTTTTGGGGGATCTTCCCGACCCAGGGAGAGAACCCATGTCCCCTGCATTGGCAGGCGGATTCTTTAGCACTGAGCCACCAGGGAAGCCCTCATTTTTCTCTTATTTTGAAGGGTAATGCTTTCCATTTGCAGCGCGAAATTATTACTTTATTTTTTGAAAATCTGGGCACAGGAGGACACGGTTGTCAGCAGCCATCCACTCCCACGCCCAGAGTTATCTGTTCTATGTTACCAGGCCCATGGGGTCTGACTGTGAAGGTCAAAGGCTTTAGGAAAGTGTCATGGAGTCATGGAGTGGTCACTCTTCACCTTGTTTTCCTTCAGACTGGGGGACTTGGCATTAGGCAGCAAGGGAGGTTAACAAACAAGATAACAAATAAGAACACTTGAGATTAATGTCTTCTGTTTCTTGGGAGGGCACCACTGTATACCCGCCTCATTTTCAGAGCTCATTCCTGAGTCATCAGGGGATTGGACTTGGGCTGGGGGAGCAGAGCGGGCATAGCCTCTTTTCCTGTAAGTCGTCTTCTCTTTCTGCTCAATTACTGTTATTAGCCATTATGTCCTAATCAAGTGATTTCCTTTCAAAGCAAAAATTGCTCATCCCTCCCTGAGAGAGTTTGTCCTCCTGCCAGGACCCGCGTATATTTGGGAAAGTTTCCAGCAAGTAAACAATTTACGGTGGGGGACAGAGACCCAGGGAGGTTAAGCCACTCCTGCTTAAGGTCACACAGGCAAAGAGCAGCAGAGCCAGGCCAGCGTGCCTCAAAGGCTCCTGCTCTTAAATATGTCAGGTGAGTGGCTGTCCTGCAGTCATTGTTCAGTACGTAGTGGTTCATTTTTCTCGTCCTTGTCTCAGAAACTGTTTGTCCTGCATCTGTCAGGGTGGGTTAGGTTATGCTGCAGTAACAAACAGCCCCCAAAACTTCAGTGGCTTTAAACAGAAAGACAGCTTTCTTCCCTGAGTGCTCCACACGTCCACTGACATTGGCTGTGTTTATGTTTCATATCTTTGTCACTCTGAGGCCCTGGTTAGTGGAGCAACTTGCCAGGGATGACCAACCACAGGGCTGAGGGAAAGAGAATGTAGCATCCATCACTGGCTCTTAAAGGTTCTGCCTGGAAATAGATAACATCACTTCTGCTCTCACGTCATTGGCTAGGGCTAAACCACATGACCACACCTGTGCTCAAGAAGGGAGTATAATTTTCCTATAGGGAGAAGCAGTATGTATGCCTCGTAACACGGTCCGCTTGCCACAGTCTCTGCGTGATCTCTGTGGGTTCATTTGTAGAAATGAGTTTGCACAGGCTCTTTTTTTTCCCTTCGCTATAGCATGAGCCACCCTTTTGAATTAACTCTGTCCTGGTTTCTTGGATTCATTAAGGAGCCCCAAGCTGAACATACACGGATTGTCCAGTACAGCACCATTCCTGATTCTGGCATTTCCGTGTATTTTTTCATTTTGGGGTTCATCTTAGAGGTGGACTGCCAGCTTGCAGTGATGAAAAAAAAATTCAAATAATCTTTCATGGGAATTCAGAGTTCTTTAAAGAAATGCAGGACTGTGTCTCTGCAACCCACGGAAGTATTGCCAAGCTGACCTTACAGCCTGGGTCACCCTGCATGGGCATCATTTATCACATGCCAGATGCTTGTATGCCTGTGCAGAGTGGTCTGTGGTTACCAGCTGCCTCAGGAGGCTTCCAGGGAGCTCAGGGAGGTGGCCTGTCTTTGGGGCTTTGGGAATCCCAACCCCTATCTGTTCTTCACTTTGAAAGAAAGGGGTGCCAGCTTCAGTACTTAAGCAGAGAGAAGCCCCAGCCAGTTGCACACACCCCCCTCAACAAGCTCCCAACTGAGCAGCAATGGAGGAAGAATTAATATGGGATCTAGGCAGTCTTAAGGGGTCCCCTGAGCATCTGTGTTCATCTCTTCTCTGTTGGGAATTCTGGGGATGCTGCTTTGAAGATATTTATAAAAGGAACACTCATTGCCTGTGGTGCTCAGAGAGGCAATTACCTAGTAAGAAGCAGGGAGCCGAGGTAATGCGGCTTGCCTAGGAGGACCACAGGGAGACGGGGACTGGGCAGGCTGCAGCCACCAGCCTTGCTTCTGTGAGGAGGGACCTGTTCAGAATTAGCTGATCGAGGCTGCGCGCCTCCCCACAATTATTATATGTAAAGAGATGGTCCGTCGAAGTGGATCCCCATTTTCCAGCCTCTCGAAGCTGAGTTCCAGTGGTTCTGATTTAGACCCCGAGTTCATGGGTCTGCCTGGCAACTTCCAAGGTCTGGAGGTCAGTAGACATAAATTTGAACCCTGGCTCCACTGTGTCCTAGCTCTGTGACCTGGAGCAAGCCCCTTTCTCTCGCCAAGCCTTGGCCACCCCTCCCCCACAACACCCACACACCCACACACACATACCCAGCTTTAAATGGGGCTGTGGATAGTCCTTGCCCATTAGGGGCTGAAGAAGGGGAAAATGCAATGGGAGTGAGTCACGTGGTAGCACCCCCTAAGCCAGGAAACACCACAAACTTGGTGGGTATTTGTTCAAGATTAAGAATTAATGAGCTGCAAATTTCTCCATCAAGTATTGCTGTGGCCAGACCTTTAACATCTGTAGTACCCCGTTATTCCACACTCAAGTCCTGGGCGGGGGTGACTAGAGGACGGGATGTGCACCGTAGCAACAGCCTCTGGTTGCCTAGCAACGGGAAACCCATCCTAGTCGATATTCCAATTTGTCAGAACGTGTTTTTTTTTCACCTCTACAATGGAACCTATATCCAGTTACGTGAGGAGAAAAATCTGCAGTGTACACAAGGCTGTCCACAAGTTGTAGACTCCAGCCCCTTCCTGGGGGCTTCTCAAGCCCAAAGCGGGACTTGGAGTCACAAACTGGTCCTTTCCCCTCAAGGAGCACGTTAGCCCCGTGTTTACAGCTCCATCCCCTGACCCCGCACCGCTGCCATCTTGGACTGTGGGTCCGGCTTTCCAATGGCTCTGGGGGCTGCGGCCAGGCGGATATTGTCCGTGGCTCTCAGTCCACCTGGGCTCCCTTTAAACCAGGCGGGTGAAGCCCAGGGAGCTCCAGGGAGCCTTCCAGGCTTTGACTCCCGCCCGACGATCTAAGCCCCACTCACCGCGGTCACTTTCACTCCAGGGATTCGCACTCTGATGACACTCCTTTGGAGGGGCCACGTCCTCCCTAGTTAACTTTACAACAACACCTGGCTCCGGCTTTCCACCTGGCGCAGTTCAACAAATGACACTCCCCTGACACCTCCCCTCTCCCACCAGCCACTGGACAAACTCCTAGAGCAGTCCTAAGATTTGGCAAAACAGAGTGCAGACTTTGAGCCGGGGCAGTTTTCAGTCATGTGGCCTCCGGTACAAGGAGACCCAGACTTGCCAAACCTAAAACAAATATTTGTTTGGTCTTCAACAACAACTGAATGAAGTATGACGATTGTTCCCATTGTACAGATGGGGTAACTGAGGCCCAGTGAGACCCCCCCCCCCACCCAGGGCCCTACCGCTAGGCGGGGGCAAAGCAGGTCTTGGAACCCAGGCCTGTCTTCACCAGAGATTCCCACTCAGAACCTCCTTCTTTCCCTGGGGAGCCCCGTATAAGGCCCATCACTCTTAGTTAACCCAGACCTTGCCAGGATCCATGCGTGGCTAATGTTAGAACTTGGCGATCTTTCAGGGCAAGAAAGGAAAACGAATAAGAGGTGTGTCCCCCACGGGAGGCCTGGTCCCCCACATTTTGCTCTCATAATGCTCGACTAGCCTGCTTTTTTATAAAAAGCATTGTGGGTTTGCTGGATCTTCACGGCTGCCCAGGCTTTTCTCTAGATGTGGTGAGCTGGGGCTACTCTGCTGTGTGTGGGCTGCTTCTCATTGTAGTGGCTTCTCTTACTGCAGAGCTCAGGCTGTAGGGCGAGTGGGCTCTGGTAGTCGCAGCTCCCGGGCCCTAGAGCATGGCTCAATAGGTGTGGCCCACGGGCTTCGTTGCCCCATGGCATGTGGGATCTTCCCGACCCAAGGATCGAACCTGCGTCTCCTGCATCAGCAGGCGGATTCTTTACCACTGAGCCCCCAGGGAAGACCTAACCTTCTTTTAGTCCCCTCGGCCATGTGCACCTGGGAATCCCCTCTCTTTGGGACGGTGAGTGAGTCCCAGTGGCCCCCAGAGCCACCTGAGAGCTGCGGGGCCCACCTGAGACCTGGGTCCCTGGTGTGGGTTCCCCAGTTATTGCTGGAAGCCATCCCTCGCCTGTCAACATGCTATAAATAGGGAGCTGGGGGAAGATCTGAAAAAAATGCCACTGGCTTTTTTCCCCAGCGTGGGTGGGTTGAATTAAAAAACCATCAGGCCGCAGGCATCACAGTACTGGAAAGCCCGAGGGGGTGGAGGGCGGCGGCTGAGACTCAGAGGCGAACTCGGCCGCATCCTCTTCTGTTTTCATTCTCTCTGGCGGCACAGGCCGCAGAGCTGGATTCTGAAGTGGAGAGCCCTCCGGGGACCTCCCCTTGGACAGTGACAGTGACCGTGATTCCCCCAGGGGCCGACCGGGAGGGACGGGTCCTGGCGACCCCCCTGACCTGTGCTTCCTCCGGGAGTGGGGCAGCAGAAACAGCGTCCGGCGTCTCTTTTGAATGTGACCTCCTCCCCCGGTGCCCAACCCCTTCCTGGGGATTTGGATTCTTTGCACCCAAAGTGAGGTCCCAACCAGCCCCTCCACTGAGTGAAAAAACCCAGGCAAAAGAGCAGAGTCGCTCTGTGCCAGTGGTGTGCACGAGCGTGCGCAGGTGGATGTGCAAGCCTGTTTGTAACTGCATATAAAAAAACCCAGTGACACCCTGGGAAGGCTATCTGTGCAGAAAGTGAACTTCACACTGGTCAGGAGGTGCTTCGATGGCAGGGCCATCTCAGCAGTATTTGGTAGAATCTAGGACTAGTACTTCCCTGGTGGCCCAGACAGTAAAGGATCTGCCTGCAATGCAGGAGACTAGAGTTCGATCCCTGGGTTGGGAAGATTCCCCTGGAGAAGGGAAAGGCTACCCACTCCAGTATTCTTGCCTGGGACATCCCGTGAACTGAGGGGCCTGGAGGGGTACAGTCCGTGGGGTCACAAAGATTTGGATATGACTGAGCGACTGACAGTCACTTTTCAAGACTAGTACAGTATAGATGGTAATAAAGGATCTAGCCGTCACAAGCAGGTGTGGGCTCAGAGAGGTGGACCGAGCTGCCCAGGGTCACACAGCTGGCATGAGGCACAGCCAGGACAGGAACCCAGGTCTGTCTGACCTCAGACCCCCCCATGACAGTTGAGCTCTCCCACATCACGTAGCCTTTCCCAGATGAGTTGCTTAAACGAATCCTTTGCCTGTACTTTTTTTGGGGGAGGGGGCAGAAAAAAAATCCTCCTCTCTTTCCCAGATTTCCCCCAGGCCTCAGCAACAGATTCCTGAAATGTTATTTATCATGAAAACATTTGGGAACTATAGCAGTTCCCAACATTTAATTCTTTAAATGCTGTTAAAGAATTAAAGTGGAGGCAAGGGACTTCCCTGGCGGCCCAGGGTTAAGACTCTGCGCTCCCACTGCGGGGGACGCAGGTTCGATCCCTGGTCAGGGAACTAAGACCCCACATGCTGCACAGCAAAGCCAAATAAAGTTTTAAAAAATTAAAAAAAAAAATAAAGCGGAGGTGAGGGAGGTAACCTAGGAGGCCGGGTTGACACTGGGCTGCCGGGATTTGACTCCAGTATGTCTGTGGGCAGTTCACGTCCCTTTGAACCTATTTCGCCATCTGGAAAATGGGATCCTGACCCATTGGGAGCTGAATACCAGAAGCCCCTCTGGTTTTCACGTTTGGAGATGACACTTAGGAATGCCCCTAGCATGGGTCTCCATGTCGACAGTTGGTACCCAATCAGTGTTTAAAAGTAAAATAGGGACTTCCGCGGTGGTCCAGTGGTCAAGACTTCACCTTCCAGTGCAAGGGAGGTGTGGGTTCGATCCCTGGTTGGGGAGTTAGGATACCACATTCCTTGAGGCCAAAAAACCAAAACATAAACAACACAAGCAATATTGTAACAAATGCAATACAGACTTTAAAAATGGTCCACATAGAAAAAATCTTTAAAAAAAAATAAAAGTAAAATAAAAGAGAATATTGTGTAGCGGTGTCTGCTGGGGAACCGAGGAGCTGGATAGGCAGGGCCTCATCTCAGCCCTGGCTGCCTGCCCCCTTCCTCTCACCTGGAGAGTCCAGACTGGCCCTGGCCGAGGAGTATCTTGGCTCTGCTGCCCCATGGGGATGGAGGAAGCACGTCACGCTCTGCATGCTTAATTCATGTTTTTATTTGGGAAGCTCAGTGTTTAAGAGTGGGCAGAGAGAACGCTAGGCTTAGAATGCAGTTTGGGGAGATGGGAGAGGGAGAGCGGGATGCTTCAACCCTAAATCTTTTAAGATTTTTTTGTATATATATGAGGGCTTCCCTCATAGTTCAGTTGGTAAAGGATCCACCTGCAGTGCCGGAGCCCTGGTTCGATTCTTGGGTCAGGAAGATCCCTGGGAGAAGGGAAAGGCTACCCACTCCAGTATTCTGACCTGGAGAATTCCATGGACTATACAGTCCATGGGGTCGCAAAGAGTTGGACACGACTGAGCAACTTTGACTTGCACTCAAAATATATATATCGATATGAATATATGATATATATACACATGTATATATAAATACATTCATATTTTGCATATGTGCAATATATATGCAAAATGTATGCATAGACATATGTGCAAAATATATGTGCATATATAATACATGCACGTACATATATAAATAGCTTCCCAGGTAGCTTTAGTGGTAAAGAACCCCACCTGCCAGGAGATTTGAGAGACAGGGATTCAATCCCCATGTCGGGAAGATGCCCTGGAGGAGGAAATGGCAACACACTCCAGTATTCTTGCCTGGAAAATCCCACGGACAGAGAGGATCCTAGCAGGTTACAGTCCGTGGAATGGCAAGAGTTGGACACAACTGAAGCAACTTAGCACATAGCACTTGTATATAAATAATTCCTTTGCATATATTTGCATATGTATGCTATATACGCATATCCATATATCCATGCAAAACTATATATGCAGTATATGTACATAGTTTTGCAGATAGATCAACCAAATGGAATTATACTGCAAGAGCGCTTTTGTGCCTGGTTCTCTCTCGTTGTTCTCTTCTGTGACTGGCCCCTCGTGTCGTGACCGCGGACCTGCAGACTGCAGGTCCATGTTGCAGGTTGTGCCCACTTTATTCAGTCAGGCCCAGATGGATTTGGGACACACAGGTTGATTCCAGTCCTTTTGCCTCATAAAGAACGCGACAGTAAACATCACCTGCATAATCAGAGTGACCTTTCGAAGCGGGGTGACAGGGATGCAGGCCAAGAGCCCGTGCGGCACAGGATTTGATTAAATCCCTCTGGTGTCAGCCAGACCTTAGCGTGAGCACACATGCACCCACGCGGGCAAGTCTCTTATTTTCTCTGAGCCTCCGGTTCTCCCTTGTGTAAAAGGTATGCAACCCTCACCCACCATTCTGAAATCCACAAAGCCCTCCCTCATTTGTGGCAAAACTACCCTCTCCCAGCTTGCTGACAGGAGGTTATTAACAGTATGGTATGACTGTTCATGCACTTTGCTGCGGAAATGCTAATACATTTGTGGTTGCCTTTCAACAGTACTTACCCAGGTTTGGGAGTATTTTTTCAAAGTTATCATCCCCAAAAGGGCCTTTTTCACTCTCTTTGGTTTTTTTTTTTTTTTTTTTTTTGGCTACCCTGTGCGGCTTGTGCGATCTTATCCCTCTCAACCAGGGATCGAACCCGTGCCCCCCACAGTGGAAGCCCGGAGCCCTAACCACCGGACCGTCAGGGAATTCCCCTGAAGGACGCTTTTATGGCATTTTTTCTTACTTGCCTTTGCATGAAATTTTAATGTCCAGATACCATTGTATATCTGTATGTGTGCATGAGTGCGTGCTCAGTTGTGTCCCACTCTTTGCGACCCCCACGGACTGTCGCCCTCCAGGCTCCTCTCTGCATGGGATTCTCCAGGCAAGAATCCTGGAGTGGGTTGCCATTTCCTTCTCCAGGGGATCTTCCTGACCCAGGGGTTGAACCCATGTCTCCTGCATTGGCAAGTAGACTTTTTTTTACCACTGAGCCATCTGGGAGGCCTATTTGTACATGTACAATATGCATATCTGTGCTTTATACCTTATATTTATAGGGTCCCCACCAAGAACCAGTTTCTCTGTAGAGAATGCGTGGACCTAGACCAGTGATTCTCAACCAGGGGTGACTTTGCTCCCCAGGGACACTTGGCAATGTCTGGAAACAGTTTGGGTTGTCTCAGCTGTGGGGAAGGGGTTACAGTTAGCATTGGTGAGTACAGACCAGGAATGCTGCGGGCTTCCTCCAGGGCACAGCAAAAGCCCCTCCCCCTACAATGTGTCGAACTTGCTAGATTGGGAAACCCTTCTCTAGATTCCACTGGGGCTTCCTCCCAATATACAGTATGTCTGCTTGTTGCCTTGCTAAAAATCCGAGTTGTCCCGAGTTTGGAATGCATCTGGTCCCTGGTTTAGGAGTTGGGATGCTAAAACCCCCATCCCAGATTGGTGAGAGGACCGTTTGGGGGCTGATGTGGTAAAGTGTGTTTCTTGCCACCTGGCTGTGGTCCATGCTCACCCAGGATGAGCCAAAGTGCCTGGGTGCTCAGGGTCCCATGCCTGGATGCTCTCTCCACCTTGAGCAGGTCCTGCTAACTGGGTCCTGGCCCCAAGGGTGCTCAGGGCTTTATCCAGCATGCCCAAAAGCTTGCATCAGCACCAGCTTCTTCCAAATGGGCCTATTATTTCGTTTATAGGCTTTGACCAAGGTGCGCTGTCTGTCTGAACACGTCTCTGGGCTCGGCCAAATGCCAGTGGTAAACTGGCCTGGAGCTGTGCGTGGGCCCGGCTCCTGTGTCCTGGAGCTCACGACAGAGGCTTCCAAGCTCTCTCACCAACTTGTGACCCACTGAATCAGGTGATGTGCAGACAGGACCCTGCAGCAGGCAGTTCTGCCTTGACCTGGGTGCTGCCGCTTCAAGTTGGCCAAAGAGACACCATCCTCCAAGCGTTTTCCAGGGCCTCTGCTTCCCAAGGGCTGGACTAGGAGGCAAGGGTGGTTGGAGCTGAGCTGTGAGTTAGAATAGGCAGCACCCTGGACCCTGGGCAGGGCCTTTGAACAAAACCACAGACTGGGCTGGGCACCAGGAGGAAACGTGGGCTGTGCTTGCTGGTAACCAAAATCGATGCTGTCGCTATGAGCATCCTTGGGTTTGTGAGTTGATGCGTGTGTGTATTTGTGTGTGTGTGTGTTATGTGTGTGTTGTGTATTTTGTGTGTTTGTGTTTTTTGTGTATGTGTGTTTGTGTGTGTGTGTGTGTGTATTTATGTATTTTTTTGTGTATAGTGGTAAAGAATCTGCCTGCCAATGCAGGAGTCACAGGAGACGTGGGTTCGATCCCTGGGTTGGGAATATCCCCTGGAGAATGGAATGGCAACCCACTCCACTATTCTTGCCTGGCAAACCCATAGACAGAGGCGCTTTGGTGGGCTACAGTTTATGTGGCCACGAAGAGTTGGGCATGATGGAGCAACAGAGCATGTGTTTGTGTATATATTTGCGTGTGTGTTTATTTGTGTTGTACGCATCTGGGTGTGTATGTGTGTGCGCACGCACGTGTGTGTACCCCCTAGGTGAATCACCAAAAGCAGGGGTGGTGGAGCCATGCTGTGGCCCTGCAGTGTGCCCACAGCCTCAGACGTGGTGGAGGTGGTGGCCAAGGCCTGTCAGGGAGCGATCCCGCAGGATTTAGGGAGACACACCCCGAAGCTCCCTGCTTCCTCCCTGGGTTCACACTGACACATCAAGGCTGCAATTCTGTCACCCGACAAGCTGAGGCCTCGCCTGAAATAAACATGAGAGAGATGTTTTGACATGTGATGTTTCAAAAAAAAGAGTCAAATTTGCCTGAGAGACTGTTTTAAGAATCTTTCCAAGAGGAGCCGAGTCAGGGTGGGTGGGACAGATCCCCTGAAGAGGAGATGCTCGGAAACATGAATTCTATATTCACATGGGATTGTACATTTTTGATGTTTATTTTTAAAAGCTAACAACGGCAAGTGTTACAAAATACAAGAAGTGGAATTTTAAAACTGGGCCTCCCTCTCTCCCCCACCCCCCGTCACTCGGTTCCCCTCCCAGAGACAAGTGTGATGACAGCTTTCCTGTGTCCTCCTCACATGCCCTGTGCATTTTCAAATATTTACATATATATCCTTCCCCTCTCCACCTGTTGTTTCCAGCCTCGCCTTATTCGCTTGACAGTGTATCTTGGAAGTCATTCCATATCAGGACACACATATCTTCCTCATTCTTTTCAACAGTTGAAAAGTATTGCATGCTAGGGTTGGTTCTGTCATTTTAAAACATAAAGATACATTTGGAAAAAACCACATTCCTTTTTCTCTCGACTCCTCTTTAACTTTAGAACTGTAGGCCTTTTATTAATAGAACTTTAGGCTGAAAAGGAATTTGAATTGGTCTGTGTAAAAGTATCTCAGGACTTCCAGAATGTTCTAAGCTCTTTCCTCTCCCCCTGCAGGAAGATTCCTGGTTATCTAGGGCGGATGGGGGTTGGTTGTCCTCCATTCCTGGGCCAATCTCTTTTATTTGCACCTTGAAAAAAAAAATCATTGTCACCAGACTGCCTTCACTGTTTGTCAGCACACTGAACGGAGTGTCTTAGAAGAAAGACTTGTTTTTAAAAAATAACAGAAATTAAAATTTAATAGCATATATAAAAACAGTCCTGGGATGTACCAAGAAGCTTTGAATAGATCACAGTATTGTTCATGGCATGAGAAAGGGGGCCAGGGATCACCTGTGGGTTGTTTATCCACTGACTCGCCCATTCATTCACGCACTCATTCATTCACTCTAGACCATTCATTCACAGACCACTGGCAGGGCTGCGTCTTGCGTTGATGGTCTGAGAGTGAACAGACCGCATTGCCTGCCCTCAGGGAGCCCACAGTCCAACAGACAGTGAGCACACGTGCCCTGTGGGATTCCAAGAGAGACCCAGGCCTGCTCGAATGGAGGCTTCTGGGAGGAGCTGATGCCTGTGCCATGCTTCAGGGCCTCATTCTAAGCAGGCCTGGGGTGGATGTTTCCTGGGTGCAGTCACAGCGGGACTTAGTGGGATGGGGCATCACTGGCCATAGACTTGGAGCCACCTGGGTTTGAATCGGGCTCCTTCACCCCCTCCTGAGACCCTGGGCAAGTGGCTTCACCTCCCTGGGCCTCGGTCTTCCCATCTGGAAAGTGGGGCTAGTTCACAGTACCTGCCTCTTAGGGTTGTTGGGAGGATGAGTTGCAGCAGGTGGGCACACAGAGAGGGCAGTATCAGCGTCCTTTCCTGTTGTCCCTGTCCACCTGTGAAATGGGCATGTTAAAGCGTTGACTCGGGGGTTTAATTGGACGGCGCACGTAAGGAATCTGACTTGGTGCCGGGCGCGCAGTGGGTGCTCCTTACGTGTGTTCCCAGTTATTACTTCTTCCATCATCTCCTTACTCACCCCCACTACCCAGAGCGCAGGGTGCCCATCGGGCTTCCGGAGTCTGGGAGACCCCACCCCCAAGGCCAGCAGGAGCCCGGGCCCCCCCAGCCCAGCTGTCCTTTCTGTTTATTGACTCGGAGGTGGATGCGGTGGGGGCCACCAGGAAGCACCCCCACTCCCTGGCGGCCTGCAGGGCACTCTGTGCCATAACCAGGCATGCCTCCTGAAGGCCCGCTGCCAGCACGCCTTCCCGCCCTTCAGGTGACACACTTGTCCCGTGGAGACAGCGTGTCTCTGCCAGACCTGGTTCTGCAGCCTGCCCGCCCTGCTCAGCCCTGGGGAGGGAGGGTGTGCTGGAAGAGCCTGTGCCGGGCTCACTGCGGGACGCAGGAGAGCAGCTGGCTCATGTCGGGGTCAGGGGAGATAGTGAGGGATCCAGTGAAGACAACCCCTTTGCTCTCAGCTGGGTGATGGGGCAGTCAGGCCTCCTTAGGGCGTCGTAGCACCTCGTTAGACTGTTAAACCGATGCTTTGGGGAACTAAACAGTGGATGTTATTTATCGTTGTCATCACCATCATCTCAACTGGTATCTGGTCCTTCTCACGTGCCTGGCGTGTGCAGCTCTCACCAGACATTTTACCAGATTCTCCCAACACCCCCACCCCCATTTTACAGACGGGAAAATCGAGGTTTGAGATTTGCTCGCAGCTACCAAGAGGCAGAGCTGAATTTGCGCCCGACCTGCCAGTCTCAGGGCCTGCGCCACCTCCAGCTCATCGGAGCCTCCCTCTCTGTCTGTGCCCACGTCCACGTGCTTCATGGTCCTGGTTGTGTTCTCTCAGTTTCTGTCTTGCTCTCTCTCTGTCTTGGCTGTAACCCCCCTCCAAGCCACCACAGTGTGCCACACCTGGCTATACCTGACTACACCTGGCCACACCTGGCCAGACTGCATAACTGTTCCCAGAGCGCATTGAGAGGGGTCAGAAACCGGTGCTTCCCAGGGAAGCACCACCTCCAGCCGCTGGGAGACGGGGGGGCACTGTGGGCTCCTAGCTGGGACCCAAGCCCCCAGGGAGGGACACCACGCGGGTTTGCTGCCAGCATCAGGAGTTCTGAGGGCTCTGTGCTGCCCCGTCCCTGCCCACTTCCTTCTGACCCGACTGCCTTACCTTGCTCTGCTTCTCTCCTTTCTTCCCCGTTCCTCCCCACCTTCCTCCCCACCTTCCCTCTCAGTGAGCACGTGCTCTGTGCCAGGTCCTGTGACTAAGCACCGAGAAGCCAGTGTGACAAGATGCAGCTCTCCTCTTGGGGGTCGTGTGCACTGGGAGGAACAGGCACCCAAGGGCCTGTCCAAGTGCTGAGAACCCCCGGCCAAAGCCCGGGCTCGGCGGGACCAGGACAGGACCTAGGCTCGGCCGGGGAAGCTGCTCCCAGGGGCTGCCACTCGCTGCCCTTGCCAGGCGAAGAGCTGGGCAGCAGGCCTGGGCTGTGACGGTGCCCGAGCGTAGCTGCAGCACAAAGGAGGGGTGAGGAGGAGGACACTGGACCCCGCAGCCACAGTGGGGCAGCCAGGGTTTTAAGATAAGAGCCCGGGTGGCTTCCCTGCTGGTCCAGTGGTTAAAACTCTGCGCTTCCAATGCATCGGGTACGGGTTTGATCCTCGGTCAGGGGGCTAAGATCCCACATGCCTTGTGGCGAGACAAAAAAAAAAAAAAAGATAAGAGCCTGGAGTTGGAGGTCCAGGTAGATGGGAGACCCCTGGGGGACTCGGCCCAACCTCAGCCTGCCGCCCCCCTCCTTCTCCCCTCCCTGGGCCTGAGGCCCCACCTGGGTGCAGCTTGGACTGCCCTGCGGTGACCAGGCACAGGCCAGGGACTCAGGAGACCTGGATTCTCAGCCTGGCCTGGCATCCTTTTCTGGATTTCCTTTCCTGGCCCTCGGTTTTCCCATCTGTGAAATGATCACTGAGGGCCCCACGGAGCTCTCCATGTCGAGCCAGAGCTGGGAGAAGGCAGCAGTTCGGGGGAGCACTTTAGGGCCTGAGTGTCAGGCAGATCCGAATGCCAGCTCCACCCAGCTTCTGTGTGGCCTTGGGTGTGTCAGGTCCCCTCTCTGGACCTCAGTCTCCTCCCCTGTAAAATGACAGTTCCCGCAAGTCCTAAGGCTTCCTGTGCAGGAGCCCGTGACGGCAGAGTGAAAGGCTGGGATATTCAGCTGTGCTTACCATAGTGCCAGCCCTTGATGTTGTTGTTATTGTTACTGCTTAGCCGTTGTGCACGTCTGATCCAGGCACAAGGCAGGGAGGTGCCGCCAGGCCCTGGGGGCACTGGGACAGAGCCAGTGTCGCCCTCGACAGCGTGGGCCCTGTGACCCCGGGGTACCCTGCACAGCTGACAGTGTCCAGTTGCAGAGGGGGAGGGGAATTGCTCGGATTTGCCCCATCAGCTGCGGGCCACCCAGCACCTCCCTGACTCAGGCTGCTTTCCTAGATGGATGTGTCAGACACCCCGAAATACATGCAGGGGTCATATTCTCTCTTACCATCACCATCTTCCTAATGACATGGCCTTTTCTGCTTAAGGAGCTCACACCTGTTCCGTGCAAAAAAATGTTATTTTCAGAAACATATTCTTCCAGCAAATATTTAGTCAACAAGTACTCCAGGCCTGGTGTGGTTCTAAGCTCTGGGTGCAGCAGTGGATGAAAGAGTCCCCGTTTTCATGCAGCTGACAGTCTAAAGGGTGTCAGGGAGCAGTCAGCCACCTGGGTTTGTTTGTTTGTTTTTTAACATTGATTTATTTGGCTGTGCCGGGTCTTAGTTGCGGCATGTGGGATCTAGTTCCCAGAACAGAGCTGGAAACCTGGCCCCCTGCATTGGGAGCTTGAGTGTTAGCCACTAGACCACCGGGGAAGTCCCCAGCCACCTGTTTTGTAAATAAAGTTTTATTGGAACACAGACATCATCCGTGCTGCTGACATGGTAACGACAGCAAGGCAGAAGCTGAGATAGACCCCATGACCCACAAAGCGCCAAATATTTAGTATCTGGCCCTTGATAGGCAGAGTTTGCTGGGCTCTGGTAGAGATGAACAAATGAAGAGCCCTCTTCTGATTTGTTCTTAAAAGGGGATGTGTCCATATGATAGAGTTGCAGGAATGGTTTAATGGATTTTATTTAATTTTATCATCTGCTGATACTGGGGTCCAAAATCACAAGTGTGGATCCTAAATAAAATCATCATCAATAATAGAGAGACAGGGACTTCCCTGGTGATTAAGACTCCATGCTTCCACTGTGGCCGGGTGGGGTGTGGGTTCAGTCCCTGAACGGAGAGCTAAGATCCCACACGCTGCATGGTGGTGTGGCAAAAAAAAAAAAAAAAAAAAAAGCCCCTTTCCTCACTACAGGTAGTGTCACTGGTAACAGTTTTCTCTGAAAACTTCCAGAGATCTCCTTTGCCTATCCTCACATGCATTTATACATCTGTCTTCACAAAGCTGGTATCACAACATAATGCGTGGTTTTTTCACCTACATGTAATAAAGGGATCTGACTTTGGGGAAAGAAAATACGATTGTTTGCTCGGATAAGACAGACAGCTTTCTGTGATACTCAGGAGTCTTTCTGAGCATCCTTTTCCTCGGCTGTGTTTATTCCGCCACATGGATATTTCATCCTGTGTATTTCACTGATGAACTCCTCAGGTGGGTAAGTGCCCAATATGCTACCACAGAGGAGTGGACATATAACTCCAGAAACAATGAAGAGATCACCAGAAAAGACCCTGATGCTGGGAAAGATTGAAGGCGGGAGGAGAAGGGAACGACAGAGGATGAGATGGTTGGATGGCATCACCAGCTCGCTGGACATGAGTCTGAGCAAGCTCCGGGCGTTGGTCATGGACAGGGAAGCCTGGCGTGCTGTAGTCCATGGGGTTGCAAAGAGTCGAACACGAGTGAGCGACTGAGCTGAACTGATATTTCACTGATCCCCATCTTGTTGGATGTTTAGGACGATTCCAGTATTTGCAATATTTTGCAATCTTTGTGCTCCCGTGGGGAAGAATCCATGTTCACAGATCTTGGCGAGCGTGTCTGATGATTCTGAGATAAATTTCTGGAACTAAACTGACTGAGTCAAGGGTGTGCACGTTTTAAATTTCAGGACATGTGTTACCGCTTGTTTAAACACAGCCCTCAAAGGCGTCTGTTAGGCTGGTCTCCCCAGCCTGGGTGTTAGAAAGCTGTCCATCATCTGTCCTGGGCTGAGGCGGTCGTGTTTGTCTGTAAGACAAGGGCCCAGAATTTTCACCCACCACCAGCTTGGGGGCTTGGCGACCTAGTCTGAGCGAGTGATTTTTCTCTAATTAATCATTATTATTATTATTATCATTTTGCCGTGCCTCTCTGCATGTGGGATTTCAGTCCCCTGATTAAGGATCGACCCGCACTTCCTGCAGTAGGTGTGGAATCTTCACCACTGGACCACCAGGGAAGTCCCCCTGCAGGTGGTTTTTAAATTCGGCAAGTTCTCGTTTTAAATCTCGGCGAGTTAGCCTCCTTAGAGCACTTTAACGTGCATTTCCTCACGTGAGCCTCTTGAAGTATCCTGGAAAAGGTTGGGGGGTGTGTGTGTGGAAGAAGCCCAAACCTGGGTTCCAGGCTCACTGCAAGCAGCCTATGCCTCTGACTTTATCATCTGAAAAAGTTTCTCATCTGAAAAGGCCAGTCAGATGGCCTCAGAGGAGTCCTTGGAGATTTAAATGTTAAGTTGTGATGACCTCATGTGGCAAATGGCAGCTAAAATTTGGATTGTGGCTGTTTGCTATCCGTCAGGAGTACATGCCGAACGGCGGGGGGCAGCTAATTTGGGCACATGTGTTCCTCAGACAACTCTTCTCGTTAGCCATCGTGTATTTTCAGACCACCCTGTAGATAACGTTCTCCCCTGCAGGCAGTGGGGGGTTTTTATGGCAGCCTGTGAGGCAAAGCTGATTTGGAAAAACAGTCTGCCTTAAAGCTAATTTTAAAAACCTGACTTTCAGCAAGTTCTAGAGAGTTTTGGACCCTTTCTGTGGTCTTATTGAGGCCTTGTGGCCCTGGGAGTGAAGATCAAGACTTGCTGACTTGAAGGACCGCCAGGGTCCACAATGAGACACATGGCAGAAGCCGACCAGCCGGCGAGCAGAAGGAAGTGCTGACAGACAGCCCGCTTGCCTGAGTCTCACCGACAAGATGAATTCCCTGAGATGACCCTCATCCGTGAAGTGCTCCAGATTTGGGGGTTCGGTGTTAAGACGCAGCGAACGAGATGGCATTCAACCAAATACTTAACATCTGCTTTGTCCAGACACTAAGGCCCAGAGCGGTTAAGTGACTTGCCCAAGGTCACACAGCCACCATGCGATGGGAGCCCGGCTTCAAATCCAGGCATCCTGGCTCCAGAGATAGTACTTGTCTGAGGGAGAATGGAAAGAAACAGGTCAATTATAATGAATATATTGTGGGGCGTTCTACAGCCGTGCTCTTCACTGGAAACTCTCTGCTATGACTGACGTGTACTCTATCCATGCTGCTGAATGTGGCAGCCACATGCAGCTATGGAGCCCTTGAAATGTAGTTAGAGCCACTGAAGAACTGGATTCTTTGTATTTTTCAAATTTTAATTAATGTAAATAGCCACATGTGGCTATCATGTTGGACAACATAGGTGTAGAGACCTGAAGCCGAGGGAACGGGAGCTGGGGGCTCCTGAGCCAGCCTTGGGTGAGGGGGAGTTCAGGGAAGGCTTCCTGGAGGAAGAGCCAACGAAGCTGAAGCTGAAATTTGAACAAGAGCCAAGAGGTGGTGGCTGCTCCAGCAGGTCCCAAGGTGAAGGAGGGCTGGAGCAGCCAGGAAGAGGGGCTGGGAGGGTCAGGAGGTGGGAGAGGGACAGGGGATAGTGGAGAAAGCCTCACCAGTGAAGGTCCCACAAACCATCCTTCCTGTGTTTGGACCTGACTCTGGGGAGCTATTGAAGGGTTTTGAGCAAGGACCTTGCAGGCTTCGAGTTCAGCTTTGGAAACTGTTACAGGAAAAGAATGTCTGGGAAGGGACCAGAGGTGAAGGAGGCAGGGGAGCCCCAGAGCTGGCTGGGTTTGGACGGAATGTTCCCGAGGGAGACTTTGAAGGGCTTGGAGGTTGACCCGACACGGGGGTGAGAGTGGCGGGGGAGTCGGGGATGCTGCCTTCCAGAATCCCGAATCTGGCTTTAGCAGTGAGGGGAGCAGACCTCCCTCCCTGCCTTCAGGGATTCCACATCCCTGAGCATGAATCTTAAACCTCTGCAGGAAGGCCCACAAATGGGGACACACGGAAGCCAATGTGTTTTTGCTGAGCACCATATACTCCTCCACCCCCAGCCTGCCGCCCAGAGCCTTGCAAAGGAGGTCAGGAAGTGTTCCCCTGCCTCCTGCCCTGATTCCACCCTCGGCAGCCTTGGAAGCTTGCCGTTCTGATTTCCAGGGGCCCTTGCTCCCTCACTCATCACTCAGAGATCCCCGTCTCTTGGGGGCTTTTTGTTTGTTTGTTTAGCTGCCCTGGGTCTTAGTTACAGCATGCAGGATCTTTAGTTATGGCATGCAAACACTTGGTTGTGGTATTCAGGATCGAGTTCCCTGACCAAGGATCGAACCCAGGCCCCTCTGCACCGGAAGCGCGGCATCTTACCTGCCTCCTGCGATGTCTTGGGCAGTCCTGGACGGTCGGTCACTCTAGTTCTCAGCGCAGACGTTTGGACCCGTCTCTGAGAGCAGTAGGGAGCCCGGGTGGGTTTGAGCAAGGGGTCAGGCAGCATGATTTATCAGCTGGATAGGCTGATAAATAGGTTTATCAGCCGGACCAGGTTCTGAGCATTTGCCCCTGATAGAAACCTCTGGCTTGTCCTTGCAGGATCAGCTGAAGCAGTGTTTCTCCAGGCGGACCCCCGAGGCCAAGGACACCGACACCCTCGTGCAGGAAGCCGACAGTCAGTATGGGACGTGGCCGGACCAGCGCCAGAGCGGGGAGAGGTAAGCAGTGTGGGACAGGACCTCTCGGGGGGAGTCAGGGCCCCCATCTGCCTCCTGATTTCTCCGTTACTAAGGAGAACCTGTTTTGTCTGTAACAGGTAAGCAACCCATTCTTTTTATAAAACAGAAGTTTAGAAAGTACAAAAAAAAAAGACTTTAAAATGATATATGAAGTATCCAGAATAGGCAAATCCGCAGGGACAGAGGAGACCAGATTTCCTCCTGGGCGGATGGAGATGTTCTTAAGCCAGAGTGGTGATGGCCACACAGCGTTAAGAAGGAAAGTGAAAGTCGCTCAGTCGTGTCTGACTCTTTGCAACCCCATGGACTATACAGTCTGTGGAATTCTCCAGGCCAGAATACTGGGCCTGCGGTGGGTAGCCTTTCCTTTCTCCAGGGAATCTTCCCAACTCAGGGATCAAACCCAGGTCTCCCGCATTGCAGGCAGATTCTTTACCAGCTGAGCTGCAAGGGAAGCCCGCAGCATTAGGAATGCACTGAATGCCCCTACTGGCAAATTTCATCTTCCGTGTTTCACCACCACAAACCAAAAAAAAAAAAAATTGCCAAGAAAATGAAAACCAACCGTAATGTCAGGACTCAGGTATCACTTTCATTAGTGTTTCTGGTTGTCTTTCTAGACCTTTTTTCTATGTACGTATATTGTGTGTTTATAAACAGAGGACCGTATTATACAGACTGCTTCATAAGCTATGTCAGCATTCACGTCATCACTGTTAGTGGCGTGGAGGGCCCCTCAGGTGTCGGCCTGGCTGGAAGGGAATGTTATTGTGACTGCAGAAGCCTGAAGGTCACCAAGCATCACCCGGATTCAGGAGGCAGGCAGGCCTGAATCCCAGCTCCGTTCTGGCTGGCTGTGGGGTCCTGGACCATTTAGTTGTATTTGCCGGATTTCACAAACTCCTCTTCTGTAGAAGGGTGCATGTGTGCGTGCTTGGTCACTGAGTCCTGTCCGACACTGTGCGACCCCATGGAACGGAAGCCCGCCAGGCGCCTCTGACCATGGGGTTCTCCAGGCAAGAACACTGGAGTGGGCTGCCTTGGCCTCTTCCAGGGGAGCTTCCCTATCTGGGGATCGAACCCGCGTCTTCTGCATCTCCTGTACTTCAGGTGGATTCTTTACCCACTGAGCCACCTGGGAAGGCCCTGTAGAAAGGGAATGATGCTCATAAAAACAGCCAAGATGTATTAAGCGGACAGGCCGAGCACTGTTGTCAGCTCTGAAGCGTAACATTTAAGTCTGTGGTCCCACCTTGCAGAGACGAAGACTGAGACTTGGGGTGGGCAGGAGGGTAACTTGCATTCACAGTGGGCGTATTTCCCAGCACTTAGTCGTAGGAGTAGGAGTTTGATACTTTGCATTTGTTCATCGTACCTGTTCTTTGTTTTAAACATGCAGTTTTTCTTCTTGCCCTGGGGCGGGATCAAACACAGTAGCAGCTCTGTGGACACCGAGGGTGGGCTTGCCATGTTCTTAGTTCACCTTCCCCACCCGAGGGCTGCAGGATCGCATGGCATTTTAAAGCCAGGGAGATCTGAGTCAACCCCAGTGTGGCCACTTACTGGCTGTGTCTCTGTGTGTCTCAGTTTCCTCATCTGTGGGTATTGTGCCCAGGGATATGGCGTGTCCATGGCTAAGATGAACTCAGACCCAGATATGGTGTGTCCATGGCTGAGCTGGACTCAGACCCAGGTCTCCCAGCTCCTTCCCCTGCCCCCTACCCCAGTCAGGAGTGGCCACACCCCTCCACTGACTTATGTCCCATAGCTGTCATCGTTACCCAAGCTGGGGGGAGGTGAGTGAATTAGAAATGGGTGGGGCTTCTCTGGTAGCTCAGCTGGTAAAGAATCTGCCTGCAACACAGGAGATCCTGGTTTGATTCCTGCGTCAGGAAGTTCCTCTGGAGAAGGGATAGGCTATCACTCCAGTATTCATGGGCTTCCCTGGTGGCTCAGAGAGTAAAGAATCTGCCTGCAATGCAGGAGACCTGGGTTCAATCCCTGGCTTGGGAAGATCCCCTGGAGGAGGGCATGGCAACCCACTCCAGTATCCTTGCCTGGAGAATCCCCAAGGACAGAGGAGCCTGGCCGGCTATAGTCCATGAGGTCACAGAGGGTCGGACACGACTGAGTGAGAGTAAGCACACAAGAAAAGAAAAAGGGAAGCGCAGGTTTCTAATGGTGCACATGAAGGGCGTTTCGTTTGCTTTCCTAAGCTGGGATATACGGTTAGTTAATGAGCTTACTTAAATTTCACTAGAATGTTCCTGCAGGAGTCTGGAAGCCTGGGTCCTGGTTTTGCTTTGTCTCACCCTGGGAGGCCCCTCTCCTCTGGGCCTCTATCCTCCCAGCTCTTACAGGGAGAAGGGGAAACCCCGCCACTGGCATCTCCACCTGCCCGCGTCCCCGCCCCCGCTCCCGTGTCCTGGTATCGCTCGCCCCCTCCTGTCTCTCAGAGGTACTGCAGCTTCTCCTCCCAGAAAGGGTCCAGGCGCGGCTTTACTCCCAGCCCTGGGCAGCAGCGCCACCTGCTGCCCGCTCTGTGGTATTTCCCTCATTTTTTGTGGCTCTGCCTCAATGCCGCCCCACGGCCCAACGTCCTGCTTATTCCAAGTAACGAAATCCGTTCAGAGCTGACAAAAAGCAGGCTGTGCTCCCTGAGTGAGACACCAGCACACCTGGGTTGACAGCTCTGCCCAAGGGTGAAGTTCAGCGGTCTTTTGGGGCAGACCCTCTGATCAGGGACGTGTTGTCTGGCGTGCTGGTCCCCCCTTCCTTAGGATAAGGCTTTCCTCTGCTCTTGACTTTGCGGTCTTTTTAAGAGAGGAGCAGGGAGCCTATTTAATTTTAATGGCTTGATTTATTTATAAATCTTCTGTCTTTTGTGGTTCCAATTATCCGAGTGGTACTCGGAATACATTATCGTGGGCAGAAATTCCAGGAGGAGAGAGAGAGTCATGGATCTGGATTCTGGGGTCAGGTCCGCCCCTTTGGGCAAGGCTCTTGATGTCTTTCTGCCTTGGCTTCCTCATCTTTTGCAAGGTTAATGTTTAATTTCGTGAGATCAATCCTATCCTGTGGGGAGGATGCAAAGATACAGCTTTTCAGCACAGGGCCTGGCACATAGTAGGCGCTCAGTAAATCTTTGTCGAGTGAGTGAGTGAATGAAGCAATGTAGGATATTCCCCACTCCCGCTCCACCACAGGTGACGGCCGGTGATGGTTTCATCGCCGTCAGCGCTGCCCGACGGAAATGCAGCGCAAGCTGGGCACCCAAGCCTCACGGGCAGCCGCAGTGTTCCAGGGGCCGCATCAGCACAGTAGAAGGAAAACGGGCGAAATTAATTTCTTTAAGATTTTTTCCCCTTTTTTAAAAGTCTTTTTCCTTTTTTTTAAAGGCCATTTTTTAAAGTCTTGATTGAATTAGTCACAATATCGCTTCTGTGGTTTGTTTGTTTGTTTTTTTTGGCCATGCAGCATGCAGAATCTTAGCTCCCCAACCAGGGGTCGAACCTTCTTCACTCCTTGCACTGGAAGTCGAAGTCTTAACCACTGGACCGCCAGGGAAATCCTGGCACAATTAATTTTAACAGTATATTCTGTGGAACCCAATACCCAGTGTGTGTGCTAAATCGCTTCAGTCATGTCTGACTCTGTGCAGCGTATGGACCAGAGCCCGCCAGGCTCCTCTCTCCGTGGGATTCTCTGGACGAGAATACTGGAGTGGGTTGCTGCACGCTTCTGCAGGGGTCTTTCCCACCCAGGGAACCAGCCCACATCTCTCGTGCCTCCTGCATTGGCAGTCTGGCTAGCGCCACCTGGGAAGCCCCACTGAGCCCAGTAGACCCTTTATAAATACTGCCCTTGTAACACGCAATCACTGTAAAGTTATCACTGTGGTATTTCACTTGTTTATTTTTTTTCACTCCAAGTGTTAGGAGTCAGCGCGTACTCTGTACTCTTGGCCCAGCTCAGCCCTCACTCGCCCCATTACAAGGGCCTAGCGGCCACAGGTGACCCTCGGCCCCCCTACTGGGCAGCACAGAGTTAGAGGATCTCGAGTGGGGGAGTGGCCCCTCCCATTCTGCGCCTGTCCAGGTGTTCCAGAGGAACCGGGGACAGCACCTGGCCGGGCCCAGGATGGTTCTCCTCACTGGGATGTCCTGTCTCTTATTTCCTGGCATACAAAGCACAGCCCACATCCTGCCTTCTGCCGCATCCCTTCCTTGACATTCAGGTCTCAGAAGCAACCTGCCTGACCACGCCTCCCTCGCTCCCTTCCATTCTCGTAGCTTGGCCCCCGAGTCCCCGTCCCCGGACAGCAGTGCCACCTCGGCTTGGAAGCAGCCCCCCAGCAGCCGCCTGTCCTCGCTGTCCTCCCAGACGGAGGTCACCTCGGCCGGGGACCAGCACGACTGTTCCAGGGAGCAGTGCAGCACCAGCGTGGACCGATCCAGCACGGACCTGGAATCCACTGACGGGATGGAGGGGCTGCCCCCGCCAGACACCTACCCCGCAAAGAAGGTGGACGACTTCCCCTTTATTGACGTGAGTCGGTAGCTGGGAGCAGAGCTGGAAACACTCCTCTCTCGCCTTTTTTTTTTTTTTTTTTTTAATGACTCAGGATGTTCTGCACCAGTCTGAGGCTGTAAGGGGGGCCCCAGGGAAATGGAACCAGGTCCCCCTCAAGCCAGCCCCTGCATCGCTGTGGCTCCCTCCCACTTCCTCTGAGTCTGAGAAACGGGCTCTGTTTGGTGACCACCGGAGGTGCCTGCTCTCCTCTTAGCGAGGGCAGATTCTTTATGATTTTCGTCTCTCCCTAGCTATCCCCACCCCCGACCAGCCCCTGCACTGGACATCCTCGTGGCCGGTTTGGGAAACAGCTTTGCAGACATCAACAGCCTCTTCCCACCCCTACTGGGGTGTCTGTCACTTACCAGTTCTGGGAAATGAGTCACTGAAATTAGCTCATCATTGCTAACTTAAAAGGCCCTGGGTGACAGAATTTCTCCAAAGTGGACCTGAGAGGAAGAATCCAACATTTCACACCAGGACCTGAGCCGGCCGGGCAAAGAGATGCCCCCTGTAGGAACAGCTCTTGGCCGTGAGCCTGACTCAGATGCTGCTGGAACCAGGGCTGTCCCTGCCTGGGCTCCCTGAAGTCTTGCAGCCCCTCTAGGAAGGGGATACTAGTATCATTCCATTTTTACAAATAGGGCCATCTCAGCTCGGAGAGGGTAAGTCCCCTGCTTGAGGTCACACAACTAGGAATTGAACTGACCAGGAGATGAACCCCAAGCTCCCATCTCTCACTGTTGTCTCCTGGGGGATCACTGAGCCACAGCTGTCCCACCTCCTTGCTGGGCTCACCAGGGTGGTCTTCCTCAACCCCTCCCCCAGCCCTTCCAGCAGGAAAGGTAATGATCTTGGAAACCATCACTGACCCTCCCCCTGCCTCTGCTCAGAGCCTGCTGCTTGAAAAAATGCCTGGTGCTTAGAAGGTTGCTCCACCAGCTCCCACCTGCCCCCTGGATTACTGTGGGTAGAGGAAGGACCAAGTTGAGAATCTCAGCTCATGGACCCTGTGTGGAGTAAGATCTCTGTAAGGATTTAGTTAAGAGGATGTGTTCAGTTATTCATTCAACAAACAAACGTGTATTGAGCTCCCCGTTAATGTACTGCTCTAGCTCACCTGCTCGGATGATGTCACCAGGAGGGGGGGCAGCGTTTGCATTATGTGCCCACAGTGTGCCAGGCACTGCGTGGGGCACGCCCGGTTCATTTGATTCTTAGAATCAGCCTACGAGGTATCCTTCACAAGGAACGTAGGCTTGAGGCCTTAGGTTCCTAGGAGAATGCAGAAATGCTGGTCCACGTGCCCCGTTAAATAGCATCTTGTGTCCATCGGGGCAGCCACGCACCCCTCCCGGGGGTGGTGCCCTCTCTTTATGTCTCCGGAGCTTCATCTTTTCCCTCTTCTTCCCCGCCACCCCCACAGCAAACCTCAGTGCTCGACTCAAGTGCCCTCAAGACCCGGGTGCAGCTCAGCAAGAGGAGCCGCCGCCGGGCTCCCACCGCCCACTCGCTCCGGCGCAGCCGCACCAGCGAGCCGGACGGCAGGTCCGCCTGGGAGGAGGAGGCCGACAGCGCGTGGATGTTCCGGGACTCCACGGGTACGCCCCATCTCCTCCTCCTCCGCGGGCCGCGCTGGCTAGCAGGAACGAGTTAGGGTAAACCCTGGGAATAGCTTTCTGACTTTGAAGACTGCAGGACCTCGGAGCACAGTAACACAAGAAACTGATTTCTCATTACGCCGAGCTGGCTACAAGCTAAGTGGGAACAGTTTTTGCGGATGCTCTGTTAATTGGGGCTCCACAGGTTGCAAGGGACTGAGACACAACTTTAGGATTTCACTGAATCTGCTTTGACCATTATTGGAGTCACCCTTATGCTCTCTGCAGGTTTCTTGGCTGGCCTTTTCGTCTAGATTCTCGAGTTGAAAGACCAGTTCATTCATTACCAGTCTTTTGGGGTTTCTGATCCATTATTCACGGCTGTAGGTTTTCCTCTAAGGGCTTCCTTGTCTGCATTCCATGTCAAAACGTAAGCTGGATCTTAAAGAACAGATAGGAATTCGCTAGGGAAAGGTATTCTGGGTGAAAACAGCAACGGGATCAAAGAGGTCAGAGATGTGGGAAGTGTTCCATGGGTGTGGCCGGGCTGGGGGACGTCAAGGAGTCTCTCTAAGCAGTTCAGCCTTGCCCGAGCCGGGACTAGCAGCAATCTTGCTGGAAAGGCAGGGCCAGCTCATGGAGAACAGTGCGATCCCTGGCTAAGGAGTTGGGCTTGCTCTGTAGACAGACAGCTGGAATCTCAGAACGGTGGCTGCCGTTGACTTCAGTACCCTTTTCTTTGCAACAGAGGAGAAATCCCCGAGAAAGGAAGAGTCAGATGAGGAGGAGAGGACCCCCAGGGCTGAGAGGACGCCCGTCTGCAGACCTCAGAGGATGCCTGTGTTTCCCGGCATGGACCCGGCTGCACTGAAGGTACTGGACCTCGCGCCCAGAGCTGTGCGCCGCCGTGGCCGCGAAACAGACAGGCCCGTGCTTCTCACCTGCCTCCCTCCCTCCTTGCCTCTCTCCCCCTTGCCTTGCCAGAGGCAGGGACAGGGACAGGCCCTGCTTACAGGAGTGGGCAGAGGCCCTGCAGAGGCTATTGGGCTTTTTCTCAAATGAGTTCTGGAGTCGGCACTGGGCAGACCTCAGGCAGATCCCACTTTGGAAAGCCGTGTGACTTTGGGCAAACTCTTCGACCTTTGACCTTTAGGCTACTCCTCTATAAAATACAGAAAGCCAGCCTCCACCCTGGAAATGCGCATCCTGGAGCTTAAGCCGGGTAGAGTCCAGAGCCCAGGGCACAGGCTGCCAGGCCGGTGGTGGTGATGGTGACAACCACTGCACCTGGGGTCTGTGCCAGTGTTACCCTTGCGGACAAATGCCATCTGCCACCATCACAGCCCCGGCCCCCAGAGGAATTCTGTCTGAGCCCACCCTTCTAAGCCACCCCATTCCCTCCATGTCCTCCAAAAATGATGGCCTTTTTCGCCCACAAATCTGATAGTCAGAAACCCCACCGATTCACATTCACATGAGCAAGGAGCTTAGAAGACCTGGTCCTTGGCCATAGATGAACTCTTGTCTCCGTCGTGGGGTTCTCGGGAAACTAGAGGGGTCGGAGGGGGCTGTGATGAGGACACCACTCGTGGGTGGTGGTGATGTGAATTTCTGATGGTGGTTTGACCCCGATGGTCACGGGTGGCCTCTTGGACTACCGAACTGGCCTCTGCTTTTTCTTGGCCTCCATGTTCAGGTAGGATGGGGCCCTTCCCCAGGCCAAAGGCAGCTAACAGACTTCACCCCTGTCTTTTCTCCCCAGGCTCAGCTGCACAAGAGGCCAGAGGCAGACAGTCCCAGTGAGACTTCTGGCTGGGCCCCCCAGCCCAAGACCCCCAGGTCTCCCTTCCAGCCTGGGGCGCTGGGCAGTCGTGTGCTGCCCTCTAGCATGGAGAAGGATGAGAGGTGAGAGTGTGGCTGGCACCTAAAAGTTAGGGCTTACTCGTGGTACCGTTATTGTCATACAAGAGCCATGCTAGAACAGGGGTTGGCCAGCTGTGGGTCACATTCAGCCCACCGTCTGTGTTTGTTAATAAAGTTTTATTGGCACAGAGCCAGTATGGAAGGGTTGTCCACAGTTGCCTTCCTGATGCAACTGCCAGCTTGACGTGTTGACACAGACACCCTGTCACCTGCAAAGTCAGAGTTACTTACTATTTACCTTTGTATCTGCCCTTAGTGATAGAGGAAGACAGAAGAAGGGTTCAGAACCCAGACTTGAGGAAGGGTGTGGGAAAGGCTTCCAAGAGAAGGGGTGCCCGAGCTGGGTCATGAGACAAAAGAGGTAGCCAGTCACATGCAAAGGCCCAGAGGCCCAGTAGAACTGGGTGCTGTGGGCAGTGCATGATATTGGCGCGTGGAGTGGGCCGTGGGAAGCAGAGGTCAAGAGGACGAGAGAGGGCAACAAGGCGGAGGCAGAGACGGTGGCTCGCTCTCTGTTGAAAAGTATTTATTTACTTGGCTGCTCCAGGTCTTGGTTGTGGCACACGGGATATTTAGTCCTGGCTTGTGAGCTCTAAGTTGTGGCACATGGGATCTTAGTTCCCTGACCAAGGCTCAGACCCTGGCCCCTGCGTTGGGAGCGCAGAGTCTTAACCACTGGACCGCCAGGGAAGTCCCGAGACGGTGCCTCTCTCTTGCTCTGAGGATGCCGGAATCACCCTGGAGTCATCTAAGGGTGCCAGTGTTTCTCGAGGGCTGGAGGGTCCCCCAGACTAGGGGCCCCCTGGTCCTGAGCCTCCACAAGGAGGCTTGCTTGGGGGCTACTCAGACCCCTTCCTGCCCAGGGGACCTCTTCTTCCTCGCAGACCCCCACCCCCACCCCCAGCCAAATCACCAATGTCCCCAAGCCCTCCAGGACTGTGGGATCGGGAGCTCTCTCTGAGACCAACAGAAGTCAGGTCTCACGTGCACATGTGTTTGATTATAAAAGTCATGCACGCTCACCGTAGGAACTGTAGCAAATATAAAATGCATATAAAGCAGGAAAGAAAACCAGCCAAGATCTCACACCACTGCCGCCCCCCTTCACCCCCCACTCAAAGACGACCATGGTGAAATCTGGGCTTTTCTCCCTCCGTGGCTTTTAAATGTAGTCGAGATTACAGCGTACACTACACACAGCTGCTTTTCCGGTTATATGTTTCACATGATGGTTTTCCCATGCCCATCAAAATCTTCATAAGTGTGATCTCTCTTTCCTTTAAAAACGTTTCAAGAGTTTTTATTTCACTTCATTGTTTTTGTTCAAGTGATGTGTTCTCATGACAAACCATTCTGAGGACAAAGAAAGATACGTAAAGAAGAAAGTAAAAAATAAAACACTCAAAAGTGTTGTCATTCAGACGGTGATGACTCAAGTGTGTTCACTTGGGGAAAATGAACTTGTGACCTGAGTGCTTTCTGGATGTGCATTCTTCAATTTTAGAAAAAGCTGAAACAGATTGTACCTCCCCCAAACAATTACTGTTAATTATTCGGTAAACATAAGGCCTATCTAATCTATATCTTACAGGCATTGTACTAGTCAGGGTTCTCCAAAGAAACAGCCCATTAACATGTATACACTGGAAGAGAGAGAGAAAGAGACAGAAGGATTTATTTTCAGGAATGGGCTTTCATGATTACAGAGGCTGACAAGTTCTGAAATCTACAGGCCAGGCGGGCAGGCTGGAGACCTGGGGAAGAGCCAGTGTCGCAGTTCAAGTCCCAAAGGCAGTGTCTTTTCTGAGTTCCCCCTTCTTCTGGGGAGGTCGGTCTTTTTCAGTTAAAGCCTTCAGCTGATAGGATGGGGCCCACCCATGTTATGGAGAGTAATCTGCTTTATTCAGAGACCACTGGTTTAAATACTAACCTCATCTTAAAAAAAAAAAAAATACCTTCACAGAAGCATCTAGCTGACTGAGCAGCCCGGTACTGTGGCCTAGCCTAGAATTTTAACCCTCACAAGCATTTGCATGGGTAGAGATGGATGGATGGATGGCTATTTGGGTGACGGATGGATGGAAATAATTTATGTGAGCATGAGTTTCTGCTGCAGGTGGTTTCATAGAATGGACATACCACGATGTATTGAACGTTCCCCATTTGGGAACTTGGGGGTGCCTTGGTTAGTTCCTGTCTCAATCACATGGACCTGGGCATCTTTGCCACCCGCGTAGGTGGCTCAGCCCTCCCACCCTGGCACAGCAGCAGGAGGCCTGGGTCCCACACAGCCCTGCCCGCAGGCCCAGCCCTCACTCAGGCTGGCACCTGACTCCCACCAACTTTGTGGTTTCAGATCGGAAGAGCCCTCTCCCCAGTGGCTGAAGGAGCTGAAATCCAAGAAGAGACAAAGCCTGTATGAGAATCAAGCTTGAGCAGGTATGGGGGGCCCTGGAGTGGGTACTCGGGCAGAGCCTGCAACCCGAGGAGCAGGGAACTTGGGCCGGCAAGCAAAGGCTTGGAGATTTAGAGTGCTGTTCCTTGGAAGGAGAAGGGAAGACGTGGGTGAGGGTGTCCTGGGTTCCTGGGAAGATGAGGGCCGTGGTCTGCTGCCGCTTGGGGAAAACCACGCTGCTGGGTGGCCTGGGATGGGAGGGACAGGCAGGACTCTCATCTCATGCCCTCAGCCAGCCTTCCTCGCCGAATCTCAGCCCCACTTCGTAAAATGACATCAAAATCAGCTTTTTCCACACTGCCCCCAATTTCTACGTTCCTGTACAGTCTGCACGAGGCTTCCCAGGTGGTGCCGGTGGTAAAGAACCTGCCTGCCAATGCAGGGCGCTTAAGAGACGCAGATTCAGTCCCTGGGTCTGGAAGATCCCCTGGGGGAGGGCACGGCAGCCTGCTCCAGTATACTTGCCTGGAGAACCCCGTGGACGGAGGAGCTTGGCGGGCTACAGTCCATGGGGTCACTGGAGAGTCAGATATGAAGGAGGCCACTGAACACACACACACACATATAATAAACTCCAAAAGTATCTCTGAATCCTCCTGTAAACCTGTGCTCTAGGGTTTTGGAGAGGGGATAAGAGCCTGTGTCTGTTCAGCGTTCAGTGCTGTACCCATGATATCTCAGTCAAGCCTGCAGCGATCCATTTGAGGCACCAAAGCTGGCACCCTGACCTGATCCTAAGCTGCAGGCTCATTCCATCATATCTGGCCGCCTGCCGCCTTCTTCATCCCATTTCTCAAAAAATAAAAATAAAAACCAAAGTCATCTCTCCTGGCCCATGGCTAGTTGTGGTGGCGTCTTGGGGAGCACCAGGAAAGCTTTGCGGGCTCGATGCTGGGAGAAGTGGGGTCTCACTTCCCTCCTTCTGACACCTGTCCTCTCCAGACAGGGGACACCGCCATGTCTAATGAACAAGCCTTAACTGTCCGAACCTGAAGACGAGGTCCCGCTGCTGCCGTCGCTTCCTGCACACGCCTGGTCCCTCCGGTTGGCCGGTCGGTCGGTCAGTCTATCGGTCCATGGAGAAGGCGTCTCAGTGCCCGTCCCCCGCAAGCTCCCCTGATGGATCAGGGAGGAAGGCTCACCCTTCACAAGCCCATGCACCCTCTCTGCAGACAGCGCTTCAGGCTGGGGAAGAGACTGGGCAGTCCAGAAATGTCCATGCTGGTGGTTTTGGTTTTTGGGGATTTTTTTTTTTTAAAACAAAAATGTGCATTTCTACGCATTTTTAGACCCCTGCGAAGCTCCAAGACCATGGATATCAAGGCGGGACCGGCTCCCCTGGGTTCTGAATCACAAAAGCGCCTCTTCCCCGCCTCACCCCAGGACTGATCTTTTTCAAAACGACATTTCCAAGGAAGATGAAAGCATTCATTTCCTGCTGTAACCAGTGGTCCAGGGCAGTGCCACCAGGCTGGGGGTTGGGGGTGGGGTGGTCTCGGCTGCTCCTTTGGCGAATTCCTTCTTCCTCTCGAAGCAGTCAGCAGCCCCCACCTGTAAGCACCCTCGCCGTGGTTCCTTCAAGTGTATGTGTCCCCACAGTGGGGCTGTGTGCAGGGCCGGCCCGTGGCCTCCTTCCTCACATTCTGTGTGCTTCAGAAGGCGATAAAGCAATAATCTCACCAACCTTCTCTGCAATTCAGTGCGTATGTGTGTTTTCACGCTACGGAACAGGAGGAGAGGCGTGCGGGTATCGGATCATCTCAGGTTATCTTCTCCCTGCCCCCAAGCTTTGTAAAGAGAGCCATTCTCACCCTTGTGCACATTTTCCTGGTTCCTTCCTGGAGAGCTCTGAGCTCCTGTGGGGTGACCTTCGCTCCCAAGGCTTCCCAAACCTGCGGCCCAAACGGCAGTGCCTTTCCCTCCCGAGCCCCTGGAGTCTTTCGGCAAAGTCATTTTTCTGAGTGCGACCTGAGCTGCTGGCGTGGGAAGAACCACGCCCCGTTGGCCTCAGGGCGCCGGCGAATGCGGGGTCCTTTTTGTTTGCTCTCACCTCTCCTTCATACCCACCCTCCCCACCCAGCCCCCCAGTTCTCGCGGATCAGGTGCTTTTTCTAGGTCCCAACGCAGGAAGGGAGAGTCTTGCTGAAAGCCCTTCTCTGGAGGGGAGTCCCTCCACTCCCCCCAACCCCCAGTCCAGGGACTCCGGACAGACCTGCCGGATGCTAGGTGGCCAAGTGCAGCCTTGGCGGGCCTCTTTTTGCTCGCCAGCTCTAAGCTCGTTCCCAGGAATCTGCAAGACCTCTGGGGTCTCCAGTCACTGTCTGCTCCGTCCTCTTGTTTCGTTTTGTTTTGTTTTTTTGGTGGAAGTTTCTCCACACCAGCCTCCTCCACCTCTTAGGCCCGAGGCTCCAGCATACATACAGCCCAGAGATGGTTACCCCACCCGCCACGTCTGGAGTCGCCATAAACTTGGGGCCAACCTTGCCCGGGAGCCGCCCACCTGAGAGAAGGATGCTTGGGCAGTTCATAGTGCAGCCCGTGATTGCTGAGGGGCGCTGGGGCTGAGCTTGCTGAGTGTCTCTTGGAGAAATCCATTCTTCGCAGATGGTGTCAAAACACGCCTCCCTCCCCCCAGCCACCCCCTCCCTCCTTCAGTCTCTGTCGTCTCCTCAACTCTCCTTCCTCTCTTATCTCCCTTCACCGCCTCT
The DNA here is from genome assembly GCF_023091745.1 of Budorcas taxicolor. Taxonomy (NCBI): domain Eukaryota; kingdom Metazoa; phylum Chordata; class Mammalia; order Artiodactyla; family Bovidae; genus Budorcas; species Budorcas taxicolor. The sequence goes on from NC_068926.1 coordinate 65,491,895, forward strand.
TCCCTCTCTTGGAGGATGGAGACCAATCCCGTTGCTCTGGGTTAAGACCAACACCTGGGCCAGAGAGGGGTTGTGGCTCAGCACAGTGGACGGTACCCAGGTGGAGGGGGCCCTCCCCCCCGAGTCCTGATGGTTGAGCTCCGGCCACTGGACGGGCGGTGGTTGGAGCCTGTCGCCCGGCAGCTTTGTGCATCTGTGTCTGGAGGTTTGGTCCTGCTTGACCATAGTCTGTATTCTCTTCATCCCTCGAGTTTGCAGTCAGTCCGTTCTCTTTGGCCATTTGGGGATTTAATCCTTTCAGGATCCACGTCAGCTGATTTTTCTTTTTTTCTTTTAAAGACCCAGTTCACTTTTATTTCAGTTTTGATGTTGTGACTTTCCAGGTCAACAGGTCCCCTTTAAAAGCCACTCCTAGTGTGCTCTGACCCTGGCCCCTTTGCTTGGCAACTGTCTTTCCGTCTTTCTCAAGGTGGGGAGGCACCTTGGTTCCGTCTTAGGCAGCAGGAAGTGACCTGCTGTGTTCGGTCAGCACCCACCAGGCAAAAAGGCTCAGTTCTCAGTCAGTCGTGTTTCAGCCCAAGTTTACCCTAGAGGAAAGAAAAAAACCCTTGAAAATGAGACTGACCTGGAATCCTTGAAAACGAGACTGACCTGGAGATGGTCGACCTAACCTCCCACTCCTGGACTGGAAATAAAACTCCATTTAATTCCTTGGTGACGAGGATGAGCAAAGTCCACCCCTTGAAACTGACCGCAGCAGCCTCATCCCTCTGCCGCAGAGCAGACAGTCTCACTGGGTCAGGAGCCACCAGCTCAACACAGGCTCCCAGGACCTCCAGCTCCGGCCGCGATCCGTACAGTGACGTCTCCAGCAACCGATGCTCTGCTGGGAGCCTCTGCGGACAGCCAGCTGGGCCAGTGGGTTCTTTCACTTCTCCTCTTTCTAAGTGGGGTGAGCCCTCAGGGGCCACGCAGGGGGTTGTAAGTATGCTGGTTTCTTGAATTCTGGAGCCGCCTTTGGAAACCCGTCTCCTTTTCAACGGACTGAATAATGCCTTAACCATTCGTCTGCAGTCAAGTCGCCCGCACTCATTGAGCCCTCCTCGCCTGGGCCTTTGGCGTTCTTTAAATGACAGTTTTATACAGAATGCATCCAAAATAAGATGGCTAGATAGGTGATTTTTTAAAGTATAATTCTCTCTCTCTCTCTCTCTCCCTCTCCCTCGCCCCACTTCCCTCTCCCCACCGGCTTTGCACATCAGCATGTTGACAGCTGCTCTTCTGAGAAGTCCGTATCACTTTCCCCTCCAGTCGATCCCCCTCTTCACACTCTTGCCTAAGGTAACAGACGCCTTTGACCTGTAAAATTCCACGGCAAGGCCTCAAGAGTCAGTGTGGTGGAAAACCCCTCAGCGCCACCTGAGAAACTCCGGTGGAAGAGATGTCCCCCCACCAGTGTTTAGGATGTTGGGGGCTTTGAGTGACGCAGCCCCGACAACCTCCAGTTGCCTGGGATTTGGGGAGAGGACAGTCAGATGGGGAGGTTTTGCAGGGGACCAGCCAGGCCGCATGCTTTCAGCGCTTTCTTCCGTGCTTCCCGGGGAGAAGTGAGGCCAGCTCTGGGTATTGGAATAGACGTGGGCCCGACGACCGAGGCCCTCAGCCTCAGAGGCTGTGCAGGTGATTTGGAAAACCCTGAGGCATGGTTTCCCCGAAGGAGAGCTCAGCTGCTTCCGCCCGGTGCTGCTAACCGCCTTGTCCATTTACGTTTCGCTTCGCGATGCCCACAGACTGCCCAGGAGCCAGGCGTGATTAAAGCCCCACAGACGTGTGGTCGGATCTTCTCCAAACTGAAACGCTGGCGTCCAGGTGACTCCTGCGTGGAAGATGGCATCCCACCCAAGGAGAGCCTCCCTCCTCCTCCTCCCCCATCCCTGTGGTCCTTCCCACACTGCCCTGCCCCTTAATACAGGAAGCTGGACGACAGTGGCCTCTGTGTGAACCAGCATTGCAGGGTGAGGTCTGTGGGGAATGGGGAGGAAGGCCCTTTCCACTGGGAATTGCCCCTCCCTCCTATTTCAGCTGTGGCGTTGCTATAGTCAGACTGTGTTTCCTCTTTTGACCTGTGTTGAAACAGAAAAGTGAAAGAAAAAGAAAAAAATAAGCCCCATGGCATTGTGATGCCATGGGGTAGGAGGGACCCACTCCACCTGGATGGGGGTCCACCCCAGGCTCCGCCCCCTTAGGGAGTGGTGGATCTGAGTCCCGTGCTGAGAGCTGCCAGGTGCCACCGTGTTGGGATTCTGGGCAAGGCGAGGGTCCGGAAACGCAGAACCACGTAGAAAGCCAGTAGGCACAAACGTGCTGGGCCTCGGCCAGTCTGTGTCTCCTTTGCCCCCCCCCCCGCCCGCCCCCATCACCCCTCTAGAGATCTCGTTCTTTGTGTGGGTTGGCTTCTGCAGGGAGGGGAGGACCAGGAAGTCAGGTTCTTGGAAAGTCAGCCTGAGATTTCTGGCAAGGCCACCCTTCAGCCCCTCCCCATCGTCCTCTCTGAATCCCCTTGCCACCCTCACACCTGGCACCACACCATCTCATGAATCAGCCTGGCACCTGCTTAACCATCTCTGGTGGCGGCGTGCCTGTTTAAGAAAAATATATGTATAGTGCCAGTTGTGTGAAAGAATGATCTCGTTCCACACCGCCTTATAGATCCTGTAAATACGGGGCTCGTAAAAGTCATCCATTGTGTTACGGGAAATATTTTGTACTGCATTGACTCATATCAGTATCCTCCAAGTCCTATACTTCCCCTGTGACTATGATCCTTAGAATGCTCTGTAAGATGGGGGCAGTAAAAATATATATATACCTACACCATTGTATTTTCCTGACCTTTCTCCTGGGTCCCTTCCTCCAGTACTTGAGTCATGATCGGAAAGGAACTCGAGTCCTGTGTGCAGGAAAGTTGAAGCGTCCTGCCAGCTGGTGTCCTCGCGGTTGCCTTACGAATTCACGGGCTCCAGGAGGTTTGAACGGAAGGCGGTCGACCGGCACTTTATTCAATCCCAGAAAGGACCTCTCTAATCATGTGACTGAGAATTCATCCAGAAAGGAAAAAAAAAACTATATTTTTACCGTCAAAACCAATGAGGCCTCCTGGACCTCTCAGAGTATCGGATGCCTACAAGTGCTTTTCTATTTTGTAACTGTAAAGCGATTTCATACGCACAGCAGAGCAGTTAGGAGTCTGGTCGACTGCCCTAAAACACAATGACCTTTTGCATGTACAAAGATGTCACATTCAGACTCTGGAAACAGCAAATAAAGCTTTGACGCGAGCTGCCCTAGAGACCTCAGCGTGTCGGTGTGTGAATGAATGGACTCCCCCACGCATGCATGCCTGTCCCCAGCTGAGTCAGTCCCTCCACCGCGCTGAGGGGGGCCAGTCTGGGGGGCCTGGCTGCAGGAGAGCGCATCAGGGGTCCTGGGCCGGAACAGGGGCCGGATGGAGGCAGAGCCGGATCTCCATTCGACGTGGGCTTGAGTCCCCAACTCTGCTTCCTCCTGGCTGTGGGGTATCTCTGGACCCCCATGCTCCTCCAGAATAGAGGTGGTGAGGGTGATATGAGCTGGCAGAAGTTAAAGGCAGTGGCCCCAGGTGGACTCAGCTTGTCTGCACGACATCTGGCAAAATGACAGGGGTTGTCTTAAATTACTATAAGAAGGGAAGGGCGTGCTCCTGGCATGTAGTGAGAGGAGGCCAGGGATGCTGATAAACATCCCCCACTGCCCAGGACAGCCCTCCTGCCCCATCACAAAGAATAATTCAGCCCCGCTTGGCAACAGCGCCAAGACCGAGAACTTTAGGTTAAAGACGTGTGGCATGCGAGATCTGGGCACCTGCGTCTTCAGGACCCTAAAGGAGCTGATGGGGGGGGGGCGGTCGGGGGGAATCAAGCCTGCTGGGCCGTCCCCGCCTCTGTCACCCCCTGATGTCCCCAGCGGGTGCCAGCATCTCAGGTTAAGGGGCTGAGACCTACTCTGCTCTCCACGAGCGCCAGAAGGAAGCAGCCCCTTGGTCTGAATTGTCAGCAGTGGGCAGGATCCTCAGTGATTAAGAAAGTGAGGCTTCCCTGTTTTGCTCCCGTGGCTCGAGGAGAGAGAAGCTTCTCCACTAGCAGATGAGCCTGTGGCTGTGACCTTCGTTCACTCCCCCAAGGTCACACAGATCCACCGGGTTCCAGAGCCCCGCTGTCACCCACCTCTCTAGGGATGCTGGGGTTTATGGTGACTTGAGGGTTTTAGCCAAAAACAAGCAACAGCTAAAGAAAACCCTCAGCTTAACAATTCACTCCTTTGCCCTGTCATTTATTTTATTGCTTCGGTAACCACTGAATACAAGTTCCTCTCTTCTATCTTAGAGTAGAGCGCTAGTCTGAAATCTTTGTTAAGCTGCAGTGGCGTACATTGAAACAGTGGTTACCTGTGGACACAGCTCGCTCACAGATGCACAAAAGAAATGGAGAAAAAGAGCAGACAGACAGACACAGTTCAAAACCATGGCGGCCTGACGCTGTGATGCTGAGTGTAATTCCCACGGAAGACACTTGGTGGCGCCAGTCGCTGCTTGGGGCTCACCCTGCCTCTATAACGGCTCGTTATAAAATAAAGGCTGAATGCAATTGTGGCTTTTCGCCTTTTTTCATAAAAGCAAAAGTCCTCTAGATTTCTTTCTGTTAGAGAAAACGGGTACTAATGTAGGTCTTTCATAAAAGCAAAGTGGCTTGAGGCAAACTTTTGAAAACTGAGGAAATTCTGTAGCTGTCACAGGTGAAATTATACTTTGTTAGACATGCACACAAAATGCATGGATCTAAGTTTTTGGTCATAAATAAAGTGACTGTCATGATCGTCTTTATTCCTGTTGAGGCTGAGAGCTGGACCCTGGAGCAGACCAGCCCCTCCGCCTCCTGTCTGCTGTGTGACCCTGGCTAAGTGACTTCACCTCTCTGAACTGTCTCCCCCTCTATAAAGTGGCAGTCACAGTTCCTCCCCTCCAGAGAGCTGCATGAGGACTAAACACACTGCTCATGAAGCTGGCCCAGCGCCGTGGACATAGTAGGTCTCCCGTAAATGATCACTGTCGTCCGTAGAAAAGGCATCTTTGTTGGGTCTGTTACCGTGTCTCATGGAAATGTGTGGGTGGATTTACACCCACCTTGGAGGGGATGTTCAGGGTGATCGGACTTAAATTTTAGGCCCCATGGCACAGGGGAAAATTGAGAAATTCTAGGGCCTGGCGCTTTAAGAACTGGAGCCATTCTGAGGGTGTCACCCACCCCAAAAAGAAGATGCTGGCACTGAGAAGCCAGAGCAAGGAAGTTGGGGGCACTGAGAGCTTGGTGCTGCGGGGCTCCCTGGGAGGCTGGCGCGGCCCACCTGCCCCCAGGAAGTCATCAGAGACTGCGGCTGAGGACACAGGCCCGGGGGCCTCCCCAGGCCTGCTATTGAGGTGAAGTGGCGCGCACGGAATCGGGCAGACAGGGTGCTGCCTCAGCAAGCCGGGATGTGCTGGGCTGTCAGAAAGCGCCCATAAATAGGGCAGTCCTGGCGACAGTGGACTGAGTCTGCAGACGGCGCCGGCCCCCTCTCTCCTCACGGCGACGGCAACAGGTGCACTCCGAGGGTGCGGGGACGGGGAGGCCGGCCCAGCCCTGGGCGGTCTCCAGGGGAGGGGACGTGCACGGCCAGCCCCCCGCACCAGCCGGGGGTCCACGTGAGGGCCGGAGCCAGCCGGTGTCCGACAGGGCGAGCCCTGGGGTGTGAGCTCAGGGCAGGGGCCCTGCAGGGACTGAGAACCGCTGAGGAAGGGGAGTGGGTAAAGTGGGGGGCCGGCCCCTCTGCTGAGAGTCCTGCCTGACCTGGCCCCATTTCCAGGCCCCACTTTTTGACGAGGCTGGACACAGGCAGGCAGACAGCATCGCTGGGCCTGGGTCCTGAGTATAAGGGCCACGCAGCCCGCCCGCTCCCAGGAAAACCACGGGAGCCTGTGTGTGCGTGTGTGTGCACTTGTGGGTGTGTTTATAAACAGGAGAACAGTCCTGTGCGTCTGGGTGTTTGGCATCAGGCAGACCCTTCCATGTAAGAATTCAGGTCCAGCGGTGTGTGGCACCATCCCTAGGGATGGAGGGGTGCCATCTCTCTGTCTGTCTGCATCTGGGTCTCTAAGTGGCTGCTATAAGGTGAGTGCTCTGTAAACGCGTGTGGGATGAAAACAGAAGCTGAGCGAGTGTCCCAGGGCCTGCTCTCCAGCATCTTGCTTTCTTTAGACCTCTGTCCGTCTGTTTCCCACTAGTCCGTGGTCTCCTGTTTCAATCACCCAGCCCAGGGCAAGGGAACGACTGGGTTCTCTTGGAATTTTTGCAAAGTAAGGAATCGGTGAATGGAAGCCTACTGCCTGGGGGCGGAGGTGGGAGCGATCCTAGCGGAGGAGGCTCCCCGAGGCCCGCCCCCCAACCCCTGAGCAGAGTCTGGAGGCATAGTATCCCCCCAAAGCTCCGGGGGAGGGGGAAGGGCACGGGCTATGGAGCCCCATCCCAGCCCCGCCTCCCTGGGCCTAGGGATTTCCGCCTGTAAAATGGGTATCTGCCTCCCCCTGACTGTCCCAGGCCCTGTGGGCCACAGCAGATGCTCGGTGGTATGTTTGCTAAATGACAGCAGGTTGGTTGTGAGCACCGACCACATCCCAGGTCTCAGAGGCGGCCGAGTTCTGGAGCTTATCTTCAACTCCAGGCACCTGGGTTCCCCCCCAGGCGCACCTGGTGACCGTTTGCTTTGATCAAAGCCACAGGGGTTCCCGCGGAGATGGCAGAGCAGCACAGCGCACCGGAGCAGGCTGCGGCCGGCAAGAGCCACGGCGGCCTCGGGGGCAGCTACAAGGTACGGGGGTCAGGGAGGGGTCCCGGGGGGCCCTGGGCCCAGGGCTGCCTGTGGTCCCTGGGGCCCGCCTCCCGGCCAGGCAGCCTCTCTCCAGAAAGCAGCAGCAGCCCTTCCTGCCAGCCAGGAGCAGGAGGGCATCTCCCCTCTCTGCCCACTCTTGCCTCTTCTGTGTCCTCGTCTGCACGGGGGACCTGGTCACACCCACACTGCCAGTATCGACGGGGCTTTCAGGAGACACGGCGCTGACCCTCCTGCCCGAGTTCGGTCCAGTCCCTGGGCCTCCCTGGACCTCAGCAGCCCCACCTTTAACCTGGGGACGGCATTCATGCTTCTCGGGGAGGGTCAAACGTCGGTGCCATTATCAAGGCCAGCAAACGGAGAAATCCAAGAGCTGGCATTTGTGGGCTCTTTCCGCCCTTTCTAAGCTATCCCGGTGGCTTTAATTTAAGGTGGGGTCCCAGGATGGATTGACGAAGGAAATAAGTGGGGTCTTTGACCAGACTGGGGGGCACCGGGAGGGGAAGAGCAGCACAGAGGCTTGCCTGGCTCTGCGCCTGATTCGTGGGTGAATCAGCCTCACCCTGTGGACCCCAGCTATCCCCCTACTGGAGAAGGGGGCATCACTGCCAGCCTTCATCACTGCTTATGAGAGAAGCGCAGGCAGGCTTACTGAATCCAGTACCTCCACTTAACCTGCTGTGCAGCCCCAGACCCTTTCTGAGCCCCCCTTGACCCTTGTGTAAAAGGACTGGAACTGATGTTCCCCAGAGACCCGCTACAGAGACAGTTAGTGCTTCTAAGCGGGTGAAGGAGGCAAAACCCACCTCTGCCTTGGCAGCCCCTTCCTCGCGGGCACAGGGGCAGGTGAAGTTTAACTAGTGCAAGCTGGAGTTTAATTTGTGCTGCCCAGGACTTTCAAAATGGAGACATCTCACATTAAGGCAACGACAGATTTCGGCTTCTCTCGAAAAGCGTAGAAGGGGGCCCACAGCCCCTCCTGACCACAGCAGCTTCGTTTCTCTAGAGTCCTCCCTCCAGTCATTTCGGACATTTCCCTTTACCAAGTTCTGCCGTTTCTGACCAGACACCCAGCTTGCAGTCCCCTGGATTAATGGGGTTCCTGGAGGCGTTTCTTGACTTCCTACTTTTGCATTCCAGTCCCCTATAATGAAAAGGACATCTTTTTTTGAGTGTTAGTTCTAAAAGGTCTTGTAGGTCTTCATAAAACCGTTCAGGGGTCGCAAAGAGTCGGACACGACTGAGCGACTGAACTGACCTGAACTGGAGGCGTTGCCCTCTGTGGCCACCAGGGGGCAGGGCAAGCACGGGGCGCTGCTGGCTTCAGGCCGGTTCCAGGCAGAGCTGTTGGAGCAGGGGGTGGTACCTGCCTCCAAGGTCCTCCGAGGCAGGACACGGGCTGGGATTGGGAGCCTGGCCCCGATGCGATGCTGAGGAGGCTGCGCTTCTAGGCGATCGTGTACGAAATGGAGAACTTCCAGGGCAAGAGGTGCGAGCTCACAGCCGAGTGCCCCAATCTGACGGAAAGCCTGCTGGAGAAGGTGGGCTCCATCCAGGTGGAGTCGGGCCCGTGAGTACCCGGACCCACAGCCCTCCTCCCAACCCTGAGCCCGCTGGGAGTCGGGAGGGCCAGGAGCAAGCTCTCAGTCTGCTGTGGGGCCTTAGGCAACTCCCTCCCCATATCTGGCCTCAGTCTTCCCACCTGTAAATGGGAGCATTGAACAGTGATTCTCTTGGACTCCTTCCAGCTCCCCATCTCTGGGGTCAGTAGCAGAGCATTGTGCAGAGAGGACAGAGGAAGGCATGCACCTGGCTCAGTGCCCAGCTAGTGGGGTCTAATACTGATGACTTTAATAGCAATGATAACATCTAAATTCTAAAGTGCTTGATATCCTGGGATGGCTCAGTGGTAAGGACTCTGCCTGCCAATGCAGGAGACTCAGGTTTGATCCCTGGGTTGGGAAGATCCCCTGGGGAAGGAAATGGCAACTAGTATTCTTCATGGGAAATCCCATGGACAGAGGAGCCTGGCAGGCTACAGTCTATAGGGTCGCAAAGAGTCAGGCACAACTTAGTGACTAAACAACAGCAACAATACCCCTAAATCCTCACGGCTGCCCACTTGACAGATAAGGAAACTGAGGCCAAAGTGGTTGACTGTTCTGTCCACATCCACCCAGTAAGCAGGAGTCCCCCGCTGGACCCCGTATTATTCAGATGAAAAGCCCAGGCTGTGGTACTAACCACTTGGGTGAGGTGCTTCACCCTCTGGGCCTCTGTTTTCTCATCTGTCAAATGGGAATAATAAGCATCTGGACTTCAGAGTTTTTGTGAAAATGGACAGAGAGATATAACTGTAATAATAAGAATAATAATCTAATAGAGGAATTAGAGGAGGAGGGTGGGGAGGAATAAGGAAGGAGAAAGAGGAGGAGCTGGCGATGGAATCCTTACTGTGTGCCAGGCCTGGTGCTGGAAACGTTTCTGAGCAGTCTATACGGAGGCTGCACCTAAAACCGATTTCAATGCTCTTTCCCAGGCTGGTTTTCTGGCTCCGAGTCTCAGCTCCTAGTAAGTTCTAGTAACTCCCTCAATACCAGGACTAGGGTCGGAGGAAAGGGGCAGGGTCAAAGGTCAGCAGCTCTTGGGCACCATCCCCCTCCCTAGACGTGGGTCCTCCCCACCCCCAGGGCAGCAGAGATGAGTGACCCAGCCCTCCTTCCTCCTGCAGGTGGCTGGCATTTGAGCGCAGGGCCTTCCGCGGGGAGCAGTACGTCCTGGAGAAGGGGGACTACCCTCGCTGGGATGCCTGGTCCAACAGTCACCACAGCGACAGCCTCCTGTCCCTCCGGCCCCTGCACATTGTGAGTACAGCCACTGGAAGCCGGACACGCCGGGCTCGGCTGGCATGGACCTGGCCTGGGTAGAGCCCTCGTTATTTCTGATCTGAGTGGTTTTGGGGGGACAAGAAGTGGGCTACTGAATGGGCACTGAGCTGCGGGTCAGGAGGCCAGGATTCATATCTTGCCTTAGCCAGCAGGTCACTGGCATGTCCCTCTGTAGCCTTATTAAAATCGGGAGCCACGTGGTCCAGTCGAACCCATAGAGCCCAGTAAATAGCTTCAGAAAGTAACTGCAAATCAGCTCAAGTCCTTCCGCTGTGTTTCTCCAACACCTGAAAGAGACCCGGTGCCTGATGGCTCTTCCCTCCCACCTGCTGACTCAGGCCAGCGGCTAGTCCCGCCCTTCCTCCTGCTCACAATGACTGATGCTCCTTGGAGGAGGGATGGGAGGAGAAAGGCCAGGTAGACCGACTCAGAATCTGCTTTCATAAAGCGGGGATGTTTCTACATGAGTGAGTCTGGTTTCCTGCCTCCTTCTCTGTGCCTCGGTGTCCCTACCTGCTAAATGACAAGGTTTATCCAGACCTGAAAGCCTCCTCTCTCGGTTTCACGGCTCTCTGGCTCTGGAAGTCCTAAGAAGACCAGCTCTGGGGGTGGGCGTTACTCTGCGGTGCCTTGAGCCTTTGCTGGAGCCTCCTGGGCCCTCTGTCCTGGGCATGGGAGCAGCCAGTTCATCCCGTGGTCTTGCCCCCAGGATGGCCCGGATCACAAACTGCATCTCTTTGAGAACCCAGCTTTCGGCGGCCGCAAGATGGAGATAGTGGACGATGACGTGCCCAGCCTCTGGGCTCACGGCTTCCAGGACCGTGTGGCGAGCGTCCGGGCCATCAACGGGACGTAAGGGACCCTGCCCCACCCTTGCCCTGCCCTGTCCTCCAGTTCCCATGCCTTGGGCTCCAAACGGAATCTCTGTTCATGGTTTAATACATAGCTGGCATTTCCAGCTCCCCCCGGGTCTGAAGGCCCTTCATTCGAGTCAGGGCCCCTGTAGCAGCCCTGCTCAAAGCCCCCATGATTTGAATGTTCACCTGCTTGGATTCCTGTACCATTGGATTTCCAGGAAGCCTCGACTTAGAGACAGTTTTGTTTTTTTTTAAACCAAGTGAAATCTGAACTCCCCTAGACCTTGGAGTTCAGATATGTTTTTCCCCTTTTCACAGTCTTTGTCCTTCTCACCAGGAGACCCAGCATGTATGTAGGGGTGGCTCAAGTGGTACATAGGAGAACAGGCTCTTTTCCTCGCTCCTTCTAGGCTTAATATCTCTGTGAATGCAATCTTAGGGTCACTCTCCCTTTGTCTAGGCAACTACATCTCACTTGTGGGCTTGTAACCTGGGGTTGGGCCTTGAGAGGTGCCACCTCTTCCTGATAATACTGTATTCAGCAACTTTTCACTGAGCGTCTGCTGTGTGTAGGGTACGGGGGCAATAAGAACTACACAAGTCCCATAATTCATCCCTTGGTAAATTCACAGTTTAATAGGGAAACAGACCAGGAAACAGCTATTCACAATTCGTAGCGATCAGAACTGTGATGGGGGACATGCAGGGGCTCTGGGGGTCCTGATGAGGTACTTGGTTTAGCCTGGGGCAATCAGGAAGGGCTTTCTGGAGGAGGAGATGTCCAAATTGATATGTAAATGTTGCTGTGAGAGAGGGAATGAAATGAGGATGAGGCAAGGAACAGCATTCCAGGCAGAAGGAACAGCAGGTGTAAAGGCTCAGAGACATGTGAGTTCAGAGAGAGGCTGAGACGGGCTGGAGTGTGGGGTATGAAGGAGGAATGAGAGGCAAGGCTAGAGTCTCGTTTGTGAGCAGGGCTAGGAGTTTGCATTCATCCCCAGGGCACTGGGAAGCCAAGGAAGGATTCGCCCAGGTGGAGAGCAGGCTCAGGGGCTGGTTTTCAAAGACTGGGTCTGGCTGGGAGGCGAGAGCCCGGAGGCTTCTCACGATGACCTCGCCTCCCTGCAGGTGGGTTGGCTACGAGTTCCCGGGCTACCGCGGGCGCCAGTACGTGTTCGAGCGGGGCGAGTACCGCCACTGGAACGAGTGGGACGCGAACCAGCCGCAGCTGCAGTCCGTGCGCCGCATCCGCGACCAGAAGTGGCACAAGCGAGGCGTGTTCCTCAGCAGCTGAAGGGCGCCCGGGCCCCAGTGGCCCAGGCCCGCACCGGGGGGCAGCAAAGGCAAGAAGAGGAGGCTCCAGGGCCGGGGTGAGGGCCTGCCGGGCCACCCTTCCCCCGAATCTGCTCAATAAAGCCTGGGGCCGGCCCCCCACCTGCCATGCTCCTCCGTGTCACTACATGAGGGGGCGGGCCCGGGGTGGAGCCGGGGAGGGGCAGGGCGAGGGAGGCTGCGGGGGAAGGTTCTGAGCGCCCCACGGGACGGCTGGGAGCTGTGCTCCCACTCCAAGCCCCCGGTTCTCATCACCTGAGCCCTGATATCGGGTCTGTCCGCCTGTGTCTCCATCTGGCAGTCTGTCCATCCGTCCATCCTTCCAGTCTTCTTTCTGTATTTCTCTGTTTTCTTCTGTCCATTGGTTTATCCATCCTTCCTTTACCCGCTCATCTGTCTTTCCGTTCCTGCGGTTCTTCCTTCCCTCCATCCTTCCATCCGCTATTCATTCATCCATTGATCCATCCACCCCTCCCTCCATCCATCCATCCATGCAGCCACCCTTGCGGCCACCCTCTCACCCACTAACCCATCCATCCTTCTCCTTGCCCATCCACCTCTCCATCATCCCCGCTCCGTCTCTCTGTCTGTCTCTGTTTTCTTTAACATATTCGACAAATGCCAGGCCCTGTTCAAGGCCTGAGGTCACAGCAGAGAACCGAACAAAAGTCCCGCCCTCATGGAGCTCACCTTCTATGAGAGAGCCCGAACATAAGTGAGCAAGTTTGACCATAACGTCAGGAGGTGGCCAAGGTTAAGGAGAAGAAAGCGGGATTCAAGGATGCAGGGTGATGGGGTGGTGGTCAGGGAACTCCACTCTGAGGAGGTGACATTTGAGCTCAGACCTAAGTGAGCTGGGGGAACATTCCGGGTGGAAGGAGAACAGGCTTTGCAGCCGAGGGTGGGAGACACAGCAATGTTGCTCCAACACAGCAGTGGGAGGCCAGTGGGTCTGGAATGTGTCACCTGAGAGATTGGGAGGGGTCAGAGAGGGCGTTAAGGTTGGCGTGTAGGGCTCTACCGACCCTGGCAAACTCTGACTCTTCTCCAGGAGGTGGGAGCCACGGAGAGTTTGAACGAGCCGAGTTTGAATAGTCTGCCTTTAGGTTTAACAGGACCGCTCTGGCTGGGGCCCAGAACACAGACAGTGGGGCTGAGGGGAGGCAGGGGGACGGGTCGGGAGGCTCCTGCAGAGATCGGGGTGAGCTGAGATGACGTGGTGCCCCGACCGTCTCTCTTCCACGCTCAGTGGCTGCCCCCTGCCCTTCTGCAGCCTCAGATTGACAGCTGAGCCCCCACCCCACCCCCGACTCCTGACCATCACTGCTCTGAGCCTCAGTGGCTTCATCCAGCCCAAGAGGGTTGCCAAGCAGAGCCCGGTACACAAATGAGTCTCCTCTGACCTCCCTCCCCCCGTGGGAAGAGGAGGGACTGTCTGGTCGGACAGGTGCCAGCTGGCTTCCTGGGGACCAGTCCCCACCCCTCCCACTTCCAGAAGTCCCCCCGACTTGGCTCCCCTGTGGCACCCAGAGCCCCTCCCTGCCACCCCCAGCCTCCGCATGGCCGAGGCAGCTGCTGTGGGGGAGGCCCTTGGGGCCCCAGGAAGACATGAAAGACAGGGCAATTTATTCAGCTCCTTCAGCCTGCCTGTTGAAAAGAAACGCACAGCAGAGAAGTCACCTCGAATTATTTTTTTCAAAAGATATAAATACAATAAATCTTATTTGTTTATTTTTGGCTGTGCTGGGCCTCCGTTGCCGCATGGGCTTTTCTCTAGCTGTCAACAGTGGGATCACCCTCGTGCTGCGGCGCTGGGCTCCTCATTGTGCTGGCTCCTCGCTTGCAGAGCACAGGCTCCAGGGTGTTCGGGCGTCAGTAGCAGCGGCGTGCAGGCTCAGTCGTGGGGCACACGGGCACACAGTCGTGTGGCATGCAGGCTTAGTTGCAGCAGCATGGGGGATCTTTCTGAACCAGGGGTTGAACCCAGGTCTTCTGCATTGGCAGGCTGATTCTTTACCACCGAGCGACCAGGGAAGCCCCCTCAAATGGACTTTTTACTTTGGTTCAATCCTCTTAAAGGCCCAAGAAGCACAGGAAGGGACAGCCAACTGCCGAGGTCACACAGCCCGGCGGGCTGCAGTGCTGGGATTTGACCCCAGGCTGCATAACTCCAAAAGGCTGCTCTTAATTCCAACCTAGACTCAAATTCCAGTCGGTGCAGGGGCAGGGCCTAAACGGAATAGCAAAACAAGAGCATCCCTCAGTGAGAAAAGGTCAAGGTTCAGAACCAGGAAATCATTTAGCTTAATTGAGAGACCTCGTAGACTAGTGGTTAGAGGCACGGTGACCCAGATGGGCCTCGGATCCACATCACTTAGTTCCTTCTGAGGCTCCATCATCTACTGTGTGCCTATGGGCAAGTCACTTAACCTCTCTGTGCCTCCGTCACCTCGTCTGTAACGTGAAGTTAATAACACTATCTATCTAGGTTGCTTTGAGTACCTGCATAAGTTTAATTTGCAGAGAGGGATGAGAACGGTAGATAAACTATGGGCTCCAAAAATATTCACCCTCTTCCTTCGCATCTTTAAAAATGATGAGCCTAGAGATGGGCTCTGTGGTTGTACGATCCAGAGAGGAGGCTCGGTGACTCAGTGACAGGGGTTCATCCCAAGGACGGCAGGGCAAGCAAGAGAATAAGGCAACCAGGCTCCATGGCCAAGCTTGGGAAATCCAAGCTGTGGCAAGACTTCATGGGGAGAACGGGACCTGGGAGCAAGTAGGACTCATGGAGACGGGACCGGACTGTAACCCCAGGACTCCCGGGAGCTGAAGCAGACTGTGCGGGCTTCCTTCTTCTGTAGGTCCACCAGGAGCAAGCCTCAACGAAGGCACTCCCCAAGCCAGGTTCTCTGGGGGGCCTCCTGCCAATTCCTGCTGCCAGTTTTTACCCTGGATGTCATTAATCTGCCCCTGGATGGTGTGTGGATCTCCATAGCCCTAGAACTTGCAGTGGTGGTATGTGAGGGCCACTTCCAGCTGCCAGCCTCTGCATGCCTGTGTGCCCAGGGGCAGCTGGAATTCTGGCGAATTAACACCTACCAGGAGCAGCCCTCATCCAACAGCTAACAGGAACTCGTGTGTAAATACCCCAGTGGGAACTTGACCAAGCATTCCTCCCCGTTTTGGAAAAATCACGAGGCCCACAGTGATGTTGCCTGCAGTGTGTGGATCACCAATAAATCACCACTGGGCCAATTTGCATGTCTGGCTGTATTATGTTCAAAAAGATTCTTCCTGGGCATATGAAACTGTCAAACACACATTCGGTTTTATTACCTTCCTATCCAAACTTGTCCATTGTAAGAAGCACAAATACCTAACTCTGTTTATATCATTCTTGTATGCTGCTGCTGCTGCGTCACTTCAGTCGTGTCCGACTCTGTGCAACCCCATAGACGGCAGCCCACCAGGCTCCCCCATCCCTGGGATTCTCCAGACAAGAATACTGGAGTGGGTTGCCATTTCTTTCTCCAATGCATGAAAGTGAAAAGCGAAAGTGAAGTCGCTCAGTCGTGCCCGACTCTTAGCGACCCAAGGACTGCAGCCTACCAGGTTCCTCTGTCCATGGGATTTTCCAGGCAAGAGTACTGGAGTGGGGTGTCGTTGCCTTCTCTGATCATTCCTGTATAGCTGTGTCCAAATCTATTTCTATTGAAGTACAAATAATTATGTTTCCTTTTATTTATTCCTTTATAGTTAGAATATCTTATTATTAATTCATTCTGAAAGTTATGTACATATGTGAGTTATAGTTTCAATTTTATTTAAAGAGATGAATGGACTGTCACAAAATAATTGTCATGAGAAGGGAGTGTTGGTGCTGAAAGAGGGGACGAGTTCTCTTGACGTAGGTAGCCTCTGAGGCTCCTTCTGGCTTTGGTTCCTTTTATATCTAAGGATCAAACTGTGTTTGGGGACACCAGATCCTCTCCCCTTTGTAGCAACAAAAAGGTGATTTGAACTAAAAATACAGTTGTCATATGATCCAGCAATCTCACTCCTGGGCATATATCCAGACAAAACTGTAATTCCGAGAGATACATGCACCCCAGTGTCCACAGCAGCGCTATGACTAGTCAAGGCACGGAACCAACCTAAACATCCATCGACAGATGAACGGATAAAGAAGAGAGGTGCGTATATGCAATGGAGTGCTACTTAGCCGTAAAAAGGAATGAGATGATGCTATCTGCCGCAACATGAGTGCAACTGGAACTAACTGGAGTTCTCCAGGAAGAAGAAAGACAAACACTACATGATATCACACACACGTGGACTCTCTGAATGACACAAAGGAGTCTGTTTACAAAACAGACCCACGGACGTACAAAGCAGACTTGTAGTTGCCGAGGGGGCAGGGCTTGAGGGAGGGCTGGAGTGGGAGGTTGGGGTTGGCAGATGTATGTTTTTTATCTGTAGAACGGATAAACAACAAGGCCCTGCTGTTAGTACAGAGCTGTAACCCATGGCCTGTGTTAACCATAATGGAAAAGAATATTTTAAAAAAGAAAATATATAATATGTATAACTGAATCACTTTACTGTACAGCAGAAATTAACAAAACCTTGTAAATCAACTGTACTTCAATTTAAAAAAATCTTTAAAGAAAAAGAAGGTGATTTAAGACTTTCAGCTTCCAGAACTATGAGACAATACATCTCTGGAAGTCTTTTTGTAACATTATTTTTATTGTGATAAAATAGTCATAACATTAAATTTACCTTTTTAGCCACTTTTAAGTATTCGTTTTAGTGGCATTAAATACATTCACGTTCTCTTGCGATCATCGTTACCATCCATCTCCAGAAGTGTTTTTCATCTGGCAGAACTGAAACTCTGCACTCATGAGACCATAATTCCCCAGTCACCCCTCCCTCCAGACCCTGGCAACCATGATCCTACTTTGAGTCTTTAAATTTAACTGCACTAATAATCTCATCTGAGTGGAACCATTTGTACCTGGCTTCTGTCAGTTAGCATAATGTCTTCAAGTTTCATCCGGGTTGTAGTCTGTGTCAGAATCTTCTTCCTTTTCAAGGCTGAGTGACATTCCATTGTAAGGCTAGAGCTCATTTTGTTGATCCATTCAACTGTCAGTGAGCATTTGGGCCGTTTCCACCTTTTCGGCACTGTGATGATGCTGTCATGAACGTGGGTGCATTATACAGATACCTGCTGGCGTCTCTGGTTCACTTCTCGTGGGTGCACTCCCAGAATTGCTGGATCACATGGGAGCCCTACGAGAAGGGCGTGGCAGCTCACTCCAGTATTCTCGCCTGGAGAATCCCATAGACAGAGGAGCCCGGCGGGCTACAGTCCACGGGGTCGCAAAGAGTCGCACACGACTGAAGCAACTTAGCACGCACGCACGCATGGAACCTGTGCTCAGTTTTTCAGGAACTGCTGTGCTGTTTTCACAGAGGCTGCACCATTTTACATCCCCAAATTCTGCTGTTCCAAGCCATTAGTTTTGGGCCCTCGGTTTTGGTAGTCCAGGAAGCCAAAACAAGTCCCTACTATGTGTCGCACTGGGCTTTGGGGATATGATGGTGTGTGGCCAGGCCATTCAAGGTGGCGGTTTTCTTGGGACTTCTCTGACAGTCCAGTGGTTAGGACTTTGCTTTCCAACGCAGGGGGTTGCAAGTTCAATCCCTGGTTGGGGAGCTAAGATCCTATACATGGCTCTTAGTCAAAAAGCCAAAACATAAAACAGAAGCAATACTGTAACAAATTCAATAAAGACTTTAAAAATGGTCCACAACAAAAGAGTCAAAAAATCAAGATGGCTGTTCTCTTGTTCTCTGTACCACCCTCCCTTGCTCCACCAGCCCCGGCTTCAGCTGCACCCACACACGAGACCGTGCACGTGCCTACCCTCTGCACCAGCCAGGGATGGCTCTAATCCTGAGGCCAGAACAGTTCCAGGGGCTAGTTTATTAAAGGGAAACACCTGGATGATTATTAACCTGAGGGGTTGTGAGGGGCGTGCCCAAGGGGCTGGTTTCCCTGGTAACCAATGAGCCCACGTGACATCGATTCCTCCAATCAAGGGCAGCCTCTCTTCTTCCTCCCCCAGTGGTGAGGAGCGCCGCCATGTTGCGCTGGCCCTTTGCCCTTCTAAGTGGGGCTGTTGCCTCGGGACCCTTTCCTCCTGCCGTGTGAGGTGGCCTCTCCCATAACTGAGGACGTCTGTCTGTCTCCAGGGTCAAGGCTGGGCAACTGCAAGGCTCATTAACGGTTGTAAGAGGCTGAGGAAACTCGTGAGTGTGTGGGCATTGGGAAGTGAGGACGGGGACGGAAAGTTGGGGGGGTGACCTGAGCTGGCGCCCACGAGGGGCCCTTAGTAGCTGGCCACCACGAGAGGCATCTTTCTCTTCCGTGAGATTGAGTGTGTCCTGTTCAACTCAGAGCCTCTTTCCAGTTTAAAGGTGGCAGCTCCGTGCTCGGGGTTCCTCTGACTGCCGGGGGTTGGCTGGTGAATAGAGACGAAAGGCGAGGACTACCTGTCACACACTTGGGGGTCACCTGGTCGGTAAGACAAGCCCACACCCCACACCACCGCCCCCCCGCCCCCAGTCCTGGCCGCGGAGGGGGCAGAGTAGCGGTGTAGGGGGCCGGGACCATGGCTACACGCCGGCTACGAGGCGTTCCAGTAGGTGGGAGACGTTGCAACATGGAACCAGAGTCTTCGAGCACCACAACCGCTGTTCGGGGTCTAGAACAGCCGTGTGTGACCTACGGGACCCCCTTGGACATAGATTGCAACCAAGGCCCATGAAATCCCGGAATGGGCCATGAAAAGTACCGGACACCGGCTCTTCCATCTGCTGTACCATCTCTGCCGCTGCCGGACTATGAAAAGACCCCTGAAGAAAGACCCCTTGAGAGGGGAACTTGCTCTCAGCACGTGGACCAGGAGGCTGACTCCAGCCTGTGAACTGTCACTGAGCCTCCCAGGATCGTCGTCCCAGTGCCACGCCACGACAACCCAGAGCTATAGTCAACACGATCTGAGCTCAACTGTTGACGCCAGGGGAGCATTGCCAACCAAGAACTCCCTCTTGCCTTTTGCCCTTGACACAGAGTCTGCCCCCTGTTGAGCCTGAGGCTGGCAGGTAAGTCCCGCTGGTTTGTCTTTGTTGCCTCCCGAGGAATAGGATTAGAAAGGGGTTTACAGATTTCACTTTCCCTCTCCCTGGCCCCACCTAAGGCTGCGACAGTAATTAACCTGGGCGCCTACTGGAGAAAATGGGCTTCCCTGGTGGTTCAGTGGTAAAGAACCCACCTGCCAATGCCAGAGTCGCGAGTTCAATCCCTGGGTTAGGAAGATCCCCTGGAAAAGGAAATGGCAACCCAGCCCAGTATTCCTGCCTGGGAAATCCCACGGACAGAGGAGCCTGGGGGACTACAGACCATGGGCTGCAAAAGAGTTGGACGCGACTGAGCAAATAAACAGCAGCACCTACTGTGGTCTGCTGTTAAACCGGTGTTCAGCGCTGGCTGTGGGGACGGAGGGTGCACAGGCGGTGCGGTCCTGCGGGCAGGACAGTCTCAGGCAGGTGAGGTTACCTCAGCGCTGCAGCTGGCTGTCGCTGTATGTCACTTCATGGCCGTGATCTTCCCTGTGTTGTGCCTGTTAAACATCTTACATTTCTTCCTTGGTCTCAGTGGAGGGAATCTGTTCACAGACTGGGCGACAATGGCGGCCTCATTGCTGGGTCCACAGCGAGATGCTGTTGTGGTTGTCTGCTGGACTTCAAAGATAAATGGATTACTGGTGATGCTCCCTGGCTGCTGGTGTCTGGATCGCATTTGTGCTGTTGACTGTGGTGCCCTTTACCTGACCCCAGGGATATCGGGGAAGAGGGACGGACCAGCATTGTAAGGGTCGTACAGAGGATGTAGGGGAGACATGTATGGTGAGGCCACTCAAGATGGCTGTTCTCTTGCTTCCTCTCCATCTGCTTGGCCAGTCCCTGCCTTACTCACATGACCACCCAGTCCTTCAATTACAGGGCTTCACTGGTCCCTAGTAACTGGTGAGCCCACCTACGTCGCTTCCCTCTACAAAGGGCAGCCTCCTCCTTCTCCGAATAGCTGGAGAACTCTGCCGTGTCCTGCTCCCTGTTGGACACACATGGCTCCGGGACGGGTTGTGTAAGATCGTCTGTCCAGTAAACCACTGACGTCTCTGCCGCTGTCTCTGACTCTTTCTTTGGTCTTAAGGCCGAGTAATGACAAGGCTCACAGACCTTTGGGGTGCAGCCCGATAGGTGGTCAACCTGGCAGACCACAGCTTTGCCCTCATGACGCTTATCTGCTGATTGTAAAAACAGCAGATAAATGAGTAACGTAACGTCAGGTGGCGAGGGGTGCTACAGAGAGAGACAGCACAGCTGGAGGTTGGGGGGCGTGTGTACTGGGGACATGGAAGTTGGGGCGAGCGAGTCCCCTCACTCCAACCCAGTCTCCAAGCCCCACTGGTATCCCCTCTCTCCTGCCTGACCTTGGGCTCGGTCAGGGCACAGACTGTCTACAAAGAGGGTGTGCGTGCCAGTTAAGGCCAAATGCCCACGGGGCAGTGACGGGGCTGGCAGAGGGGATCGAGAGCCTTCTCTAAACCAAGGGGGTTGAGGATCCTGAGGGCACCCCACTGAGGAGCAGTGGGTGCTGGGAGAGTCACGGGCCTCAGGGTGACGTTCCCTCTCCTCAGCCTGGTTTGGCCAGCCCTCTGCTCACCGGCTGCCCAGCCCAGGCCCTGCCCATTCAGGCCACCCTGGAGATACGTTAACCTGTTTGCGGGTCTTCTTGAAATACCACGACAGTGCTTTGTGCCTGGTCCCCTTCTGCTTGGAGCTGTCCTCCTAACCTGGCTTCCCAGGCTCATTTCCCCCCGTTTCTGAGGACTTCGACTCTCCCCCAGAGTCTTTCTGGATGGTCCAGGCCCGGATAGGTCCCCTCCCTGACACTGCCCCCTCGGACAGAGCTTGGCACCAAATCCACGCCTGATAAATATTTGTTGAATGGATGGATGGATGGGTGCTGGACCCTGCCAAACTACCTTCCTGTCCTTGGTTTTTTGTTTTTTTTTCCTACCAGGGTCACTGAGATTTGCCTCTGTCTGCCTCCCCCAGGGCTCAACTGACCACACCAGTGAACCCAGCATGCCCCTGGGCCTGGCAGCTGGATGGCTGATGCATGCAAAGCGGGCATGTTCTTGCTCGACCGCCTGACCACCCTGGCGCGGCCGAATCTGAAAGCTAATGACATTATTGTGCAGAGACACAATGTCTGTGGGCATTTGCTGACCCGGCCTTTGGTGTGGGCTTAATCCTGCATTCTCCCCGCACTTTCCACGGGGACGCAGCAGTCACCCGTCTTGGCACGGGCACTTCTGGGGAAGGTATAAATGTCACCTCCCGCCGGCAGGCTCCACGGGCACTCTCAGGGGCTGGTGTCACTGGTAAGAATGGCTCTCTTGCTTGTCTTGCCTTTTGCTCTCATCCTGCTCCCTGATGGAAAGGGTGGGAGACCTGGGTTCAAATCCAGAGGCTACCCCTTTCTGACCAGGTGACTTTGGGGCCAAGACCTCAAGGCGCTGAGCCTCAGTATTCTTTTCTGTTAAATGGGGAGAGAGGCCGGGGTCCTAAAACCTCCTTTGCCGTGGGGCTCAGATACAGTGTAGGTGAGTGGTCCAGCGCGATGGCTGGCATAGAGCGTGTGCTTAGGTGATGCTCTTTACTGATACTAAACGGTCCGTCAGCATCTTTGTTTTGCCAGCAGAGAATATGACTGAGGGTTTGTCAGTGGAAGGAATAAACCCATGGAAGGTTCAGCTTCACGTCTAGGGTGGTGAGTCAGTTCTCTCCACACCCACAAACATCCGTGGGACACCTGCTCTGTGTCCTGCCTTGGGACAGCTAGGAAGCGGCCGTGCGTCTCAGGGAAGCTCCCAGCCACAGGTGACTAAAGCTGGCTGGAAAGGACTCTGGTAAAGCCGCAGTCGCCGCTGCGTACCGAGCGCTGAGCAGGTTCCAGGCGCTGTCAAGTGCTTGTGGTTTTCTCTGTTCTATACTTTGATCGTCCCAAGCTGGCCGTAGACGTGACCAGGCGCCATCCTGTCCCCACTTTACAGAGCAGGAAACTGAGGCACAGAGGGGACGCCCTTCTCAGGGGTTGATGCTGGTAAGCGGCAGAGGCAGCACCTGAGCTGAACCGACTGAGCTTAACCTTTAGTCTGAGGGCACCAATGGTGGGGGGCAGTAATGTGGGGCCTTGGGCACAGGGATAGACCCAGAGGGCTGGCTTCCTAGGGCAAAAGGGCTGGTTTGGCTCCCAAGCCATTTAGCTGAATGTCTTCTTTTGGGAGGACATCCTGGCCTAGCCTGTGGTGTGGAAGGAGCTTCTGGAAGCCAGATGTTACCTCTGGAGAAGGAAACAGTCTCCTCTCCTCACTGGGAAGACACAGGCTGGGTTCTCTGCCCCTCCTGTGGGAAGGGAGGAGAGACTTGACCGTTGTTCACACTTTTCTGGTGTTCTCAATCATTAAGAAATTCTCCTGCTGCTGCTGATCAGCGTCTGAAGTTGTGTGATACTCATGTCTTTGCTTTCTTGTAGCCTGAGCTCCGTAATAGACATATGTACTAATGGTGGGGGGCGTTCTGGATTCCGGGTGGTAGAGAGGAGCGTTCTGGATTCCGGGTGGTGGAGAGGGCGTCAAGGAGGGAGCTGAGGGTGAGGGGCAGGGAGTCCGGGGAGCTTTGTGAGGTTGCAGATTGGGAACACCAGCCTGGCCAAGCATGGCCAGGGCATGTTTCCTCTGCCCGTGCTGTTTTCTCTTGCTTGAGAATTTCTGCATAATATTGATTGATGTATAAGAAATTGAGCTGTAGTAGTATGAACTGTCTGGGGCCACGTGGGTCCCCAGTCGTATTCTCGCTTTATTTTTTAGTAGACCTCATTTCTTTGTCCCCCCTCGGAGCCGGCCTGGACACAAAGAAGCAGAGATAGTGACCAACGTTCAGGCAGACACTGGCTGTCCCCACTGCCCTCGGAGAACCTGAAACCAGGCAGGGAGACAGAATAGGATGTGGGGCTGGAATGGCGAGGCTCGGGCCCCCCAGTGAGGGAGCCGAGGGCCTGGAGGGGTCCTCACTGCGGCTTCCCCCGTGCCTTCCAGGTCACTCCTGCACAGGACAGCCCACCATGGCCTCAGATCACCAGACCCAAGCGGGCAAGCCACAGCCCCTCAACCCCAAGGTGGGTACCACGTCAGGGCACAGGGTGGCAAGCACAGTCTCTCCAAGACTCGGTTTCCCTTCTACAAATTGGGGTTGGTGGCTTCTTTTCTGGGGTCCCTCTCTCTGGGCCATATTCTCCCGAACTTGCACAGTGGAGGAGGGTGCTGATTCAGAAGGCCCCTTCCCAGCCCACAGCCAGCATATTTCTGACCCTGGAGACTCAATTTTCTCTGACTTACCCTGCACCCCATTGCCCAATGGGGCCCCCAAAGCTGGGGTGAACCCTCAGTCCAGTCTAAGAGGGGGCTTGTGAATGGGCGGTGGGGTGGGCTTCCAGACTCCATACCTGCTATGTGACCTGGACCAGTCACTTGACCTCTCTGAGCCTCAGGTTTTTCCTAAAAATGGGGAGAGTTGGACTCAGGGCTTAAGATATCTGTGAAGAGTCAAAGAAACAAGCTCAGCCCCCTCTGCTTTGGGGGCCCCAGGCATGGATTCCATCCTGGAACTGCTTTTTTGTCTGACTTGGGACCCAGATTGCTCCATTCTGCCCCTGAAGGGGTTTACTTTCTAGAAGACAGATAAATAAACTAGTAAATACATAACTTCAAGTAATGAGAAGTATTAGGAAGAAACAAAAAAAGTAGGGTTCTTCAGAGTCGGGGTGAACAAGGAACATATTAGCTAAGGTCAGGGAGGCCTCCTCAGAGGAGGTGACATTGGAGCAGAAGCCCAGGTCAGGTGAGGAAATACTGAAAATAGGGGAGTGGGGTAGGGGAGGGTGTTCCAGGCAGAGAGCGTGGCGAGTGCAGAGGGCCAGGAGTCGGAGTGAGCTGGATGAGCTTGAGAAGGCCAGTGGGACGTGGCTTGGAGCAGCCACTCCAGTCGGTTTCAAATGGGAGCCACTGACGGAGTTTAATGCTTCCTGGTAGCCATGTTGGGCTTCCCAGGTGGCTCGGTGGTAAAGAATCTGCCAGACAGTGATGGAGACTCAGGTTCGATCCCTGGGTTGGGAAGATCCCCTGAAGAAGGAAATGGCAAGCCATTCCGGTATTCTTGCCTAGAAAATCCCATGGACAGAGGAGCCTGGCAGACTACAGTCCATGGGATCACAAAAGAGTCGGACACAACTTAGTGACTAAACAACAAGTAGCCGTGTTAACAAAGTAAAAAGAAACAAGGGACGTTAACTGCCATGTATTTTACTAAACCCCACATATCCTAATGTATAGTCAGAAAAATTATTAGAGGGCTGTTTTACATTCTTTTTTTCAAACTTAATCTTCAACATTTTATGTGTGTTTGAAGCTAACAGCACGTTTTAATTCAGATTAGTTGCATATGTTCAATATACATCTAGTGGTTGCTGAATTGGATAGTACAAGTTGAAAGGATTAGGTAATACATAAAATTTTAGCATTCATCTGTGCATGAATAGCAACAACAATACTAATACTGAGCTCCTGGGCTCTCTGAGGCCTTTCAGATCCATGGGGAGGCTGTCCTTCTTCACCCTCCTTAGCCTGCAACCCTTGTCTCCCAGGCCGGGGCGGTCATAATACACTAGTCCTCGACTCTCATGTTCTGGATTCTCCTCAGTAAGCCTACAAAGTCAGCACGAGTCCCCATTTCAATCAGCGCAGCTGAGGCTCAGAGCAATCGTGTGGCTTCCTCGGGTTGCACAGCTGGATGCAGCACAGGAGATACTGGAGCTCAGATCTCCTGACCCGTCCGGGGTCGAGTCAGTGAGCATCAAGCCTGGATTGAGCCCATGGAATCTGAGCCCTGCTGGGCCTCCCTCCCTTGGCTTTGTCTGCTTTGTGTGGCTAATCCCCGGCCTGGGAGAGAGGGGCATGTTGACCCAGCCAGTGCTGAGCACGTAGATTCTCCAGCTGCCCTTCCTGGGAGCGTGCTGCCCTGAGCCCAGCTCTTCAGCCAGAGGCAGCTCCCAGGGGAAATGCATCTGACCCTGAGTTCTCTTTGCAATCATAAAAGGTGGCAGCTGCCCCCTATCCCCACCTGCTTCCCAGTCGGCACTAGCTATGAAGCTGTGGGCAGTCCTTTCATTTTGCCGAGCTTCATTTTTCCTGATAGGGATTCTGCCAGCCTGTCCCTGAGCTGATGAGAGGACCAGATGAGGCAGGCGGGGTGAAGTCTTCTTAAGAGGTATCCCAAGGGGGAGGAAAGCCTGCAGAACCTATGGGGGCTGAAGAAAAAGGCACGGGTGTGTAGTTTTACAGGTCAAGTGTGGCTGCAGGGGGGTACTGACAAGGGCAGGAGAAGCTTGAGCAGCATGGCTTACCTAGCATGTTGCTATTCCTACTCTGGTCCACAGACCAGTGGCACCAGAACCATGCTGTAATGGAGACAGCATCAGACAGGCCTGGGCTACACGTTCAGCTCTGCCACTTACCCACTCGGGGTCCTTATACCATGTCCCTTAATTAATATGATTACGCCTCCCACACGCAGAGCAAATATGGTGTACTAACCACTATGCTTCTCTGAATCCTTCCAACAACCCCATGAGGTAGATTCTGTCTTTACTTGCCATTTTACAGACGGGGAAATGGAGGCTCAGAGAGGTGAAATGCTGCCTCAAGGTCTCACAGCTGGTCACTGGAGCTGGGACTGTCAGACTCTATGTTGGTTCGTGATTTCCAAGCACAGAGCCCTTCAGCGTCCTTCGAGGCTCTCTGAGTCCTCTCCCCACCCCACTGCCCTTGTCTTCCCTCTTCCCATCATGATGAGGGTCTGACTCTCTCCTCCTGTTGCAGATCATCATCTTTGAGCAGGAGAACTTCCAGGGCCACTCGCATGAGCTCAACGGGCCCTGCCCCAACCTGAAGGAGACTGGCGTGGAGAAGGCGGGCTCCGTGCTGGTGCAGGCTGGACCGTATGTACCTGGGCGGGGGAGGGCCTCACTCGCTCAGGGGCTGCCGGGCGAGGCAGCCGCACTGTGGAGCTGGAGGGATCTGTCCTGAGCTTCTAGGCTGTGCATTCAGGGGACCAGGATTTGGAATCTTGGCAGCCTTCGGAGAGAGCTTGTGTTTTGAAGTCAGGTAGAGCTCGGTTGCAAACCCTGGTTTCACCATTTCTGTGCTGTTGGACCAGGAGCTTCCCTCTCTGGGCCTCAGTTTCCTCCTCTGTAGGACGAGACTAACTGTGTCCTCCTGGGGATGATGGGATGGAGCCCGTGTGAAAAGCCTGACACCAGGGCCAGCCACTTCCTTGAGGCAGGGAGATGGACACGGTGACTCCCATGGACTTTGGCAGAGCTGCCAGTCTCTGACTCTGGGAGTGTCCTCACTCTGCTGGGAGGTCTAAAACTGGATGTCCCAGCTCCGCACCTATCTCTCCCTTCCCTGTTCCTGATGATAACTTGGTCTTTGTAGACTTGCTGACGCGTTTGGGGACCAGCAGGCTTGGGACCCCAGACCCAAGAAAGAAGGGGAGGTGACTGGTCTGGTTGGACAGAGCCATGCTCAGGTCACATAGTTGAGCACAGCCTTGGGTCCTGTCTTTGTGGTTCCCCAGTGTTTCCTTCTTTGCAAGAGCCTCTGGAATCAGAGGTGGCCACCAGTGACACCCAGCCAGCGGGTCAGTAAGTCTGGTGTGGGTCCTGGGTGACCCGCCCCACACCTCAGGGTTCACAGGGCATTCTGCATAGAGTGATGACCCTGCCTGAATCAGGGTCTGCTGGTGGGCGACACAGCCAAAGGAAAGGCCCCACCCCGCCCCACTAACCTGACGCACTCAGGACACCAGCGTGCCTAGGACCGTGTCTTCACAGCCGGCCGAGGTTTTGACCATTGAAGAACCACATCTGATTTTCTTTTTTTAGTATTTGGATGGCAGAGTTTCTCAAATAGGCTTTACACTTCTCTGCTTTCTTTTTAAAAATTTATCTTTGATACTTTTATTGTTCATTGTTTAACATTAAGGAGAAATGGTTTAGTGCAAAAAACCCCATATGACTCTAATCTTACTACTCAGAAGTAACCATTAAGATTTTGACTTTAGTTTGTATATAGTTAGATTTTTCTTTGTATATACTTCACCAAATATATATTAGAAACACATTTAATCAGAAGTTAGATCATGCTTTACAAACTGTTTTATAACTCATTTTGGAAACTTTGCAAGATATCTCAAATTCTTTCTGTGTCATTAAGGAACATTTTATGTCAGTGTTTTTGAAAGAGCTGTTTGGAGCTAAACCTGCATCAGTCACAGAAGGGGGAGGCTTTGAAGTGCATGTTCTTGGGCCCCCTCCCTGCCCCCATTGAATCAGACTCTTGGGTCCGGAGCCCAGGAATCTGCATTTCACAAACCCGCCTAGTGATGTTTCTGCCCAGTTAAGTTTGAGACCCTGTCTTCTAGTTCATTATTTTTCATGCCTTTTTAACATCACATTACAGAATATTACCCAGTTTCCTCAACCAGGCCCTGCCGATTGGCTGTGTAAGTTGTTTCTATTATTTGATATTATAAACAACAACATGATAAACATTCTTACCCATATGTCTGCAAGCTCTTGACAAATGTTTCCTAAGGACACGTGACCTAAAGCAGAATTTCCAGATCAAGAGGGCAGGCATCCTCCTCTGAAAGCCAAAGGAAACACCATCTCCCTTTCTCTTAAGGACTTAGATTGCTGTCCCGAACAGCTGTTCCTGTGCCAGGCTGGATTGTTAGCCTCTGCGATGAACCGCCCCAAAACACCAGGCGTCGTGAAACCATGCCGCCTTTTCTGACTGTCCCCTTTCCTCTATTAGCCTTGGCCTGTTGGCAGGCAGTCCTTCCCTTTAAGGTGCTATTTCTCTCCCAGTGGATCTAAGACTGTTCATGTTCTGTGTGTACAAAATGAGTCCAGAGACCACCATCAAGAACAAAAGAGGAAACAGACCCAGAGAGAATGGGTATGAACACAGTGTGTGAGCTTGAGAAGCAGTCATGTTCTGGAGTCTGTTCTCAGTGGCGAAAGCCAACTGGGCACGTTTCTTCCCATCTCCATGTGCAGTGATGTCACATGAGGGGAAGTCCCTCAGTTGTGTCCGACTCTGCGACCCCGTGGACTCTAGCTTACCAGGCTCCATCCATGGGATTTTCCAGGCAAGAATACTGGAGTGGGTTGCCATTTGAAATTGGCCACGTATGGTGGGAGTATTTACACCACAGAAACTGGCAAGCTGGATTTGTTTGTTTTTGAGAGCTCTTTGTTAATTCACCAGTATACCGCTGGCCCCAGGACATGGATTCTGAACATCTGTGCTTGTTGCTAGGTCATCTTTTAGGCTTCCTTTGTATTTCTTGATTGTGTTCCAGATGATTGAAGCCAGCATGGTGCTGGGTTTTGAATAACTGAGGTGACGCTGCCCTTGGATTTGCTGTGCTTCAGTTTAGATGAGGCTGCTACTCATTGTGATGAGCTGGGCAACTGTGAACTCTGGGGCCCGAAAGAGGAGCCAGGGTCCCACCAGAGGAAGTCTGGAGTAAGCCTGACCTGCTGTCTCTCTGTGTCTCTATTGCAGCTGGGTGGGCTACGAGCAGGCCAACTGCAAAGGGGAGCAGTTTGTGTTTGAGAAGGGTGAGTACCCCCGCTGGGACTCATGGACCAGCAGTCGGAGGACAGACTCGCTCAGCTCCCTGAGGCCCATCAAAGTGGTGAGCCCCCAGCCCTCGTCGTCTTCCTCTCTTTGCCCCGCTTAGAGCCAGAGGTCTAGGGACTAGGAAGGACCCTTCCTCTCTGGCATCATGCCCCCGGCCGTGTCACCTTGCATACGTCACTTCACCTCCCTAAGCCTCAGTTTCTGCTTCTGCAAAGTGAGGCTATTAGTATCTACAGTGTAGCCTGAGCGTGGCCCCATTGCACAACTTTAGGGGCTTCAGGCTTCATTCAAAATGTTCCATGGGGTGCCATTCACATTCTAGTCTATGTGGACGGTGCCATTCAGGTCTACGCAACTCCTGTCACAGAGCAATTGCTCCCTAATGATTGCTGCTGTAAATACTCAGAGAAATTCTGGGTTTGGGGGTGGAGGAGAAGATAGCTTATTCTTGTTCATAGCTCATGCCCTTGTGACCTTTCAGAGCTTTTCAGATCTTGATTCTTAGCGGTGTGTGGTCTGCAAGGGCTAAGGGACCAGTGGTGCTCAGTTATGCTCCCAAACCTCCCCAGCCCAGCCTGCTCCCCCCCTGCTTGATGCCAAATCAAACAACGCTGGACTCAGCATTCTACAGACCTGAGTTCTCTGCTGACTCTAGTCCTCCTGGCTGTGTGTGTGACCTTGGCCAAGTCACTTTCTCTGAGTCTCAGTTTTTTCATCTGCCAAATCGCTCAGTCGTGTCTGACTCTTTGGCATCCCCATGAACTGTGGCCCACCAGGCTCCTCTGTCCATGGAATTCTCTGGGCAAGCTTACTGGAGTGGGTAGCCGTTCCCTTCTCCAGGGGATTGACCTGACCCAGGGATCGACCCTGGGTCTCCTGCATTGCAGGCAGATTCTTTACTGTCTGAGCCAAAAGTAGCTTAAATAAAGAATGCTAGACAGGAAGAATGTCAGAGGAACAGGAGAATGGGAAGACATGTGGAGGTGAAGGAAAGCCAAAATATTGTGTCTATTAGAGGCACAGTATGCCTCTGCATATGTATGTATCATGGCTACCATTTGCTTTTAAAAAGGGGAATTGAGGCTGTGGGAGGGGAAAATGCCATTTCAGAGTCAAGTACTCCCCAAAGTGTAGAAGCTGAGTGACTGTTACCTGAAGGTAGCCCAGTAGAATGAGCACTGTGGCTGGCCAGTGTCATCAACACTCAAGTGGTAGGGGTCTCGGGCAGACGGCTGCAGGCGGAGCCTGCTGGTCCCAACTCCAGGGCACCCTGGGTGCCCTCACCCACACTCCCACTCCCCCGCTCCCCATCCACAGGACAGCCAGGAGCACAAGATCACCCTGTATGAGAACCCCAACTTCACGGGGAAGAAGATGGAGGTGATAGACGATGACGTGCCCAGCTTCCACGCCCACGGCTACCAGGAGAAGGTGTCTTCCGTGCGGGTGCAGAGTGGCACGTGAGTACACACCCAGCCCTGGCTCGCCCTGCCCCAGGAGCCCAGACTCTGAGCTGCTGAGCCCTGCTCTGCCCCAAGCTCTGGGGGTCTTGTACATTCCCGACCCCAGCCTTCCCATTGGAAAATGGGCATTGAAATCATCAGACGCCTGCACGTGGCTTTCAGTCCCTGAAGTTCCATCCTGTCTTTTGGGCAACACCTTGCTTTTGAAAGAGAGAAATCGTGGCCTTAACCTCAACTCCGAAGACCAGGATAGTAAATGTTGGGTGGGGGCAGGGGTAAGGCAGAGGCGGGCGGTGAGGGGAGATCAGAAGGCTAGGAATGAATCGAGGGGTCTTTACAGAGCTGAGAGAGACAGGAAGTGCAGCACATGCTGGCCTTTTTCTGCATGCATTGCTGAGGTTGGAAATAGGAGGGGTTGTTCTCCACCAAATTTGGCACATAAACCTCGGTCACCAGCACTGGGGAATTTCTCATTGTGAAAAACATGAATTCTATGGGGAATCTGAAGATGGACTTTGGGCAGTGGTTTGCCGGAGCCAACTTGTACCAGCTTGCAAAAGCTGACTTGACTTTTCAGAATTTAATGTGAGCGGGTTGTTTAATCATTGGTAACTTGAAATACGCCATCGCAGACGTGTGTACACCGCAGAGATTGGAAAGTGTCACAAACGAAACTTTTCCCCCCCCAAGAGCAGTGGTTTCCCAGTATATACTGGCTCTCTGGGGCTTGTCAGAGTCTTAGAGTGCACAGTTCTGCATGCCTGAGCCCTGTCACTTACTCATTCACTGGTTCAATTTGTCAAGTGATGTCATATGCCAGGCACCAAGATAGGTGATCAGTAATTCAAGGTAGGTTAAAGAGACCTGGCCTCAGTCTTGTGTAGCTAAACGTCTGGTTGGAGGCAACTGTTCATAATTAGGAATCCCATGTGAATCTAGTCTCCTTCATTAAAGAAGGGGCTCTTGAGCTGAGATCTCAAGAAGGTAGGAATTGTAGAGGTAAAGAGAAGGAAGGATGCTCCAGACAGAATAGCATGTGCAAACGGCCTGTGGTGTGAGGAGCCTGGTGAGTCCCCTGGGCTCTGCAAGGGACAGAGTGGCTGGGCTGCAGAGATACAGTGGCTGGAGTGAGTGTGAGAGGCAGAGCTGGAGGTGTCCACAGGGGCTGGCCAGGCAGGTTCGTGGGGGCCAGGCAGGTTCGTGGGGGCCAGGCCTGTGTGATGCCTCCTGGGGAGAAGACTAACAGTTGTCAGGTGCCCAGTGAGTGACCCCCTAAATGGTGATGGCTTCAAATGGTGGTGGGATCACGGAGGGCTCCTGGGACCTCTGCTACTGACCTTTATCCTTTGTGGGGATTAGGTAAGAGGCCTGTCTTACTCTAAGCTTAAGTGAGCTTGAGATCACCGCTTCCTCTGATCCCAGTGCCAGGCCTGCATCTGGGAATTTCCCTGGTAGTCCAGTGGTTAAGACTTAGTCTTCCAGTGCTGGGGGTGTGGGTGTGATGTCTGATCAGGGAGCTAAGATACGACAGGCCTCAGGGCCAAAAAACAGAAACATAAAACAGAAGCAGTATTATAACAAATTCAGTAAAGACTTTAAAAAAATGGTCCACTTAAAAAAAAACCTTAAAAAAATAGTTGCTTCTGGAGGTAGCAAGCTCCGTGTCAAGGGGAGGAAGAAAGCAGAGGCTGGACCTGGAAAGGGTGGTGCTCTGCTCAACACCCAGGTAGTGTGGGATGATTGGCAGGCCCACCCTTCCTAGTGGCTGAGCCACCCCCCTTGTCTCTCGCTCCATCTGTGTCTCCTGTCTCCCCACGTGCCCTCCCCCAACCTCTGGCCCTGCAGGTGGGTCGGCTACCAGTACCCCGGCTACCGCGGGCTGCAGTACCTGCTGGAGAAGGGCGATTACAAGGACAGCGGCGACTTCGGGGCCCCCCAGCCCCAGGTGCAGTCCGTGCGCCGCATCCGGGACATGCAGTGGCACCAGCGGGGCGCCTTCCACCCCTCCAGCTAGTGCCCCTCCCTCGCCTCCTTCCCAGGGGCTGGCCTCTGCCCAGCATCCCACCAGACATCCTGGAGAGTGAATAAAGTGTGACTTGCAACTTATCCGAGGCAGAGTCTTTTTATCGCCTGTGGAGGCCAGGGTGCTGTGTACATGCATGCGTGTGTGTGTAAGGCAGACACAGAATGACGAGAGAGCCAGAAAGTGACTGGGTGAGGGGTGGGACAACCTCACTGAGACTTCTCGCTCTGCAGCTGCTTAGCTCTGTGACCTGGGGCACATTGTCCAGCCTCTCTGAGCCTCTGCTTCTTCACCTGACTTACAACCCCCTTTGGCCCCCCCAGTGACTGGCCTGGCTGACCTCTGAGTGGTCCTTGTGTGGTTGCCAGGCACAGTCATTCAGGGGCATGTGATGGTTGCTCCAGACCCTAAAAAGGTAGCCACTGCCTGCCATTCACACAGAATTGCCTTATCACCTTGAACCTGGGAGTTTATTTAAATCTGCCCAGAGGAGCCCCAAGCCCTCTAATGCCCACCCCCATCCGGGAGAGAGGTCACGAAGACCTGTCTCTGTGCTTGTGAGTTCCGTGGTCCCTTGTTCATGCCTTGGTTGGGGCGGTCCTTTAGTGTAGCAACTGGGGGCTGGGTTCCTGCATCTTACGAGTCTGGATTCAATTGGCTGTTCTGGAGCCCTGCCCAGTCAGGGGACCTCAGAGCCTTCCTACTGGGAAAAATATGGAAAAAGTAGTGTCTCCCTAACAGGGTAATAGCAAGAATGGTGAGATAACCCAGGTGTCCTGTATATAAATGTTAAACGCTGGTTGGTCTTCTGTAGTATGAATACCCGCTCCCAGAGAGCAGCTGCTTTTTCCTTTGGCTGTGCTGTCTTTTGATGTAGTTTTAAATTTTGACGTGATTTAACATCACTCTGCGCCTTTATGGTTTGTATCTGCCATGTCTGCTGTGTCTTCTTTAAGAAGTTCTTGCCCCATTTGTCATGAATATATTCTCCAAACTTTTTCCCTACAGGTTTTAAAGTTTTCCCATTTAAGCTCTCAGTTGTCCTGGAGTTGATTTTTGTGTATAGTATGTGGCAGGGACCTAATTTTTCACTTTTGATTTCTTTTTTCCCCCACGTTGGATCACTGTTGTCCTGGAGTAATTTATTGAGAAGTCCATTTTCCCCTCGCTGTGGTGCAAAGTAGCCTCTTTGTCCCATAGTAAATGGTCACATATACAGGGGGTCTATTTATGGGCTCTTTTCTCCTGTTCCTATTCTATTTGTGTGTCTCTGTATTCTTGCCGTATTATGTTAATAACCATCGCTATGTAATAAATCTTGCAGTGTGCGTGTGCATATGTGTGTGTGCGTGCTCAGTCCTGGCCTACCCTTTGCCCTAAACCATCCTTCTTCTTCAAGGACATGTTAGATAAGCTTGCGCCTTTATATCTCCATGTAAAATCATTTCCTCAAATCTAGAAAAATGGGAAACCCTATTGAATGAGAGCTAAAGAGATTAATTACCATGAAGGTGGGAACTAATAAATGTTGCCAGCTTCGATTTGTTCATTCATTCTTCAGCCGACAGTCACCGAGTACCTGTTTTGTTCCCGGAATGGGCAGAGTAGGGGCTACAAAGGAAGGCAGACACAGCCCCAGCCGGCAGGCAGATTCCTCTCCGGGGGGATGGAAGTAGCTGTTGGTGGTGGTGATTATGAGTTGAACTGTTTCCCCCCTCAAAGTTCATATGTTGAAGCCCTAACCCCGATACCTCAGAATGCGACTTTATTCGGAAATAGGGTCTTAGCCACTAGGCCTCCAGGGAAGTCCCTGTCTCTCCCTCTCTTCTCCCTGGGGACCTGTATTTATTTCTGCCGGTGCCTCTGCTTCTCCATCTTTCTGTCTGTTAACCCTCCGTCTTTTTTTTCTCTTTATCTCTATCTCCCCATTCAATCCCTGTCTTTCCCCTCCCTCTCCTCCCCCTCCTCGTCCGTCTGTCACGGGGGGCTGTGCTCTGTCCCCCAACCTCCCCTCCTTCCGCCGGGACCTCTCCCTTTATCCTCTGGTCTCCACAGAATCCGCGCGGCTTCTCCTTTCCGGCCTCCAGGAGCCACTTCCCCTTTCAGCCACCAGGTGGCAGCAGAGCATCATCCTCAGGGCTTCCCCCCCCCCCCCCCAACCCGTCCCCCGAGCTCTGATTGGAAGTGCATCCCGTCAGTCACAGCATGCAGGGCAGCTACAGGTTGTTATAGGTCAGGTGACTAACTCTGACCTATAGCAACCCGTGGGTGGTTCCTATTTCACAGAGGAGCAACAGCGTCGCGGAGGAGGGAATGACTTGCCCAAGGCCACTGTTAAAAGCAAGAGAAAGTGAAAAAGCTGGTGTCGGAACCCAGGACTCTGGCTGCCTTTGAACCTCCATGCTCCGAACCCCTCACCAGCCATTCTGAGGGGCCCTTTTCCGGCTGCCCGTGGTCACTATGCAGCCCTGCAGCCATTCTTGTCTGTCTCTGGGGTTGGGCCGGTGGGAGGTCAGGGGGTGCCTATGGAAGCTTCCAGTCCTGGGGATGCTAAGAGGCGGAGCGCCCTGACCCCGGCTTTAAAAATAAAGGAGCCTAAAATAGCCCTTCCCACGCCTCCTCACTGGGGCCTTTGATGCTGGCTGACGGGGCTGGGCTGCCGTTTCACGCGGCTCCTCTGGACAGACCGTGCCGGGAACCTGGGCTGGAGGGCAGGCCCACCTCAGAGCCGCAGCAATGTCCTCCTAAAAGCAAACGTTTGGTCCCGTCGAGAAGGGGGGCGTTGATGGGCTTCGGACCTGGGCATCAGGAAGCTTTGGCAGAGCTGCCCTGAGGAGATGCTGGAAACGAAACAGGTATGTGATGTCCCAGGGTTGGTTTCCTGAATTTCCATCACCCTTTGACCTCTTGAATTTCTGTTAAATGCACCCACTACTCACTAATTCCCCGATCCAAGCGCATCGTCTCCTGTTCACACAATCCCAACAGCCTCCTCACAGGTCCCTCTGCGTTCCTTTTGCCTGGTCAGCCCCATCTCCACACAGCAGTCAGAGGGAATCCACTCAAAAACGCAGACCCAGTCGTGACACTCCTGCTTAAACCTGCCGTGGCCCCCTGTCGCCCTTCGGATAAAGACCCTAATCATGACAAAACCTTTGAGAGCTAGTCTGTTTTTGTTTTAATTTAAACAATTATTTATTTTTATTTTTGGCTGCGCTGTGTGTTGGCTCTGCGTGGGCTTTCTGTCCTTGTGGTGAGCGGGGATTACTCTTTGTTATGGTGTGTGGGCTTCTTACTACGGTGGTTTCTCTTGTTGAGGAGCCCAGGCTCCTGAGCGTGGGTTTCAGTAGCTGTGGCTCACACGCTTAATTGCTCCATGTCCTGTGGGATCTTCCCAGGCCAGGGATCGAACCCATGTCCCCGGCTTTGGCAGGCAGATTCTTGGTCTCCGTGCTGTGGGGGAAGTCCCTCATCTGTCTTCCGAAGGCCTGAGCACGATGTGGCTTTACCTTTCTTTGATTCCTTACTTCATTTCCATTCCATCCTAGACTGAAGTCTCCCCTGAGAGCAGGGAGGAGGCCGGAGTTGCATTCTCTGGACTCGAGCCCACACACAGTTGAGGCTTGATAGATACTGGATGCAGGAAGGAAGGAGGGAAAGAAAGAATGGGTGGCCCGGCCCAGAGATCAGGCGTGGCCAAGAAGACAACCTCCTTAAAACCGGTCATGTCCAGGCGAAGACTGGCAGTCTAGGAAGATCAGGCAGCGGGGTGCAGAGCTCGTCCTGCTCCCTAAGCTGGGAAGGATCCCTCCTTCCCCTCCTCCTTGAAGTGGTGACCATCCCCCACGAGTCCTTCCAAAGCACAGACTCCAGAACCCATCAGAGGGTGAGACTGAGCCCTGCCTCTTCACAGCTCTGTGGCCTTAACGTTCTTATCTGAAAACAGTGTGCTTGTGACTTGTTCAGCGACAGGTCCTCCGAAGCGAAGAGTCCCGAGCCCAGTGCCTAGCTGCTCAGGAACAAAGGTGTTTGTCTCTTTGAAACTTTCTGTTCTCCCTCCTTCTCCGATGTCATCCCAGCCTTCTCGATCTAGAGCAACGGTCCCTAAGCTTTCTGGCATCAGGGACTTGTTTCATGGAATACAATTTTTCCATTGACTAGGGGAAGGGGGGATGGTTTCAGGATGATTCAAGTGCATTACATTTATTGTGCTTTATTTGTATTATGGTTACATCAGCTCCACCTCAGATCATCAGAGGTGGCTGGAGACCCCCTAGTCTAGAGAGTATAAAAAAAAAATATTCAACCATTGCCTTCAGTCTAGGGCAGGCCTCTGAACCGTAGCTCTCCTGATGTGGAGCCCGGGACCAACTGGGGGCTTCCCAGGTGGCTCTGTGGTAATGAATCTGCTTGCCAACGCAGGAGATGCAGGTTCGATCCCTGGGTTGGGAAGAGCTCCTGGAGTAGGAAATGGTACCTCATTCTGGTATTCTTGCCTGGAAAATTCCATTGGCAAAGGAGCGCGATGGGCCAGAGTCTGGGGGCCCACAAGGAGTTGGACAAGACTGAGCGACTGAGCGTGGGACTGTCCTGTGCATGACGAGTTGTTTAGCTGAGTCGCTTGCCTCTGTCCAGTAGATGTCAGTAACACCCTCGACTTGTAACTCCAAACAGCCAACTGTCTCCTGGGGGTGCAGACACCCCGCGCTGAGAACTAGGGATACTTATCCTGGGGGATGGGTAAGTATATTTTTAAAGAGGATAGTGGATGGAGTCACAGAGGGTGGGATTTTAGGCCAGGGTGCAGACAGGGAGGGCAGCAGTTAGGACAGCCTATGCACGGTAGGGGAGAAGGCAGTGGCGCCCACTCCAGCACCCTCACCGGGAAAACCCCAGGGACCCAGGGACGGAGGAGTCTGGTGGGCTGCCGTCCAGGGGGTCGCACGGGGTTGGACACGACTGAGCGACTTAGCAGGAGCAGCAGCATGCCCAGTAGGTGTTTTCTCCTGCCGTGTATGAGATAGATTCAGATGAACTCCCAGAGCTGCAAGTGGGCGCGGACAGCAAGTCTGCCACCTCATAGATGGGAAAACTGAGGCCTGGAGGCAGGGGCTTTGTTACAGCAGAGAGCCTTGGGTGTCTAAAATACATATGCAAAAATGTCTCGGCATTTAGTATGTACATAGATATATATTTGGCATATATTGTACATAGCAACTATTAAAAACAGATATGAAGTCATAAACGGGAAAAGAATTTTAGAGTTTTATTTTTTAATGTGTACCGTGTGTGGGCACCTGTGCCCGCATGCACACACACACGCACACGCAGCTACCCACGTGCACACACACGCACACGCGGCTGCCCGCGTGCACACACATGCACACGCTCAACCTTCTTGCATCTTTCTGGTGATTCTGGGAAGAAGCAGTGGAGGGAATCTGGGGTGTGTTTGCTCCTGCCGTCTTGAAGCCTTGGGGGGAGGAGAATAGGGAGGGCAATAGGTGCAGATGAAACAGAGGGAAATCTGAGGGCTAAATGAGAGGACAGGGCCATTACCTCCTTTTGTTTTATCCAAACAAAAGGTGACTGTAATCCGGTTTCGAATGAAAAGGGCTGAAGTTTCCCTTGATTTTACAAGTGAGTTGTGAACAGACACACAACCACGACAAGAGGGGAGGAGGGAGTGACCGTCTTCCAACCTTTTGGAGGCAGCCCTTCAAACTTTCCCTAGATGGCCCTTGGAGGGCCTTGAGGGGCTCTGAGCAAGGGAGTGACTTGGTTCTCGATTGGCAGTAGAGAGCACTTCTGTGGCTGGTACGAAGCTGGGGAAATAGGGAGAGGCTGGACTGACGAGCGGGCAGCTGCCTGCCTCGTTGGGGTGGGGGTGAAGGATGGAGTGAAACATCGGTGCACCCACTCCTTGTGAGGGGCCCGTAGGCGTCCTGCCATCTACTTGCAGTGTTCCATGTGGTCCAGGGCCGTTAAACTTTCCAAAGCACATTTGTTTGTTTCTTCTGACATTTTAAAATGAGAAATAACATTTATTAATACGGTACAGCGGGCTCCCCTGGTGGCTCAGTCAGTAGTCTGCCTACAATGCAGGAGACCAGGGTTCAACCCCTGGGTGGGGAAGATCCCCTGGAGAAGGAAATGGCAAGCCACTCCAGTATTCTCGGCTGGAAAATTCCATGGACAGAGGAGCCTGATGGGCTGCGCAGGTCCTTGGAGCTGCAGAGAGTTGGACCCGACTGAGCGGCTGAGCACACGCACACCATATGGCCAGCAGCGTCCTCCTGGCTCCATCCCCTTTCCCGCTTTTGCCTGACGGTAACCACTTGTCTCCTAATTTATTTTTTGACTTTTACTCCCTATGCGACTATTCATAAACTATGCTTAGTTTCCAGACTTGACATAAACATTATGTTCAGTGTATGCTTTCATGACTTAAACTCTCCTCTCAATATCATGCTTCTGAGACTTATTCATGATGTTAACAGGTAGATTTATACAATGCTTCTTAGCAGGTAGGGAATGTTCCATGGTACAGACACAATACAAGTCACTCATCCCATCCAGTATTGATGGGTATCGATCGATGTTCTTTTGATCTGGTGTTACTCTAAACTAAGCTGCAGTAACCTCTCTTGGAGTGGCCCTATGGCTCTTTGTGCTGAGAGCAAGAACACTGCACCTGAGCCTAAATAACCCTCATTTCCTTATTCATAAAAATAGGCATAATAACAGTACCTACCTTACAGGGGTGTTGTGGATGATTGATATAGTAATTAATGTGAATTAATAATTGGTGAAGCTCTTGGAGCAGGGTGGTGTCATGTAAGTGTTTGAAATTTCATGCTGTTGTAAACAGAGCTTAGGACAAAGTGTGAATGAAGTTATATAACAGCTTCCTCCTCCAGGCTGTGTGACTTGAGACAAGTCAGTCAGCTTCTCTGGGTCTCTCCTTTGGCATCCATCAAACAAGGTGTCATAAAGATTGCATGAGACGATGCATGCTGTGCAATAGACAACTCAGCAAAGGTCCACTTTTGTTTTCATCACTTCTGTTTTGTCACCCTTGCGAGGTTGTTCGGGCACGTGGTATTTTCCTTTTGGACAAAGAGACTGAGGCTCAGAGAGGTAGAGATCACACAGCATGTCAGAATGAATGGCCGTTCTTCAGGCAGCGCCCCTGTGCTGGGTCCCTGTGGCTGTTACTGTAATCTCCAGGGCCCTCCTGCCTCCTCCTGAGATCCCTAGATGCCCCTCTCCGCCTTCCCTCGCTCACCCCCAGCCTAGACCTGTAGCTTGGCCATGCTCTGTGTTCCCGCCACACAGCGGAACTGATACAAAGAGTCCTCCACGTGGCCTCTCAGAAACGCCACCTGACGCTCCTGTTTCGTGGCAACCACAGAATCAAAACAAGCTCTTCAGAAAAGACCATAAAGGAGGGGGAGGTCGAAAGCCTCCCACTGCGGCCCCAGGAGGCCGCCCCTCTGTTGATCCCCACCGCTGGGCTTTCATCTTGCAGAGTTGGCCTGGTTCGCGTTGTGTCTTCACAGTTAAAGGAACTTACCCCTCAAATTGCTTCCCTCTAGCTGCCCGGGGCTGGGAGCCGAGAAGTGGGCTTTAAAATGTGCGAAAGGACCCAGAGCAAAGGAGAAGAGCCTTCAGAGAGTGGGTGCCCTGGGGGCGGCAGAGCAGAGTGGGCGCTGTGCCGCGGCTGGGCCGGGCTTCTGTCTTGGGGGACCCCGCTCGGTGGAGCCCTTCAGCCTCTGCCTCCAGTGTCAGTGTCCTGAGTGCACACAGGGTAAATCTAGCCCTTCATTCACAGACGGAGAAGCCGCTGTTACAGACAATACCGTTAGCTGACTATTGTTTTAACTGGAGTAAAGTTGGTTCACAGTGTGTTGTTAGTTTCAGCTGTACACAAAGTGATTCAGTCTTTCATATGTATGTGTATGTGTGTATATATATATAAAGTTATGTGTTCTTTTTTGAGTATTTTTCTGTTGTAGGTTATTACAAAATCTTGAGTATAGTTCTCTGTGCTATACAGTGGGTCCTTGTTGGTTATCTATTTCATATATCACAGTATGTATATGTTAACCCCCAAAACTCCTAATTTG
Organism: Budorcas taxicolor; assembly: GCF_023091745.1. Lineage (NCBI taxonomy): Eukaryota > Metazoa > Chordata > Mammalia > Artiodactyla > Bovidae > Budorcas > Budorcas taxicolor. The sequence continues at coordinate 65,532,460 of NC_068926.1, forward strand.
TCCCTCCCCTACTCTTTCCCTTTGGTAACCACAAGTTTTTTGTTTTTTGTTTTGTTATGTCTGTGGTTCTGTTTTCGATTTGTATATAAATTCATTTGTATTTTTTTTTTCCTTAAGATTCCACATATAAGTGATGTCATACGCTATCTGTCTTTCTCTGAGTTCACTTAGTGGGATAATCTCTGGGTCCATCCGGATTGCTGCAAATGGCGTTACTGCATTCTCCTTACGGCCGAGTGATACCCCACTGCGTATCCGTAGCACCTCTTCTTTACCCATTCCTCTGCTGATAGACATTTAGGTTGCTCTCACATCTTGGCTGGTGTGAGTAATGCTGCGTGAATATTGGGCTGCATGTACCCTTCACATCACACCAGTCAGAATGGCCATCAACAAAAAGTCTATGCATAAGAAATGCTAGACAGAGAGAAGGGACCCCTCCTACACGGTTGGGGGGAATGTAAATTGGTACAGCCACTATGGAGAACAGTATGAAGGTTCCTTAAAAAAACAAAAAATAGAGCTACCATATGACCCTGTAATCCCACTCCAGAGCATGTATCCAAAGAAACTCATAATTTGAAAAGTTAACTACTAGTATTTACACTTGAAATATGCCAGTTGTAGGGACATGATTTGCATATCTGAAAGGATATAATCCCCACGGCTACCTCATAAGGTTAGTGTCAGGATAATCCCCACTTTGCAAATGAAATAGAGCAGAAAGAGGTGTAGTCACTTCTCCGGGTCACCCAGAGTTCACTCTGGAACTCAGAGCCCAATATAGTTGATTCCAGAGCCTGTGCCGTTACCTCCTGTATGGCCCAGGAGTTTCAGGACTGGCCGGCAGGCACACCTGAACAAGGACAAAGAGGTGGCCTGGTGTTGAGGGAAGCTCACTGGAGGGGCAGGGTTGGAGTTCTGGATCCCGAATGTGCAGCAGGCATTAGTCCTGGCCGTTGCGTAAGAGAGTGATGGTGAGCGGCCGGTGAGCCTGGGAGGAGGAGGAAGGAAGTCTTGCGCTTACACGGGGGAATGTGGAGCTAGGGAGCCACAGCGGGTGCCCGAGCCGGAGAGTCGGATCATGCCCTTGGCTGCGCGCGAGTGCTGGGGCAATAGGCCCAGAGTATTTTGCCAACAGTAGTCACAGCTGTGCTGGCCACTGCTCTAAGCACTTCATTGCTGCTGTTCATTCACTAAGTCATGCCCGACTCCTTGAGACCCCATGAACTTCAGCACACCAGGCTTCCTTGTCCTTCACTATCTCCTGGAGTTTGCTCAAACTCAGGTCCGTTAAGCTGGTGATGCCATCCATCCATCTCAGCGTCTTTCATCCTCTTCTGCCCTCAGTCTTTCCCAGCATCAGGGTCTTTCCCAGTGAGCCGGCTCTGCGCATCAGGTGGCCAAAGGATTGGAGCTTCAGCTTTAGCATCGGTCCTACCAATGAATATTCGAAGTTGATTTCCTTTAGGATGGACTAGTTTGAGCTCCTTGCTGTCCAAGGGACTCTTGAGCATCTTTTCCAGCAGCACAATTTGGGAACACTTTATAGACACGATTTAAATCATCACAGAAACTCCCATTTGGGAGGTGGCTTATGGTCCCATTTTCTAGATGAGGTCACTGAGTCTCCAAAGAGTGAAGTGATTTGCCCAAGGCCACACACCTGGTGAGTAGTGGCCCTGACATATGAACTCAAGACTGGCTGATTCCCAAGCCCACATACTTAATCAGTTAAGTACAGGCAGCCACTGAAATACTATGTAACAAATGACCGCAAGATCTCAGTCCCATGGAACAGTGTTTATTAGGCCCAGGTATCTAATTTGGGTTGGTTGCGCCTGGCTGGGCTCCGCTGGGGGTTTGATCTGCTCCACCCATGATGGTCTCATCCTCTCCTGGAATCAGTGGGATGGCTTGGACACCTTCATCTCCTGGCCACGGCAGGAGCACAAGAAGGGAAGCAGAACCTGAGAAGCCTCCTAGAGTCCAGGCTCAGAACCAGCACACAGTTCCTCCTGCCTCATTCTGTTCATCCAAGAAAATCCCAAGACAGAGTCCAAAGATCTGCAAGGTCCCCAGGGAAGAGCAGGACACAGGCAGAGGGAAAGAGCTGGGGCCAGTGTTGTGCCCTGGGGCAGTGCCTGTGCTGGTGAAAAACGCAGCCACTCTTTGATACTCTTTTCAAAAGGTAGAGCCCTTGGACTTCCCTGGTCTAGTGGTTAGAATCCACCTGCCTGTGCAGGGGACCCGAGTTTGAGCCCTGGCCTGGAAAGATGCCCACATGCTGCAGGGCAGCTGAGCCCCGTGACCGCAACTACTGAGCTCACATGCAACTAGAGAAAAGCCCGAGGGCAACAGCAAAGACCCAGCCTCAAATAAATGTATTTTAAAGCAGATCTCTTGCATGTGGGCTGGACCTCCTAACTTGCTTCCAACAAACAGAACAAGAGAAAAGTGCCAGGTGTCATTTCCAAGGCCAGGACGTGAGCCCTCCCTCCTTGCCCGTTTGAGGATCATCACTCTGGTGTATCCAGCTGCCATGTTGTGAGGACACCCGAGCAGCCTTGCAGAGAGACAGGTGGTGAGGCCCTCAGGACTCCAGCCAGCAGCTGTGGGAGTAGATCTTCCTGGGAGCAGGGCCTCCAGCCCCAGTCCAGCCTTCTGATGACTACAGCCTGCCGACATCCCAGTGGCAACTTCACCAGAGAGACCCTGCGTCAGAACCACCCAGCTAAGGCGCTCCTGAATCCCTGATCCGCAGAAACTACAAGACAATACATGTTTTTATCATCTGAGGCCTCCAAGTCCTGGAGCAATTCAATATGCAGCAACAGAAAACGAATGCAGTTGCCTAATCATGATGCCAGCCTCTTGCTGTCATTTCAAACGAGGCAGAGATGGAAGCTGTTTTGTCTGCTCCCCAGAGAACCAGCAAAATCCCAACAATTTACCAAGATTAAGGGACCAAAAATACTCTTGGTAAAACTGTGGTTGTTAAGAAACATCTGTTCTTGAGATGCCCAAATTGGGCTGTGCTCAAAGGGAATGAACATGTATCAGAGGATGGGGACAGCTGTGGGGGACTGATGCCAACCCTGTGGCAGACTCAGCGTGTCACTCCGTCCCTCCTTGGAGCTGAACGGGGAGAACAGTTCGAACAAAGGTCTGGTGGGGCCGCCGAAGCAAAGCACTGACGGGTCCATCCAGCTGCAAGGAAGATACTCACAGCATATCCTGCTGTGTGCCAGGTACAGGGCGGGCATGGAACAAGGGTTGGGCTAGTGGAAGACTTTGGCTGCATGGTTTGGACCGACGGGTGAGAGGCCGTGAGGTTCCAGGGGTTGAGAGTCCACGGACAGACCTGCGTTTGAATCCTAGCGATGACGTTGCTGGACCTGAGTCTTACAAGAGGCCAGTCACTTAAACAGCTTCCTCATCTGTAAGATAGATGTGATAACTGTGCTTGTTTGACTGGTAGTCGTGGTCTGCCCAGCTCTGCTTTGTAGGACTCCTCTCCCACTCCCTGCTTCCTGTCCATCCTGGTGCCCTGCCACTGCAGCACATCCCCTTGGCCACCACTCAGGAGCAGACAGAAGACCCAAGTGAGGTCAGTCGGATGGCCGTAGAGAAATGTTTTCTTTCTTAAAGTGGTAGGTTTAGAAGGACATGAGCCGCTTGGGTTGCCAGTGTCAATCATCACATGTACCATGTGAAGAGATCTTGTCTAAGGCCTGGAAGGGACGAAAGAGCCTCCTGCTGTTGTCTAAGGTCCTGGATCCAGCCCTACCTGAAGCCTACCCAGAATTTGCCCCAGATGTCTACATTAATCAAAGTTCTCGAGAGAAACAACTGATAGGTACACATATATATCCTGTTTATGATATATCTATAGATATATAGAGAAATTTAATAAAAGAAATTAGCACATAATGATTATGGAGGCTGAGCAGACTCAAGATATGTAGCCAGCAAGCTGGAGACCAGAGGAGATGATGGTGTAAGCCCTGACCCAAAAAGCCAGTGGACACAAGACACAAGAAGAGCTGCTGCTTTAGTTTGAGCCCAAAGACAAAAGACCAGCATCTCAGTTCAAGGCAATCAGGTCACCTCTTACTTATGGGAGGGTAAGCCATTTTGTTCTATTCGGACCTTTAGGGGATTGGATAAGAGCCACTCACATCAGGGAGGGCAATATGCATTACCCAGTCTACCGAGATATGTGTTAATCTCATCTAAAAATCACTCTCACAGACACAGAAGAATGACCAAGAAGCTGGGCACTCGTTAGCCCAGTTCAGCCAGTTGGCACATCAAGTGAACCATCATGGTGTCCAAGTTGTCACTGAATGCCTTCCTGTTTTAAACCCATTGGAGTTGATAGGCCTTGCTTGTAATCAAGAATCCTGATCGATAGAAATGCTTTTTTCATAGGGATATTTACAGAATGGATGAGCTCTTGCACAGTGCTTGGGAGACAGACAGCCCTCAAAAATGACCATCATTGATGCCTGTCTTAGAGCAGCTTCAAGGGAGCAGGATTTCCCGCTTTGCCCGCACTTCCTCCCACAATCCTGAGGTCAGGAAATGGGCCGGCAGTGCTCCTGCTTCCTCTCCACCACATCCTCTCTCTAGAGTTGCTCACGGGCTCTGAGTAGGTGGAGGAGATGCTCTACCCCACGGGAAGACTCTATGGCCTAAATCGCCTGGCACAGCCATTGATAAGCTAAAAGATGAGGAGCGCTTCCCTGGTGGCTCCGTGGCAAAGAATCCGCCTGCAATGCCAGAGACGCAGGATTGATCCCTGAGTCAGGAAGATCTCCTGCAGAAGGAAATGGCAACCTGTATTCTTGCCTGGGAAATCCCATGGAGTGAGGAGCCTGGCGGGCTACAGTCCATGAGGTTGCGAAAGAGTTGGACACAGCTGAGTGTCTAAACAACAGCAATAACAAAAGATGAGGAACCTGGGAAAATCTTTCCTCGGGGCTGTGGTCTGCAGAGGCACATCATGTTGAATGTCTAAAGCTGAATATCACCTCTGTTTTGTTTTTCTCTTTATTTTCTGAAATAAGCTCTGATCTCCCCCAGACTAATGGATGCCTAGGGCTGTACAGATCCAAAGCTGTACTCAGGGAAACAAAATTGAAAAGTACATTAAAAAATTTAAACTAGTTATCCCTGTAACATATTCTTCTAGGAGTGGTAGATATATTGGCTTTGACCACCAGCATCCTTTCCTTGACTGACCCATGCCTCCCCCACTTCTTGTGGTACCTGCTGCTGCTAAGTCGCTTCAGTCATGTCTGACTCTGTGTGACCCCATCGACAGCAGCCCACCAGGCTCCGCCATCCCTGGGATTCTCCAGGCAAGAATACTGGAGTAGGTTGCTATTTCCTTCTCCAATGCATGAAAATGAAAAGTCAAAGTGAAGTCGATCAGTTGTCCCCGACTCTTAGCGACCCCTAGCGACCCCATGGACTGTAGCTCACCAGGCTCCTCCATCCATGGGATTTTCCAAGCAAGAGTACTGGAGTAGGGTGCCATTGCCTTCTCCACTTGTGGTACCTAGAGGCTATTAATCACAGTCCTCCACCTTCCTCACCACCCGGGAAAGCCTATCAGGGGGCTGAGCCTATCCTAACACCATGGCTGCATCCTCTTGGACCGTGTGATTGGTCCCGAGGTGGACATGTGATTCAAGCAGAGCCAATCCAAATCCTTCTTTGGGTTCTGTATCCATGATGAAAGACACGCAGAGATAGAAACAGAGAGGGGCGGGGTAGCCGGGAGGAGAGAGAGAGAAGATGAGAGAGTGCTTTTCCCTTTTGGACTGTGAACCATAGGGATGAGGCTTGGGGCTGAAGAGAGGTCAACACACAGAGGGGAGAAAAGAGGGAGAGAGTTGCCTGCCAGACACATGGGAGGAGATCATGGGAGCCCCTGGATCAGGCCATGCCTGAAGCAAGCTAAAAGTCTCCCCCTTTGCCTTAAAGCAATTTCAGTTGAAACAGTGATCTATTTCTCCCTGCTTAAATTCACTTAAAAAAAAAAATGGCAAAGGAAACTGCAGACACGCTTGTGCCAAAGATCCCAAGCTTGGGCCAGGCGAGATCGAACTTCTAAACGCCAGATGGCTGAGGCTCCAGCCACCCTCTGGTAGTTTGGAAGTCGGTCGTGTGCCCCGAATATAGACGTTGGAGTCAGAAGACTGAGATGAGAGCCCCAGACCCAGACTCTCTGAGCCTCGGTTTCTTCCCCTGTAAACTGTAGGTAACAGTACCTACCTCCTTGGGCAGTAAGAGGCTTAAATTAAAAGACGAGGGCTGTCGCTCGTGTGTCTCGGGGGGCGGGCACGGAGACGTGCCCTGTCCGCAGGAGCCGTCTCCCCCCACCCTCCAGGATCCCAGCCTGCTGCTCCCTCCCCTGCCTGACCCAGTTTCTCATCCAGATTTGGCCACAGGCCCAGGCCCTGGCCTATTTTCGGCACACCTCTTTTTTGTTGCAGGAAAAAAAGAGACCCACGCGAGTTACCTTAAAACAGGGGGTTTACTGTGGGGACAAATGGGGACAGGAACGTGGAGGGGGTGGAGGCAGGAAACCCTTTGGGACTGAGACTGTTCTGATGTGGAATCTCTTCTTTGTACCTTTAAAAGTCATCAGGCTACCTGTCCCAACAGGAGGGTCCCCTTCCCAAGCCTGGAGGTAAACAGACCCGGAGAGGCTGGTGTCTGCAGTTGTGCAGCGCTAAGACTCCTTTGCACGCGTGGGGAGGGAATGGATGTTTTTGGCTGCTGACGACCGGGATTCAGGTTTGGACAGTTCTCAGGCCCAGCGGGGTTGTTGTGAGAGAGGACGTGCACAGGGATTTTGGAGTGAAGTACAGAGTGACTATAATTTATCATCCAAGCCAGGACACTTGGAGAATGGAAGGGGCACCATGGTAATTAGACAGGGATGCAGACATAAACGGAGGCTGCCAGCCAGCCAGGATGTCTGGTCGCCCTGAGAGCACAGAGGTTTGGGAAGGAGGGGACTAAAAGAAAGGCAGGTGCCCAGAATGGAAGAAGGTCTGGGGGTGTAGCTGCTGCTCAGGAAATGCCAGGTTCATGAGTCTAGGGCTGGATGGTGAGGAAGGGAGCCCTTGGGTCCCCAGGGACCATGTTGTAGCACCTGCCCTGTAGGTGATGGATGGTGTTTGCACTCGTGCTTCTTTGCTCCATCAGCCCACAGCACCCCTAGAGGGAGACCCAGACCCTCAGATAGTTCAGATCCATAGGAGACCCCTGTATACTGGCAGGTGATGGAGAGAAACTCCCTACTCAGATAAGTGGAGCGGGGGGAGGTGGGTGGAGCATGTGTGCCCCCTCCCTGCAGCCTGGGCCAGTGTCCGCACTCCCTGTGTGACCCGTGGGGTCCTCGGCGTGTCGGTGCACTCAGAGCTCAGTGCTTGCAAACAGCCCCCTGCTTTGCCCCAGCTCTCTAATTTCTGGTGACTGTACCTCTCCTCAGCTCATTCCCTTGCCTTCCCCATGGACTCCTTGCCTGGACCTTTGGCAGTGAAATCACCCTTATCTCAAATAATTTGAAACAACTCTTCCACTGCTCAGGAAGGCCCAGACGGTTCTCACCTTGAGGGGATGGCGGGCCCCTTCCTGTGATGTACACGGTGATTTTTCTCATCGCTCTTTGTTACCTCATTTTATGTGCCCCAGGGGCCCCACCCCTTACCCACACTCATTCTCTGGACTTGGAACGACCCCATCCCATGGATGCCACAGTGGAGCAGGTGACCTAAGCTCAGTCGATTAGCACATCCTGTCTCCCTGGCCGCTGATTGGTCCAGGTACACGCCCAGCTGGAGTTTGTTACTTGACTTGAGGTCTATGAGAAGAGTCTGGAGCATCTTTTCTGATGCTCTTGGAGGGGATGAAGAATGGAATGCAGAACTAACATCATTTTTGATGAAGGAGCTATACCATGGAGCCACAAGGAAGTAGAGCTAAGTGGAGAGAGAGAAACTGGATCCTGGTGATGTCACTTGAGCCTTTAGGTCAAGCCACACCTGAAGGTCTTCCTCTGGGCTGTTCAAACACAGACACCAATAAATCCCCTTTTCTGAGATCCCAGTTTTCTACTACCTGCAGTTGACAGAGCTCTCTAACTGCAGATTGAGTCCTAGGGTCCACAGGATGCTCACACCAATGGGAAAGGCATTGCAGTTGCTCATATGAAGTTCCGAGCCCTGCCCTCCTGTAGTGAGAATTTCCAGGTTCCAGTTAAAGCTGTTAGCGCCTGTCTTGTTAGTCACTAACCCATACTCTATTACATAATAGACTCTCAGCAATATTGTGAAATAGGTCAAGATTAATTCTGAAGCCCCAGTGTTCCACCTGACCTCCCTCAGTGGGTCTACAGAGCCTATTTATGAATTTGTGCCCCCTCCCCTCTGCAGAATTTCCAGTCCCACATCTCCCCTCAAGGACACCAATCCCAATGTTGTCTCAAAGACCTCCCGACCTCCCTGTGTTTCTCCTGCCCTGTACTCCCCTCACCCCAAGATCCAGCCCTTCTGGCAGCTTCCCAGGTCCACAGCTTTTTCTCAGATGAGGAACTTTGCAGATGCTGGTTCTTCCACCTAGAATCCCCCTTTTGTCTTTCTTTACCAAGTTTTCTTCTTTTCATCCTTGAAGCCTCAGCTGAAATGTCACTTCCCCAGGGAGTCCTCCTTGGCCTTTAATCTAGGTCAAGCTGGCCCCTTTTGCATTCCAAGGACACCTTGGACTTTTTCTCTTGTAACTGTAGCTCCAAGCTCAGTTACTCCCCCAGGGACATGAGACCTGGCACATGGTTGGTTTTCAAAAACATGTGGATGGATGAGTCCACAGGCACTGAGCCGCTTGGCAGCAGGGAGCAGAGGCCCAGGGAGAGGCTGGGCTTGCTCAGGATCCCACAGCCAGCCTGTGGCAGGTGGACACTCAATGCAGGATGGCAGTCAGATTCTCTGAGGAGCCCCAGTCATGGCCGCCCCTCCTTTGTTGGAAATTCCAGCTCTGTTTATTTCCCCAAAATGTTTTCTGAGGCTGTGGTTGCTGACCATGTGCTGATGGCCATGAAGGGCCTGAGCTGATGGCTGTGACTCCCTGGGTGATGGGGATAGCAACCCAGCCGGGAGCATGGCCGGGCTGGAGTCTGGCGGAGACAAGCTGGATTGATGTTTACTCCAGTCCAGTGTCGTGGGTCATCACACCAAGAGCAGGTGCAAAGTCCTGGGTGCAGAGGCCTCCCATCCTGATGCTCTGCTGTGACCAGGGCAAACACTTGGGTTCCAATCCCAGTTCTGCCACTTGCCAGCCGTGTGACCTTGGGCAAGTCACCTTACTCTCTGCATCTCTGTTTGCCCTTCTGTGAAACAGGAATGTTAAGAATAACAACCTCATAAAGCAGTAATGAGAATTAAATTAGAAAGTGATCATCCTGTGCTTATAGCAGTGCCTGACCCAACAGAAGTGTTCAAATTGCATCCCCTTGATGCTGGGAAAGATCGAGGGCAGGAGGAGAAGGGGACGGCAGAGGATGAGATGGTTGGATGGCATCACTGACTCAATGGACATGAGTTTGGGTAAACTCTGGGAGTTGGTGATGGACAGGGATGCCTGGCGTGCTGCAGTTCATGGGGTCACAAAGAGTCGGACACAACTGAGTGACTGAACTGAAATGAACTGGGCAGTGGCATAATGTGCCTATCTAAAGAGCAAATCTGTTATATATTCCTTTGTTTACATTGAAGTGAAATGAAGTGAAGTCGCTGAGTTGTGTCCAACTCTGCGACCCCATGGACTGTAGCCTACCAGGCTCCTCTGTCCATGGGATTTTCCAGGCAATAGTACTGGAGTGGATTGCCATTTCCTCCTCCAGGGGATCTTCCCGACCCAGGGATTGAACCCAGGTCTCCCACATTGTAGACAGACGCTTTACTGTCTGAGCCTCCAGGGAAGTCCTGTTTACATTGTTTACATTGCTATTGTCTAAATCCCACTCTGAATCATCAGTGAATTCCTGGCATGGTCCTGGGCCCATAGAAGGCACTCAATAAGTATTGAATGGATGGATGGATGGGTAGGTGAGTAAATGAGTGGATGGTTGGAAGGGTGGGAAGATGGATGGATGGGTGGATAGGTAGGTGAGTAGATGGGTGGGTGGGTGGATAAATGAATGGATATGTAAGTGGATAGATGAATGGATGAATGGGTGGATGGATGGATGGGTGGATGGATGAATGGGTGGATGGATGGGTAGATGGGTGTGTGGATAGGTGGTGAGTGAATGGATGGATGGATAGGTGGGTGGGTAGATGAAAGGATGGATAGGTAGGTGTGTGGATGGGTAGGTGTGTGGATGGGTGAATGAATAAGTAAGTGCATAGATGGATGAATGGGTAAATGGATGGGTGGAAGGATGGATAGATAGGTGGGTGAATGGATGGGTGGGTGGGTGGATGGAATGGTATCAGTAGATGGATTTCTAGAGTGAATCTAAGTAAGCTCTGTAAGTTTCTGAAGACGTGTGGCTCACCTGCTTGTGTCTCCAGTTCTCCTCCCTGCCTTATCTCTGTGTCCATGGCACGAGTTGCCGGGAGTGTAAAGAACAATAGAATAATAAGCTTACAAGACTCTTCTTGTGGGTGTTATTTTTAGTTTCCATGCTGTGGAGGTCAGAGTGTCAAATAGCAAAAGTCTTTTCTCTCTCAAGGAAAGAATTGGTCACACCTGCGTGGGCGTTGGTAGAGGTGGGTATTGTTTGTTTGGTTTAACAGCTATTTGACTCAGCCCTCCTGCCAGCGGGAGCGGGTGACCTTTCCTTTGAGCCCCGGGCCCCGAGCCAAGCCCGGGAGGGCAGTTCCCTTCGCTCAGGAGCTCTGTCAGTGCAGCTACGTCCTGTTGAGATTTGGTTCCCGCTGGCTGCCCTGTTGCCACCGGGAGTGCATCTCAGAGCTCGGCAGAAATGAGAGTTCCAGGCCCGGGAGGAGCACTGGGGTGGGCAGGGGACCACATCCCAGCCATCCACCTCACATTATGTTAACTCCTTGGGGTAGACCAGTATAACAATAACCCCCAGGGATTGCCCTGATGGTCCAGTGGCTCAGACTCTGCGCTCCCATTGTGTGTGTGTGTGAGGGGTGGGTGGGGGGTCTGGGTTCGATCCCTAGTCAGGGAACTAGATCCCACATGCTGCAGCTAAGATCTCATGCCATAATGAAGATGGATGATCCCATGTGCAGCCAAATAAATATTTTTTAAATATTATTAAAAAGTAAAAATAATTATAACCCCCAAAGGGGCCCATCTCCCCGGGTCCACACTCCTTTGCCGTGTGCTATTGTTGTTCTCAGGACGTGGAGTGTTATTTTTCTGCACCCTCTTGAATCTGTGACTTTCTTTGACCACCAGAATGTGGCACCAGTGATGCTGTGTGCCCTGAGATTAGGTCTTCCTCTCGCCCTCTGGGGTCACTGGGACCACTCGGCTGTGCAGACTTGCCTACCAGTGGATGAGATGTCAATAGAGGAAATCAGAGGTGACCCATTAGACAGCATCAACCGACAGACATGGAGTGGGGCCGTCTCGAACCCTCCCGCCTGGCTTAATACCCCACCTGAATGCAGATGTGTGGATGAGACCAGGATCCTTTGTGTGTATGGTAGGCTTTGGAGGAATTCAAAAGGCATCTTGAGTGAACTGCATGAATCTTTCTACATACCCTATCTTCTTTCACTGCCAAGTGGGCAGATTTATCCTCCTGTGGTAAAGAACGCACCTGCCGATGCAGGAGACACGAGAGACGTGGGTTCAGTCCCTGTGTCAGGAAGATCCCCTAGAGTGGGGGCAACACTGGCAACCCACTCCAGTGTCTTGCCTGGGAAATCCCCTGGACAGAGGCGCCTGGTGGGGTATAGCCCATGGGGTCTACAAAGAATCGGACACAACTGAGTGACTTAGCATGCTTGCGCAGCTGTCTTGGCACCTCCTGTAAGACCAACCCCCCCACCCCCGACCCGTACTGCCCTCCCTGGAGCCTCTCATAGAACATCTAAGCCCACGTGAGCTGAGCCCCTTGCAACTAGTGCTGGTTTGATCGAGGTGAAGCCAGATTGAAAACAAAGGCATGATGATCTTAGTCAATAGGACTGTTATATACTAGAAAGTGTTACATGCTGGAAAATTGCTAAGAGAGTAGACCCTGAGTGTTCTCACCACAGGAAAGAAATGGCGATTACGTGACCTGGCGGAGGTGTTCGCTAACACCATGGCGGCCATCAGTTTGCAATATATAAATGTGTCAAACCAATATGTTGTGCATCTTAAGGTTATAAGACATCACACGTCAGTCATAGCTTAGTAACACTGCAGAGGGGAAAACCAGCATGAAGACCCGTTAGGGGAAAAGATCTCACTGATGCAGGAGCTGAGAATCTGCTGCCAGGCAACCGGCTGGGCGGTGTGGCAGTGGGGGCAGCTGTGTGCAGGTGTGACGGTGCCCGGGATCTGCCACTCCAGCCCCTGGAGCCCCACAGCGTGCTGCCGCTCTGTCGACCCAGGCGACTGCCTCTGCCCACAGTCCCTACACGCCCCCCAAATTGTGGAGCCTTGGAAATCAGCCCAATTTACCCAGTCCGAGGAATTCTCCTCTGAGCCCGCCATGACCCTCAGGCTGAGTAACCACAGCCTACACAGCTCACAAAGAGATCAGACACAGGTATGTAGAAAGTGGGATTCGTGTAGTTCACATTAAGATGCTTTCTGAACTCCTCCAAAGCCCAGGATACACATAAAGGATCCAGGAGCCCATCCATTACTGGACCTTTGCCTGTGTTGTTCCTTCAACCAAGAACAATCTTCTCTTAGCTTTGGGCATGACTGGCTCTTTCTTCCCCATTCATATCTCAGGTTCAGCATCACCTCTTTAACAAAAACATGCCCACACAAAAACTTATAGGGGAAAGTTCTTAGCAGCGTTATTCACAATGGCTAAAAAGTGGAAACAACCCAAGTGCATCAGCTGATGAAGGGATAAGCGAAACATGTTGTACCCATACAATGGAATATTATTTGGCAAGAAAAAGGAGTGACATGCTGATGCATGCTACAATGTGGATAAAACTTGAGAACACTGTGCTTAGTGAAAGAGATCATTCACGGAAGACCACATATGGCACAGTTCCACTCAGAGTACATGTCTAAGCAAATCCATAGAGACAAAGTAGCTTAGTGGTTGCTGGTGGGTAGGGGGAAGGGGAGAAAGGGAAGTGAATGCTCAGTGTAAGATTTCTCTTGGGAGTGCAGAAATGTTCCAAAATTCGATGGTGCTGATGATTGCACAACGTTGCAAGTATATTAAAAAAAAAACAAAACACCTTGAATTGTACACTTTGCAAGAGTAAAAGTGGTGGTATGTGACTTTTATCTCAGTACAGGCTGTCTTCTGCCCCCGTGTTAGTAGTTAAGTCGTGTCCGACTCTTTGCCTCCCCATGGACTGTAGCCTGCCAGGCTCCTCTGTCCATGGGATTCTCCAGGCAAGAATACTGGAGTGGGGTGCCATTTCCTCCTCTAGGGAACCTTCCCAACCCAGGGATCAAACCTGGGTCTCCCATGCTGCAGTCACACTGTTTGCTGTCTGGGCCACCAGGAAGCCCGGCCCCTCTCCAGAGCAGTTTTAACAAAGTCAATGGGCATTCCAGGGCTGCCACCCCGACCTGTTCAGTTCTGCATATGGCCCACGGTAAGAATATACCAAGGCCTTGAAATACTGAACGAGGCAGTCCTGCTTGAATTTGGGCTCTGCACGTGTGTGTTCCCATGCACACGTGTTGACACAGCACACGTTCACACTCACGAGCCTTTACACACACGTGTGCCCAGAACACTGCTCTCCCAACACATCCCACTCTCACAGCCTGCCCGACCGAGAACCAAGAGCCACAAGCCCCCTCACCTGCAGGCTGCCCACGGAAGCCACAGGCCAGGCCACTCCGGGGGCCTTCAGCTCCAAGGACAGAGGCTGCCTCAGCCCACAGCTCCCATCCTCCCCTCCCAAGAAAACAGGCTTCCCCGGAGAGTGTGGGTTTCAAAGCTGAAGGCCGTAGCCCACCCCACAGCTTTCTCCCTTGGTCTATGGAAAGGAGTCCTTTAGCCGCCTCTAATTTGAAAAATGAAAGGAAAAAAACTGGAGTGTAAGAAAAGGTATCTAGCCATACAGGGCTCCGCTCCCCTCACAAGTCCTGGCCACTCTTCCCAAGCCTGCCCGCTGCTGGGCTGACCACCGTCCGCCATCTTGGTTGCTCCCCTCCCAGGCAGCCTCTCTGAGTAGAAGGCTACTGCCCACTCCAGGCCTAGCCCTTGCCTCAGCACAGTATCCAGGAAACCTGAAAAGCCAAAGCCCCTGTCTTTCCACTGTTGGGAGAGCCCGCTGTCCTCCCCCAAGCTCTGTTCACAAAGCCAACAGCCAACTCCACTTCATGGCGACCGTGACAGCGGCGGGCTGACTACCCCCAGCCCTGGCTGGGCACAGACACCCTGGGGGCACTTCCCTTTCTATCCCCCACCATTTTCACTTGCAAATACATTTAAATAAAACCCTTGAATTGTACACTTTGCAAGAGTAAAAGCTGTGGTATGTGTATTATATCTCCATACAGCTGTTTAACAACAAAAATCACCTCCTCAAAGAAGCCCTCCGTGATTCCTCACTCTGAAGATGATGCCCCCGATGTTTTCTAACTCTGTGCCTTGATTCAGTCCCTCCCCTCACTGGCTGCCCCTTGAGATTATGTGGTCTGTTTACATGTATATTTCATGTGTGTGCTCCTCCCACTGTAGGAGCAAGCTCCGTGAGAACGGGGCCATGTCTGCCTCATCAGAGCTGTGTCCCCAGCACTTACACAGGGCTGGTTGTTGACTGAATATTAATTGGTTGAACGAAGGACTCAGCGTGCTAGAGCCGCCAGGGAACAGAGTGCTCTTTCAGTTCTCCTCGATTACAGATATGGAGGCTAAATGCTGGGGAGGGACTCAGTGTCCTAGCTTCCTATGGCTGTGTTTAATATCCACCCCTCGCCCCCCATCCCACAACAGCTACCTTGCAAAGATGTGGAAGTCCCAAAAACCACCCACCCATGTGGAACAGACAGGCTGTTCTCCTCCTAGCCACTAAATGACAGAGAGAAATGATGTTGAGGGTCCCGGTTCAGTTAATAGGCATGCACAGTTGTCTATGTCGATAGATAGCGTGTGGCCTTATTCTCTGTAAATGCCACCGTGTCACAGCTAGAGCCCTGCCACCGCCAAGCTGCTGTCAGATGCTGCCACAAGGAGCAGGGTTTCAGCCAACTCGGATCCTGCCGTGGGAGCTGGGCAACGGGGCACAGTAGCCAGACCCTGCCCCATCACTGCAAATTGCTCCTCGCTGAGCCAGCTGGCCCCCCGCCTGAGGAGCAGGGGGTGTCCTGGGTGCCTTGAAGTAATTAATTACACCATATGGCAAAGAAACACAACAAGATTTATAGCAGAGTCAGCGACAGATGGCCTGGAGAGCAAAACACGGATCAGTGCAGAGATGTCGAAACGCTGGCCCTGGACCGTGGGAGATGGTGTGCACTTGTGTGTGTGTGTGTGTGTTCGCGTTCGCACGCGCGCGGGAAAGGAAAGGAGATGTGGCTGGGGTCTGAGGCTCTGCCACTTGTTTAGAGACTGTCAGAAAGCAGATACTCACCCCCCCGCCCCCACCACCGTGGAATATTTTTTAATTGACTCTCCTCCAAGTGCAGGGAAAGACTGGGGCTTTGGTTGCCAGGGCGTCTGTGTGGGAAGAGAGAAATGCAAATGGGGAGATTGGGAAAAGTGAGAAAATCCTGGAGAGGATGGATGGGGTGCTTTTTCCACGGGCTCCCTTCTGGCTTCAGCGCTCCGAGTCTCTTCTGCATTTGGATCTGAGAAGTGATCCACCCCCACCCGCTGCCCTGTCAGCATCTTAAACTCAAGAGGTCCCAAACAGAACTCTTCCTCTCCCTCACCGGGCTCCTATCCGCCCTCTTCTCCACCCAGCTTCCCAGGTCCTCCTCCTGGAGCTCCAGTCTCCCCAGGTCATCCTCCTGCTTCAGACCCTCCCCCAGCCTCTTCCCAGGGCCCCAAGGATAAAGCTGACCTTCTCTGTGGGGCCCCCAAGTCCCTCTATAATCGCTAGTCCCAGGATTCATCTCCCGCCTTTCCTCTGCACTAGGCATCCTATTTCAAGCCTCCGTGCCTTCGTCAATGCTGTTCCCTCTCCAGAATGCCTTTCCTTGCCAGGCCTGCCCAGATACATAAATCTTCACTCATCCCAGCTTACACATCTCTTCTGTTTGACCTGAACAGAGTTCATCACACTCTTCTTTGCGCTGCCACTCCGTTTTGAACACTGCTTATTTGTGGTGTTTATCACATTTATTCATGGTGTTTATGACTCTCTCGCTAGATTCCAGGGCAGGATTCCTGCTTATTATTTCCTTATCTCTGACAATAAAATAACACCTGGTGCCTGGGAGGTACCCTTAGGGTTCTCCCCACTTGTGGGTCCTGCATAATAAATATTTGCACACTAGAAAGATAAAAGAGTAGATAAGGTTTTAACTGTGGGGCCAGGAATTGGATGGCAGTCAAAGGAAGAACCTAATGGAATTCCTCCTTCAGGGTTGGCTGTGGAATGATTGCATTAATGTCCCAATTATGGCCTCCCTGTACCCACATCCTTTGTCATTAGACTTAGAAATCTCCCTGCCCCAACAAGAGGTGGAGTTTGTTTTCCCATTCCCATTGAATCTGGGCTGCCTTTGTGACCTGCTTTGACCAGCAGAATGTGGCCGAAGTGATGGCACACGTTCTGACCGCAGGCCTCAAGACACCCTGCAGGCTTCCTTCCATGCTTCTGGAACCCTGCCTGGCTGCCATGTGGATAAGCCCAAGCTAGCCTGCTGGAGTGGAGCAGGCAATGGCGCCCCTCTCCAGGCACTCTTGCCTGGAAAATCCCATGGACGGAAGAACCTGGTAGGCTGCAGTCCATGGGGTCCCTTTTCACCTTCATGCACTGGAGAAGGAAATGGCAACCCACTCCAGTGTTCTTGCCTGGAGAGTCCCAGGGATGGGGGAGCCTGGTGGGCTGCTGTCTGTGGGGTCGCACAGAGTCAGACACGATTGAAGCAACTTAGCAGCAGCAGCAGCCTGCTGGAGGATAGTGGAGCAGAGATGCAACATCCCAATGGAGGCCAGTTCACACCAGCCAATCTAACTGATGAGCTACACTTGTTCTGAGGCATTGATGGGGTGGGGGAGGTTTGTTACACTAATCACTAACTAACAAAGACACATGTTGTTACTTATTAGTAAACTGTGAACCTTGTTTGAGAAGTTTTTAGAATGTGGCAGTGGGGTAGGGCTTTCAATTTTGCTGCTGGCAGGAGACAGAAAAAAGACGGACATAGACAGACAGAGAGGGAGTAGGGGCAGGCAGGGAGGTGGAGGGAGGGAGACACAGAGTGCACAGCCCTTACTCATCTTGCCCATCTCACCAAGCGATGGGGCTCTGGGTTAGCTAGAGCTCTAAACCCCAAGGTGTCCAGCGTTTCTCAAACTGAGTTTCACAGGGCATTCATCGTAAGGGATGACAGCAGATGTTGCTAGGAGGGAAAGGAAGAATTTTGTTCAAATACACTTGGAAAACACTGGCTTAATGAAAGCTGCATGGCTCGGGGCTCCTTGACTGAATGCCGTTGCTATCTTTAGTGATCTCATTGCATGTTGTAAGGGCGAGGAGGACTTGAGTGACCAGTGTCTTCTGGGCAGATTTGCCTTCTCTTCCACTAGAGTTCTACAGGGTATGTTTTGGGAAAAGCTCAACTTGTTCAAGCACTCCTCTGGTGTGAAGGACCAGTTCTTGAAATGTGATCAGTCAGTCTTGACCCAGAGCTAGGGGGTATCTAATTAGACAGCTGGTAGTACCTTCCTTCTCATAGGAATGGCTAGATTCCCTAAGCTTACGTCCTTTGGCCCTTCAGAATCTATCTGATCTTTGCTCACAAGTGTCAGCTCTAAAGATGGTGATCATGTCTCCCTGCCCTCCAAGTCCCAGTTTCTGTCCTTTC
Organism: Budorcas taxicolor; assembly: GCF_023091745.1. NCBI lineage: Eukaryota > Metazoa > Chordata > Mammalia > Artiodactyla > Bovidae > Budorcas > Budorcas taxicolor. The sequence continues at coordinate 65,550,631 of NC_068926.1, forward strand.
AGCAAAAGTGTGCACTTTATTCAACCACATCTCACAAGACTGGCTTTAAGTTCCCTTCATCTGCCTGCATACTGTCTTTTACTGTCTGTCACAGTTTTTCAGGAGAACCAGAACAAAATTCATTATGCTCTATCACCTCCCTCATTTAGACCTTATGCTTCTGTTAATGTGGCCTTGAAAGGCTTGAGCTTTTATGTCCATGACGGTGCACTCTCGACTTGCATTGAGTTTGGTCTGAACAAAACCCTGTATATTTAAGTCACTGGAGCGCTTGCAAAATCCATCTTGTACTTGTGCAATTTTTAGGACCTAAGAATAAAGCTTTATATTTATCCCTTATAAATGTCATCTTCTAAGATTTGCTTCCTAACTTCTGTTTGGATCCTGATTCTGAAATCTTTCATATTTTCAGTCTCTTAGAGAACTCTGCCTACACCCCACAGTTTAGCATATAGCCTTTGTAGTGGGTATGTGATATTCTTGCTGCCCAGTAAGTCTTCTCATATCAGCACCACGTTTTTCCTCTTGGAAATTGCCTTCCTCACTCCTCCTACAAGAACTTCAGGTGGAGCTGACCCCAGCTGCCATCCCAGAATGAGCATGTGACTAAGGTCTGGCCAATCAGAGTGTGGTACCTCTCCCCATCACTGATGGGTTCCTGGATGGATTCTGTGAGGAACATGAAGAGGAACTAATTCCTCAATTCAGTCTGGAGGGACTGGGGAAGGGGAGGCAAATGCCTCATTTTCTGCCAGCTGCTGCCAGCTATCTGACCACTACATCGGGGACCTATCTGAACGTGAAGCCAACACAGAGGGAGCTTGGAAGAGAGGAAAATAGGGAGCAAGCCAGGACCTCGTGAAACCCTTTGCCAGAGAATGCTCAGTGCAGGCAGTAGGAGTTTGGAAAGTCGTCCAATGTCATTAGTTGTAAAGATCTGGACCCACTGGAACTCTTTGGAAAACAGCCTGGCACTTTTTATTAAGGCTGAACACCTACACCTACCCTATAATCTAGCAATTACATTTGAACGTATATACCCGAGAGAAATGCCTACATATGTTCATCAAAGATCTGTTTAAGGATGTTTGCAGCAGCTTTACTCTCAATAGTAGAATGGGTCACAAAATTGTGTTTTCATGAGACAGAATACTACACAAACAAGGATGAGTGAAACAACTGCCTCACGTGCCACATGCATGAATCTCACAAGCATCTTCTCTGGCTGCTCTCAAATTTCTTACTTTGCTTTTAGTTTTGAGAAATTCAAGTATGACGTGTCTTTGGTTCACTCAGCTTCTTGAATCTGGATGTGTATGTGTTTTGACAAGTATGGGGAGTTTCAGTTATTATTTTTTTGAGTATGTTTTCAAACTCGCCCTGTCTCTCCTCTCCTCCTGGACTCTGATGACACAAATGTTAGATATATTATTATATAGCTCCATAGGTCAGGAATCTGTTTTTTTTCCAGTCTATTGTGTCTTTGTTGTTCAGATCATTTCTATCACATTATGTTTCAGTTCACTGATTTTTTTCTCCTCTGTCCCTCCATTCAGCTGTTAACCAATCCACTGAGGTTTTCGTATCAGTTACTCTACTTTTAAGTTCTAAAATGTCCATCTGTTTTCTGTTAGTATGTCCTGCTTCTTTGCTGAGATGTCCCATTTCTTTGCTGAGGAGGTTCTATTTTTTCACTTGTTCCAAGCATGTTCCTAATTGCTCATTGAAGCCTTTTCATCATGGTTTCTTGAAAATCTTTGTGAGATAATTCTAACGTTCTCTCTCATCTTGGTGTTGACGTCTATGGACTGTCTTTATTTTACTTATTTTTTCATTCGGTTTGAGATCTTTCTGGCTCTTGCAATGACAATGATTTTTGCCTGGAAAACCTGGACAGAATTATGAGACAGAATCTTATTTAAACTTTTGGTTTTAGTTGGCTTTTTTTTTTTTTTCCTGGCTACTTTGTGTGGCATAGGGGATCTTAGTTCCCTAACCAGAGATGGAATCTGTACCCCCTGCACTGGGAACGCAGAGTCCTAACCACTGGGTTGCCAAGGAAACCCCTTTAGTTGGCTTGTCTGACCTTGTTCTGCCAAAGGAGGGAGAAGCCCCGGTCTCCCGCTGTTGATACCGAGGAGAGGAGGGCGCTTATAGCTCCTAGGAGGGGAGTTATGGCTCCCGTAACTCGCCTCGGCGGGGGATGGCCTTATTATCACTGCGCAATGACGAAATTCCTGACTCTTCATTCGGCTTCCTCTGACATCACTGCCACGGGGAGGGGGCGGGTCTTCAGTACGGCCAACCGGAAGTGGGTATCCAGGCAGGGGCTGATTGGTGGTGGTGGTGGGATGAAAGTCCTGGCTTCTTGGGCCCTCTGATCCCATCCCAGTGGGAGTGTTGGGGCCCCCTCAGGAATCTTCAGAAAGTGGAAGTTTAACGCTCCCCACCCCCTTGGTCTTTGCTAGTGTGTTGGGGCTACGGATGTTCCTGTGTTTGGATACATTAGAGCGATTATTACCTAAAAGTCTTCTGTCCTTCGAGGCTGTCTCTTTCCAGACCCTTTGTCTACAAAGAGCAGGATTTTTTAGTTGTTTTTTTTTTTTTCCCTTCTGTCTGCACTTGGTATTTTGGGGTTGCCAGCTTCCTCAGCTCCAACTCTGGGGTAGATGAGGCCGAGAGAAATCTCAGGCTGTTAGCAACCCAGGTTCTTGGACTCTTCAATCAATAGAGCTTGATGAGAAGCCAGATGAGACATTCAGGCAAAGCTTTATTGCGGCTCCTGCTACAGCAGGAGGGAACCGAGAACAAGAAATAGGTGCCCCTGGTTGCTCCCGGAGGAGGGCGGGCTGGTTCCTTAAACGAGGTGAGAGTGGGGGTAGTTGGGTGGTTGGCTTAGGTGGTCTTCCCACCCCCTCAGTGGTGCGGTGTGCAGGGGGCAGGGATCATGGGCAGTACCTGATTTTTGCCCCTGGCACCTCAGAAATGGCATTTGGTTTGTGGCCTTTTTGGTATCTTATTGTTCCTAGTTACACCAACTGGGAATGGGGACAGTTATTTTTAGTCCTTTGGAATTTCTTTGTATTCTGTTGCTCAAGGAGACGTTTGTCCAGGAACAGGCACTGCAGTAAAGGGTCCCGGGTCTCAGCTACCTTCCCCGAGTGCTGAGGGCCCCAGCTGCTCTTCCTTCTTCTCTTTACCTTTCAGAGTCTTCTGTTTGTTTCACATGTAACATCCAGGGTTTCTGGTTGTACTTGGTAGGAGGTATGGAGAAAAATACACCTCTTTGATCTTCCCAGCCGTGGAAGTCTTAGTTTCCATTATTTTAAAATAGGAAAATTATAGTCCATTACAAAAGAAAAAAGTGAAAATGTTAGTCGTTCAGTCATGTCCAGCTCTTTGTGACCCCATGGACCACCAGGCTCCTCTGTTCATGGAATTCTCCAGGCAAGAATACTGGGGAAGGTAGCCATTGCCTTCTCCAGGGGATCTTCCATACCAGGGATCAAACTTGGGTCTCCTGCATTACAGACTGATTATTTACTATCTGAGCTACCAGGGAATGCATTACATGTCAACCCCAAATCCCAAACCAGTTTCCCAAAATGTAACAGAAACACAGTAAAATGTCACAATATTGGTTTCTCTTAAACTATGTGATAGGTGGATTGTGTTATCTGTGAATTTTATGTCAGAACTGTAAAGGCAGCAAACATGACAAATCATTTGTTATTGAAAGATGCTGGCTTAATAGTGTTGATAACCCCTGATCAGACCAGACCTGAAGGTGTTCTGTCTCACATTCTTAACCACTACACTGACAGTTTAAAATAAAAATGGATTATTGCATTTTATGGGCCAAGGTATGCATTAGAAAAAACTTTTATATCAGAGTATAGCTGATTAATAATGTTATGATAGTTTCACGTGAACACCAAAGGTACCCAGACATTTACGTGCATGTATCCATTTTCCCCTAAGCTCCTCTCCCTTCCGGGCTGCCACCTAACATTGAGCAGAGTTCCATGTGCTGTACAGTGGGTTCTTGTTGGTTATCCATTTCGAGTATAGCAGAGTGTACATGTCCATCCCAAACTCCCAAACCACCCCCTTCCCCCAGGCTGCCCCACAACAACTGTAGGTTCCTTCTCTAAGTCTGCGAGTCTCTTTCTATTTTGTAAGTTCGCTTGTATCATTTCGTTCTGGATTCCACATATAAGGGATGTCTGCTGCAAATGGCTTTATTTTACTCTTCTCAATGGCTGGATAACATCCACTGTATGTATGTCCCACATCCTCTTTATCCACGCCTCTGTCTGGGCATTTAGGTTGCTTCTCTGTCTTGGCTATTGTAAACTGTACTGCAGTGAACACTGGCGTGCATATACCCTTTTGGATCACGTTTGTCCCTGGATATATACCCAGGAGTGGGATTGCAGGGTCGTTCGGTAGCTCTATTTTTAGTTTTTAAAGGAATCACCATTCCGTTCTCCATAGTGAAGGAATGCATTTTAAAAAGCTGATTTAGTTGGTATGTCTTTCTCCACGGGGAGCACCCTGACTAATGCAATTATAGATGGTTTCTTTCGATTGGTTTTTGTTCCCATGGTCTTTCTTTGCTCATGGTCAAGGCTGTGAGCTTTTTGAAAAGAAAAATTGCATCTTTTCCTGCTTATGTCTTTCTCCATCTTGTAGCCAAAGAGTAGATGTGGTGAGAACTAAAGTTTGTTGACCTCTCGTGTGTTCAAGGCCTGGACACAGCCACGTCCATGACAGCTGTTGTATGCCCGCCTGTGCCAGGGATCGTGCTGGGTGCTTCATAGATGTAATCTTGCTGAGTGCTGTTTTGCCTTTCTGAATTGAAGTACAGTTGATTTGCAACATTGTGTTAATTTCAGGTGTACAGAAAGTGAATCAGTTACACATACACATGTCTACTCTTTTCTAGCTTCTGTTACAGAGTATTGTGTAGAGTTCCCTGAGCTATACAGTATGTCCTTATTAGTTATCTATTTTATATATAGTAGTGTGTACATGTCTACAAAAACAGAACATATATTTCATATATATATATACACTATGTAATTAGAACAATTAAATTAGAACACACGTATATATGTAACACATATATCACGCACATATATTTGTATGTTGTAAAATAAAGAATGTGGCTGTTTCTCATCCCTGGTTCCTGAGGCAGAGCCTCTAAACTCTTGGAATGTCCCAAGTGATGAGACTCTTTGTTAACCCTGGTGGGGCCCCCAGGAGCAGCCTGAGTGCTCGTGCTAATGAGGTGGTTCAGGATGGGCCCCTAGATAGTTTCAGCAGCGGTGTGTTGGGGGGGAATCTGGCCAGGCTGGAAAGGCCGACCACGGGGTTAGAGCATTGAGGCTCTGAGCCAGGTGACATCAGCCTGATGATTTAGTCAACCATGCCTACATAACAGAACCCCAGTGAAAGCTCGGCTTGGAGGCTGGGCTGAGCTTCCTGGTTGGCAAGCACATCAACGTGCCTTCAGGCCTATTTTCCCTTAACCACCTCTTCAAAGGTCCTGTCTCCAAACATGGTCCCGCCCTGAGGTTCTGGGGGGAGGTTAGAGCTTCACTGTAGGAATTTGAGGGGTACACAGTTCGGCCCCTCACATCATATGTGTGTCTTCATTTGACTGGTCCGAATTTGTATCCTTAATGATGAGACTCTAGTCGTAAGCACAGCACTTTCCTGGGTTCCAGTGAATTACCGCATCTGCGGGAGGTAGTGGGGTCCCCTGGCTTCCCTGGTGGCTCAGTGGTCAAGAATCTGCCTGCAATGCAGGGACCGCAGGAGATGCGGGCTCAGTCCCTGGGTCGGGAAGATCCCCTGGAGCAAGGCATGGCAAGCCACTCCAGTATTCTTGCCTGGAGAATCCCATGGACGGAGGAGCCTGGTGGGCTGCAGTCCATGGGGTTTCAAAGAGTCAGACATGGCTGAAGTGACTTAGCACGCACGCACACTGGAGATCCTACCTTCGTAGTCAGTTGGTCAGAAGTGAGGTGGCCTGGGGAGCCCTAACTTTGCAGCTGGCATCTGAAGTTAGGATAGTATTGTTGGGGCATAGCTTTAGCCTGTGGAGTCTGCACTAACTATGGATACTATTAATATAGTATGTATCATTCATTCAGCTGGCCAGCCATGCATCCATCCATCTGTCTCATCCACCCACCCATCCATGCCTCCGTCATCCATCCATTCATTCATCCATCCATCCACCCATCCATTCATCCACCCCTTCCATCATCCTACACTTATTGAATGCTTACTGTATGCTATATCTTAAGCCAGAATTTAAAAAAAAATAGCATCTTGCAGTGCTCTCCTCCAAGCTAGAAAAGCTTGTCTCCTCACTGTCTTCCCTCCAGACCACTCTTCACTTCACTCAGTAAATGGACCATCTTACCCATCCTCTCTGCATACCTCCTGGCTCCATCCTCTAGAGAGGTCCAGCTTCAGACTGTTGAGGGAAACCCGCCTGAAGAAAGTCTCACTGGTGTGCTGAAGGCAAGCCTGCAGGGGGGTGAACAGACCTGGTCTTTGTGCCTCACATGAGTCTAGCCGAGGGAAGTGAGTGTAACAGGAGCCAGACATCTAAGGACGAGTGGAGCATGCGGGGCTAGCCTCCAAGGCTTACCTTACAAGCCTCCAAGGTAAGGACTGTTATCACATAAGAGGAAACTGAAGCACAGAGAGGTTACATAAGTTGCCCTAGGCTGCACAGCGAGTGTGTGGTAGACCTGGGATTCAAACCCAACCAGAAGCTCCAGAGCCTGCGTTCCTAACCTCCGCACTGTGCTGCACACCTCCCCAGCTCATTTAATTGTCAAGGTGTGTTGTCCTCACTCTGCAGCAAAGTTCCAGAAGCACAGAGAGGTCAAGTAATGCCCTATATGGTGCACAGTAAAGAAGTGGTGTATCTGGGATCCAAACCCAGGCTATTTGATAATAATGACCAAAAAAAAAAAAAAAAAAAACAACTAAAACCCCAAAAGACAGAGGGTATTTTGTCCTGGGGGGCTGAGCAGGAGGAGGAGCCCTTCTAATCCCTTTGGGACTGCCCACGAAGGCCCTCCTCCAATCCCCGTGTAGCCCTGGGTTACAGATGCAAATACATCTGCCCTTTCCCCTCCCCTCCTACCACTTCAGGAGTCACCATTTGAATTCTGCTCTCCTTGAAAGCATCAGGCAGTCAGAAACCGTGCCAGCTGGACCCCATTCAAGTCCAGTTGCGTCTGCCTGACTGGGCAGAACCCAACCATCCGTGTGGAAATACTCAGCCGATAACAGCCAAGGGGATGCGGCCAACACGGGGAAAATGGATGGTTCCCAGATTGGCTTGTTTGGCCTCCAACTCAGGATAATATATGAGCAGTGACGTCAAACAAATGAAATCTTAGCTGGCTCATTTCACATCCTCCTAGGGGGCCTTGCTGCTGCCTACCAACGGTCCTTGGAGCTGTTACTTCACAACCTGCGGGCCAAAAGCAACGTCAGTTGTGTCTTCACAAATTCCTAAAAATATTGCCTAATGGTTTTTTAAAAAATTAATGTCCTGTGACATGCGAGCATCATTTTCCCGATCGAGGTGTTGAATATAGATTCTGTATATTTATTTATATAGAAGCCAACACAGCCTGAGGCCTGCTGTTTTTCATTTTTCACATCTGGCCAAACATTGTGTTGTTTATGTTTATTTATTTCATGGCGGTGGAGAGAGATTTCTTTCCACTGGGGTGAGAAATGGGTAAGTTGTAAGGTACAAGAGGAGGAAAACCTTATAAAATGACTCCATGTCCTTCTCCCCCACTTCTTTTTTTCTTCTGCTTATTTATTTCGTATCTTGTAATACTTGAAGAGTTCCAGGATTTGAAAATGAGTTTTAAGACCATCACCCAGGCCCTCTTCTTGGAACTTCCATAGCATATTCAATCTGGACCCCTTAAAGTTTAAGGCTTAAATAAACATTTGCATTCTAAGAGGCAGGGAGGGACAGGGGAGATTCATTCAGCTGCAGTCCCAAAGCCTCAAGTTCCATTGAGAATGCAGAGAATTTTCAGGTACATCCGTGGCTCAGTATTTTGGGGGTCCCTAGTCTCTTTGAGAATTTGCCAAAAGTGAAAGTGTTAGTCGCCCAGTTGTGTCCAGCTCTTTGTGACCCCACACACTATAGCCCGCCAGGCTCCTGGCCACGGGGTTCTCCAGGCAAGAATACTGGAATGCATAGCTGTTCCCTTCTCCAGAGGATCTACCTGACCCAGGGATCAAACCCGCGTCTCCTGCTTTGCAGGCAGATTCTTTACCAATGGAGCCATCATGAAACTCACAAAAATCTCCCCACAAAAGTGGACATATAATAAAGATGAGCATACAATTTAGGGTACTTAATTTTGGGCGTCTTAGTCAGCTGATGCTGCATAACAAGTCATCCCCACACTCAGTGGCTGACAACAAGGACTTATTTTTCTCACTCATGGGGTTGGCTTGTATACAGACTGGCTTGAGTGTTTTAGTTTCAGAGTATGGGTTGCCTGTGTTTGACTCTAGCTTTGGAATAGTTCATCTGTGCTCCATGTGTCTGATTCTGGAGCTCTGGGGCAACTGCTTTGGGAAGCACTTTTTAAAAAAAAATTGAAGTTGATTTCCAGTGTTGTGTGAGTTTCAGGTATATAGCAAAGTGATTCAGTTATGTGTATAGGTATAGGTTTTCATATTCTTTTCCACGTGGTTTAGTATAGATAGTGAATGCAGTTCCCTGTGTGATGCAATGGGACCTTGTTTATCTGTCCTTTACATAAGAGTCGTTTGCCTCTGCTAATCCCAGACTCCCAGTCCTTTCCTCACTCACCCTCCCCTTGGCAACCACAAGGCTGAGAAGTGTGTTCTTTTCGTGCTGATGGCAGGCGCTCAAGAGACAAGCCACGCCACACGAACACGGTTCATGGATTTGTCATCCCGTCTGCTCCCATTCCATTGGCCGGATTCAAGCAGTCTCACAGACAGAAAACTCTACACTACCCGCAAGGGGAGAGGAAGAGGAGTGAGCACATGTTGACCCATACTTCCGTTTACTTCCGGCAGGTCATAGACCCTTTTGGAGGGCTGCCCGTGGAGTACAGTTTAAGAACTGGATTGGAACCTGAGTCTCGTATGGTGATTCGCAAGCTGCAGCAAATGTAGAAACGACGTGGTTCACGGTGCAGATCTGAGGCTCTCCTGCCCTTGAGATTTCCATCCAGTGAATCTGGGCGGGGCCCAGGAATCTACATTTTAGATAGTCGCTGCTGTGGTGATGTTGATGGTCCAGGGTCCATACCTAGAGAGTCATGGGCTTCGTGGGCTCAGGGCTCAGAGAGGCGGGTGCCAGTCCCAGCTCCACCCTAGCTTTGAACATGGGCACGTGGCTTTGCTTTTGGGGTCTCCATTTTCTCTTCTGAGAAAGACCATCTCTCCAAAGATTGCTGGGAGGATTCACAGACGAGGCTGGTAACAGAACTAGAACAGGGCCTGGAACGTGCTAAACCAAGAAATGTTAGTTGCTGCCATCATCACCATCATCATCTGGTTTCTCCCAGCTCTGACAGTCTGTGATCTGACACCACTTTGCACTGTTCTCTGGCTGTAAATCTTATCTCCTCTGACTACTAAGCTCCTTTAATTCTTTTCCTGAATGCCCACAGCGGGACACTTTTTTGCTTCTGGGCCAGTTATTTCTCCAGGTTTAATTTTACGCATCCCATCGGGCAAGGTGTTGTGGACTCCCAGTGGCAAGTCAGAGATGCGTTCCTCCCCGTCCTCCATTTAGAACCAAGTAGACCATGGCATCTGAATGCTTAAGGATTTGGAGTGGCTTAAGATCTGTGAGCAGTGGCTGGCCACCAGGGCAAAGAGGAACTTGAAAGGTCATTATTTACCCCGAAGCGCACACTCAAACCTCTCGGTGCTTCCTGATTTGACCTCTTTCTAGATGTCTGTACGTCTCCCTCACTGCTCGTTTTCCTCAGCCTCTCTTTGTGTTTCTCTCTCTTTCTCATTTCTCCTTCTCCCTTCTGTGTGCCCTGTTGTTCTTAACATTCCCTGCCCCGACTCTTTCCCCCATCAGTGGTGTGTCTGATTCCAGATCCACAGTGCGTGTTTGATAAACGTCTGAGGGAGGGGAAGGGCGAATGAAGGAAAAGCATCCCTGCATCTGAAATCCAGTCTCCCTCCCTTGAACGGCAGTCTGTTCCACTGCTGGGCAACTTCTCCAAGTGAATGAAGCATTGATTAGCTGAGTAAACAGCAACAGCGCCCCTTCAAAATCAGCCCAGGATCTGATCCAATCTCTCGCCTTTTAGAAATGCCATCTAGTGCCCAGAATAACTGTTCCCCAGCTTGCTTTTCCTCCCCAGCTGAAGTTTTCTTCCCTGAGCTGAGTTTTTGCTCCCATTTTGAACCCCTTTTCCTTTTACCTACCCACTTAGCAAAAATGCCACTTGACTTCCCTGGTGGGCCGGTGGTTAGGACTCCCAGCTTCCGCTGCAAGGGGTGTAGGATTGACCCCTGGTTGGGGAACTACGATCCCACATGCAGCGCAACAAAAGCAAACAAACAGAAAAACACAGTAATGCCACTTGCCAACTACCGCTGCCCTTCAACCCCGCTCAAGCCTCCACATGCCCCGTTGTGTCCATTCCTTTCCACTGGCTCTTCCTGCTTCCCTGTCCCTTTGTATTTCCTGTCCTGGGGTGAGCAAACCTTTTCCATAGAGAGCCAGATAGTAAATCGTCCAAGCCTTGCAGGCCATGGGTCTCTTAACTACTCAGTTCTACTCCCATGTCAGGAAAGCAGCCATAAACATAAACGATGCCCAGGGCTCTGTTCCCACCGAAACAGGAGGTGGGGGCCATAGCTTGCCAAGGTGTTCAACATGGAGTCTGGCAAATAACTCAATAAATGCTATTTGTTACCTAGAGTTTCACTCCTAGATATTGAACTGACCAATCTTTTTCTTTTTTTTTTTTGGTGGCTCCATACGGCTTATGGGATCTCAGGTCTCCAACCAGGGATCTAACCGAGGCCCTAGGCCATGACAGCTCAGAAGCCTAACCACAGGACCTCCAGGAAATCCCCTGATCTATCCAGGCTTCACTGGGCAGCTACTGTATGCAGACCCTGCTTTCCATAGAGACATCATTGGTTAGGACTGGAAGGATGGTGGAGATCACCTAGTCCAGAGGTTGAAAACTGACCATGAGGATTTTCTTTCACTTGTTAGCTGTGTGACTCTGGGCAAGTTACTTACATCTCTGTGTCTCAGTTTCCTCATTTGTAAAATGGGAACTTATCTAATAGGAGTGTGATGAGAAATGCTTGAGTTAACACATGTAAAGTGTTGAGGATAATGCCTGGAATAAGTGTTCAATCGTGATAATAATAATTATTCCTATTTGCGTTATTGATGATGTTGTTTCCAGTCTTCTTTTAGGTGGAGCATATACTCTCTGGTTTCTCTGAGGTCTTATTTTCTTAGTTCTGCTCTCTGAACTCACTTACTTTACCTGCCTTGCCTCTGGAATCACTAGATTTTTCTGCCCCTATTTACACCAGTGCCCCATATTTCATGGGTAGAAAATATGAGATCCAGGTCAGGATGGAAGTGACTTGGTTACATCACCACAGCAAGTCCAGGACAAAAGTCGTGTAGATCCCTGGTGTTTAATCTCTCACTTTAGGTTGCACATGGATCTTCTCAATCGCTGGCCACACACCCTTCTAGCTGAAATCTTCCTTTTTGAATATTTCCATGCTGGTTACAAGGAGCTGGATTCTACTTCTCCCTAAGATGCTCTGACCCAAAGGCTGAAAGCTGCCAGTGAGGCCTCCAACCACATTAGCTGGAAGAGAATCTAGATGGTGTGGACTTCATCCCACAGGTACTTAATTGAGGCTCACTGAGCCTAACAGCATATAATTTAAAGGGCAGGGAATCCAGCTAAAGGTTCAGAGAGACCGTTCTAGACAGAGCCTGACTTATTACTGAACTCTTACCACCCGAAAGTCACTGAATGTCGGTCGTAGATGAAAAAGTTAGTCCTGTGGAGTGAGAAGGGCATCCTTGTGGTCACAGGGAAACCAATAAGGTCAGCTTGATTCAGTCTTAAGTGGCAGAGGCATGAGTTATCTTAACACTGCAGGAACCATTTATTTAAAATCACTGTCCTGGGCACTCAGTTTATCTCCATCAGGAGATGCTGCTTTTACTCGAAGCATCTTGAATAATGGACCTCGTGATCTGTTTTCTGGTGAGTTGCTGTCTCACACCCAGTTGAGAGCTATTCCATCTTGAAGAAGGAGAAAGGGGCCCTCCTGAGTGGTCCAGTGGTTAAGACTTCACCTTCCAGTGCAGGAGGTATGGGGTCAGTCCCTGGGTGGGGAGCTACGATCCCACATGCCTTGCAGCCAAAAAACCAAAACATAAAACAGAAGCAATATTGTAACAGACTCAATAAAGGCTTTAAAACTGGTCCACAAAATCAAAGCAGATCTTACAAAGGAGAAAGAAGGAAAGTCTTTGGAGAGATAAGCTGTTAATGAACAGAGGGGGCGTGTGCTTACAGGGAATTGCCTGTATGCCCGCTGAATTAGCTTATGTAGAACCTTCCATCAATAGTAATGCCCATGATGGAAAGACAGGGTTACCTTTGGTCAAGTAGAATGGAAATGTACTCCAGTTGGCTCATGGTATATCTATCCAACAGCTGAGCACAGTGGTGAATTTATGGTGTTATTGACCTTCCACACTCAAAGCAAGGCCCTTAAATTGACCTTTGGCAAAGGTTCCAAATAATTTGGCTCTCAGTTCATGTAATGCAAAGCCACCAAGAGAGAGGAATGGAAAAAGTGGGGGTCATTACAGGTCAATTCTGTATTGATGATATAAGCTGAAAAATCTTACAGGGAATTGAGAATATCACAAGATTTTTGTTGGGCAGAGAAAGAGCTAGCATTTCTACTAGCCAACATTCCTCTACCCTCCAAAGTACCTTTCAGAGATGTGGCCAGCTGTATTGATGGCTTCTTGTCAGGTTTGACTTTTCCCAACTCAGAGAGACAAGTGTGGTGATAAGAGTTTGTATTGAGTCGGTCTTGAGTTGGGAAATCAACTTCTGCTAACTGCGGGGTGACATTGAGCAAGTTACTGAATCTCTTTGAGCCTCACAGAGTTTGTCACGTGGTCGTGAGACTAGGTAAGATAGGCAGATAGTCTCCACAAAGTGCCTGGCATACACGAGGTGCTCAATTAATGTTGGCCCCCTTCCAGTGGTGGGCTGGTAAATGTTTAGCAAAAAAAAGTTCCGATTTAGCATTTGCCAATTTCCAAGGTGTAAATATGCCCATCGTGGCCCATTCTGGGCTGTTGACATGATGTCATATCAATATGGATTGGGAGGAGGTGAGCATAAACGGTGCTTGTAAATTGGTGCAAGCCCACTCCACATCACTGCGTGCTTTCTCCTCTACTGTCCCTCTTTCCCCCTCCAGACTCTTAAATGGGATCCTAGATGCACAGTCAGCGAGGAGATCATTTGTGTTAAATGCTCTTATTAAATAGATGGGAAAGTGTATATGCTACTACTTAATAAGTGCGTGCAATCCCAGAGAAAAGAGGAGGAAAGGAGAGGCAGTACAGGGTGGATACTTACCTGGGCACCTCTGCGTATCAAGCTCGGTTGGCTGCTCCATCACATGGGGCCATCTTGGTGGATTTAGAATCATCCAGCTGAACAGAAGAATGGGGCAGAAATGGGTACATCCACTCCCCACCCAGAGTGGTCGATGATTCCCTGCAAAGGGCAGTAATTAAACATCTGAACTGTTCATAAATGGCTGTTGGGTGAGTCTACGGCTCTCAGGACTCAGGTCCAGCAAGGAGTTGAGTCAGGGATTATAGGGCTATGACTGCGGCAGGTGGGCAGAGCCTGTCACCCCTGTCGTGGGGGCTGGAATGGAACCTGCAGTCAAGGGTCCCCAGGATGGCAGAGGCTGGAGGTCTGTGGTGGTGTCCAAGAGGTGTCAGGTACACATTATGGAACGCAGGCACCTAAATCTGAGACTGTCTAGCTCCACCCTTTCACTGCTGAGGGCCTGGGTTCAGTCCCTGATTGGAAAACTAAGATCCCACAAGACACAGGGTACAGCCAAAAAAGGAAGAAAAAAAAAAGAAAAGAAAACAGATGTCTCCAACATCTTTCAGACAAACAGACTTCTGTTGATTTTTCTACCTAGAAGGATTTTCATATGAAAAGTTAAGACCTTTATTTAATCAGCATCAGAGCCTGAATATATTGAACGAAGGAAGCTTTCCTCTATAAAATGCAAAGTATCTTAGCAATTCCAGCACTGTAACCTATTCATGAGTTTTGAAATGTGTACGTGGTAGAAACTGTACCTGTTAGAGAGGAGAACGTATTTTACTTAACATCAGCAAATGATGATCTCCAATAGAATCAGGTGTCTTCAACCTTGGTCTCTGTGGGATGGATGAACTGAGTCTGTGGCAGGTTTTGTGTGGCTTTGGTTCTTCTTGGACCACACACTCAGACACTGGCTCAGTGTATTCAGACTCCCATAAAAAAAAATACTGTAGGCTGAGCTTAAGCAACAGGAACTTATTTCTCGGAGTACTGGGGTTGGGGAGTCCAAGATCAAAGTTCTGGCCAAGTTGGTTCCCTGAGAAGGGCTCTCTTCTGGCTGGCAGGTGGCCGCCGTCTCTCTGTGTCTCACTTGGTGGAGACAGAGAGTGCTCTGGTCTCTCCTCCCGCTCCGTTAAGGCCACTAGTCCCATCACAGGGGTCCCACCCTCATGACCTTATCTAAACCCAATAATTACCACCTCCAGAGACCATCACGTTGCGGGTTGGGGTTTCAACAAACGAATGTTGAGATGATAACAAACTTCCAGTCCATAACACACAGTCTGTAGTATACATCCACAAAATAAATAATACTAGGTGTCTGTTGTGTATGTCTTCAAGTACAAAGGGTCCAGTCCTCTGAGCATCCAGACTAGGTCCTTAAATGATCCAAGCCACCCCTGATTCAAGAAGGAATTGTTCAAGAAGGCAGGGCAACATGCAGACTCTCAGGCCACACTCCAGGGTTGGGAGATCTCTGGCATTGGGCCTAGGAATCTGCATTTTAGCCAGTTCTTCCCTCCTCCACACATCTGCGTGGAAGATTCTAGTAGCTTTTAAATCTCAAAAATCGCTGCTCTAAGCTTCTGCATCCTCTGGAGATTTTTGGAACCTGATTTGTCTCGTTAAAGCTGATGTTTAGGTACTGATCATAAAAACTAAAGCTGTGTGATAGGACAAAAGCTGAGCACACTGTGGGATGTGCTTTCGTTCTTTCTTTTTAGCTGTGTACGAGGTACAGTGGACAAGTAAAACTGTCAGACATTTACAGTGGGCTGTGCTGTGCTTAGTCGCTCAGGCGTGTCCGACTCTTTGCGACCCCACGGACTGTACATCGTGACAGTTAGATGTGTATGTACATCTTGAAAGATTCCTCCCATCTAGTTAATTTTAACACTCCCGTCACCTTCCATCCTTTATTTTATTTTAGTGGGAACATTTAAGTTGTACTCTCTCAGCAAATTTCAGTTATACAGTATAGTGTTACCAACTATAGTCACCGTGTGTTACACTGGCTATTCAGACTCTAGGCATGTTACAGCTGAAAATTTGTATTCTTTTATCAACCTCTTCCTGTTCCCCTGCAGCCCAGGTCCTGACAACCACTTTTTTGCTCTTTGTTTCTATGAATCTGACAATTTGTTTTTTAAGATAAGTGATGCCATGCAGTATTCATCTTTCTCTCTCTGACTTATTTCACTTAGTGTAATGCCCTCCAGTTCCATCCATGTTGTCACAAATGGCAGAATTGCCTTATTTCTCATGGCTGGACAGTATTCCATTGTGTATCTGTTCCACTGTGGATCACATTTCTTTATCCGTTCACCCATTGATGCACACTTCGGTTGGTTCCGTAGCTTGGTTATTGTGGATAATGCCGCAACAATCCTGGAAGAACAGGTACCTCTTCAAGATGCTGTTTTCATTTCTGGAATGTGCCTTGTGACCGCAGTGGTAGTTGGAGCACAGATTCGACGAGCTGCCATTTCAGTGAGTGGAGGAAAAGCAAGAAACAGGGAAGATAATCCAGGTGAACCAGGATTTGTTTTTAAATTGAACTTCCCTGGTGGTGCAGTGGATAAGAATCCACCTGCCAATGCAGGAGACATGGGTTCGATCCCTGGTCTGGGACTGTCCCACATGCCACAAGGCACCTAAGCCCATGTGCCACAGCTACTGAGCTCTTGCTCCACAGCAAGAGAAGCTTCTCACTGCAGTGAGAAGCCCACGAACCACAAGGAAGAGTAGCCCCCTACTCAATGAACCTAGAGAAAGCCCTAGCAAAGCAATGATGACCCAGCACAGCCAAACACAAATAAATATTTTTAAAATTGGATTTCTGTTTGAAACGGGGAGGGAGAGAGACATCGCTCCACTGAAAACGTGAGTCGATTTTAAGTCAGTTGCGTGGCTTCCAATGTCTTCCTGTCCGGCAGCTGCTGTCTGTCCCTTCCTGTTGACGCTGCCGCTGCCGATTTGTCTTGTAGGGTTGACCTAACTCTTGTGGGAGGAGCTGCTGAACAGTTTAATACCAACATCATTCATTATTGTTATTAACAATTTGATATGAATATTTTAATACCTCAGTGGCCACAATCACTTGTTCAACTCTCTTGTTTCCCTTTTGAACATTTATTTTTATAACAGTGCTAGGCAAGTGCCAACTTCAGATTTGAGTGTCTCTTGGACTTAAACGTCTATGGTTCTATAAATTCTTGCCAACGAGCTGATGTGTAGGACATGTGACCTTTAGATTTTCTTCAGTGAACTATGGAAAATGACCCATTTTGTGGTGTCAGACTCCATATAACTGAGAAGGACAGAGCAGGAGTCAAGGCCAGTTACTTACCATCATCGTCATCATCACTGTTGCATTTGTGGAGTGTTTACGACGTGCCAGGCACTGAACCCCGCTTTGTCCTTCAGCATAGCATGTGGTCGTTACAGCCACTCCGTGGCGTGTATGATCATATTACCCCCATCTTACAGATGGGGGAGTGGAGGCCCAGGAAAGTCAAGTCAGCCACACAAGGTCCCCCGCTGCTGTGTGTCAGAGCCAGTGTACAGAATCAGGCAGTCCACCTCCAGAGCCCCAATCCCTAACTGCTGGGCATCCTGTCTGAAAGAAGAAGCAGAAGTTACAAGGTAGCTAGATATAGTAATATATTGTTAAGTGTGTGCCCAGCACCAAAGCTGTTTTTAAATTGCATCCAAATCCCCAAATAGCTTTTTGACAGTGTTTGGAGTCCTTGATAAAAAATATTGAGCAAAGAAAAGTTGTGAGCACGCCCCTGCTCGCTGGAGATATGGCAGAGCAGTTTACTATTGCGTTGGAGGATGAAAGGCAAAGCAAAAGGCACTTTTTATTTTTTAATTATTATTATTGCAGGGGTGCGTGGTGGGCCCTGAGCGCTGCCAGGTGCAACTCTGATGACACCCAGAAAGGCACTTTTTAAAACCCAAAGAGACTTCCCCGGTGGTCTGGTGGTTAGGACTTCACCTTCCAATGTGGTGGGTGTGGGTTCAGTCCCTTGTTGGGGAGCTAAGATTCCCACGTGCCTCGCAGCCAAAAAACCAAAACAGAAAACAGGAGCAATATTGTAACAAGTTCAATTAAGACTTTAAAAATGACCCACATCAAAAAATCTTCAAAAAATAGAATAAAAATATAAAACCCAGTGGGAAATCTCTGCCCAGGGAGACGTCCCTTAGCAGCATCTGTGCATCGGCTTCCTGAAGGCATGGGGCGATGTGATTTCAGGGTTGGTTCATTCAGCTGCCCAGTTGTGTCTGACCCTTTGCGACCCCATGGACTGCAGCACGCCAGGCTTCCCTGTCCTTCACCATCTCCCGGAGTTTACTCAGACTCATGTTCATTGAGTCGGTGATGCCATCCAACCATCTCATCCTCTGTTGTCCCCTTCTCCTGCCTTCAGTCTTTCCCAGCATCAGGGTCTTTTCTAATGAGTCAGCTGTTCGCATCAGATGGCCCATGTTTTAGAGCTCCCGCTTCAGCTTCAGAGCTCCCAGTGAATATTCAGGGTTGATTTCTTTTAGGATTGACTGATTTGGTCTCCTTGCAGTCCAAGGGACTCTTGAGAGTCTTATTCCAGCAACAGTTTGAAAGCATCAGTTCTTCGGTGCTCAACCTTCTTTATGGTCCAGCTCTCACATCCATGCATAACTACTGGAAAAACCATAACTTTGACTAGACGGACCTTTGTCAGCTAAGTAATGCATGGTAGTCATGTCATTTAGGATTTAGTAACTCAATTCCCAGTTCCAGAGGTAAGCCCCCAACCCCTCCCGAACTGGCCTAATACAATCAGATAATCTCACTGTCTAGAATGGTGGTTGCAGGGGGCTAGGGGTGGGGAAAATGAGGAGATGTTGGTCCTAGGATACAGACACTCAGGTATAAGGTGAACGAGTTTCAGGGATCTAGGGTCTGGCATGGTGACTATAACTAATAGTACTCCCCCTTATACTTGAAAGATGCCTGAGAGTCCAGGTTTCATGTTCTCACCATAACAAAAACAAAATGATAATTATATGAGGTGAAAGGTGCATTAACTAACCATATTGTGGTAAGCATTTCACAGTATCTACGTGTTTCAGATCATCTCATTGTACACCTTAAACATACATAATTGCACATCACTTGTATCTGCATAAACCTAGGGGGAAAATTTTAAATTTTTAAAAAGAAATTCTACTTTTGCACATGCTTGTTTCAGAGATGGTCATACAACCCCAGTCTAAGCATTGAGAACATGGTATTATATTTCTGTTGAGATTGGTCCTGGCTGTTTGTTGGAAGGAATGATGCTAAAGCTGAAACTCCAGTACTTTGGCCACCTCATGCGAAGAGTTGACTCATTGGAAAAGACTCTGATGCTGGGAGGGATTGGGACAGGAGGAGAAGGGGACGACAGAGGATGAGATGGCTGGATGGCATCACCGACTCAATGGACGTGAGGTTGAGTGAACTCTGGGAGTTGGTGATGGACAGGGAGGCCTGGCGTGCTTCGATTCATGGGGTCGCAAAGAGTTGGACATAACTGAGTGAATGAACTGAATTGAACTGTGATTGGTTCAGAGGTGGGCGTGTGACCCAAGTGGATTCAGTTAGAGTCAATCCCAGAATTTTATTTGGTGGTTGTGAAATAGAAACCCTCTCTTCTTCAGGAAGACATAATGTGTGGAACGTTCTCATTTTTGTCATTGTAATGAAAGCGAGTCTGAAACTAAGCCATCATGTGAGAGACGCAGAATCAAGACAGTTACAGAGAAGTGAAGTCAGCACCCTGCTCAAGCTGTTCCTACAACCAGTTGACCGTTTTCATTTGTATGAATCAACAAATTCTCTCATTTGCCATGTCATTTTAAGCTGAGGTTTTTGTTTCTTACAGCTAAAAGCAATCTAGCTGTTACATCAAGCATCACGCCTGCTGTTTATATATGAGCAGGTCCTAATGGGGAGCCCTGCTTTCTTGGTGAGCCCATCTTTAAGCCAACTCACCACTTAGGTTCAATCTTAAAAAACCAACCAAGGTCTAACTGTACACTGTGTTAATGAACGGTGAATATTTTACTCAAGTTGTTAGGAGCATACTGGGGAAGGGATTTATGTGGCATGTGAAAACGCAAAACCTTAAGATTCTTCATCATTCATCCCCATAGGACCTCCCTGCCAAAGACACTTGTCTCCTCTTTCCTCTGCCCCCTCTCCCTTCAGCTCCTCTCACCTCTTTAGTAATTCTACTCTCATCCCGCATTGATGTTCTGCACTCTATACAAAACAAATAGCAGTAATAAAAAACAGCCATCATCTGCCCCTCCAACCTGCTCCCAACCCTAGCCCAAGGAACGCATTGAAGTATCTGGCTGACAAAACCAAGACTTCCCGGAGGGGAAGTCAGCTGTTGAGAAAAGTGCGCCTCCTCTGTGTTGCTCCCTACTGTGTTTTAGAAACACACAAGAAATGCTCTTTGGCTGCCCTCTCATCTTTATAGCCTTTCTGACAAGAAAGAGGACAAATTATTACCTTCTTAAGAAAAACCTGAACCTTGCCAAGCTCCAGTTCCCACTCTTGGATAGGGAGGGAGAGGGAGGCTAGGTCCCTGAGACCCTTAACTGCAGAATCAATGAACAGACAGACAGCAAACTCGTGATGAGGGAAGAGAGGGGGTTGCGGTCAGCGTCAGGGATGCGGGCAAGTCTCCTCGCCGGGCTGCCCCAGTCCTACCGGACCGCCAGCGTCACTCCTGGATGCCTGGTACATTCTGTTTGTGTGTCTGCGAAAGGAAGTTACAGCCACGGCTGGCTCTGTGTTGTCACATTAATTATAAAAGCTTTAAGGGGAAAAAAAATTCCAAAGGGAATAGAGATTTTCTGAAAAGCATTCTTGTCTAAAGGAAGCTGCATGCAAATGGAAAAACCTTGACATTTAATTGATTTCAGTAATCGTGGTGACATTGTGTTTTCATTCAGACTGTGCAATGGGGCTTTAAAACTGTGGGGAAATGACAGACAGGCCCTTGTTAGGAGAAACAAAAATGCTTCCAAGTTGCGGGGTTGAATGTTTTTCTTTTCGTAGGAAAAAAAAATTATAACCCATCATTTCCAACAGTCTGAATGACAGTTAGCATTATTTTTTTCTTTTAGTAGATATAATGTAAGATTTTCCAGAAAATAGAAGGCATCAGAGAAGAGTAGCTGACACATTTGAAAAATAGTTACATCTGAAAATACCTTGTTTTGTAGATTTGACTTGGGAACCATGTAAATTTCTTTTATAATTTTACAAAGTTGAAGTGGAAATGAAGAGTAAAATTTCAAAATCAAGAACCTAGTGAAACAAATAAATCTAACTGTGTGTTGGTTTTGTTACTTAACCATACACAAGCAACTTTAGAACTCAGCAGTTTAGAGGGAAATACCCCAAAGGAAAAAAAATACCTAAAAACAATCAAAAAACTTAAACCATTCTCATTAATCATGCCATTAGTAATACCTTGTTATTTCAAAGCTATTTTAGGTACACTGTTATATGAATACATTCTTATGTTGATGTATAAAGTAAATACATTCTTATATTAATGTTGTTAGGAACCAAGATTTTTGGCTTAACAGAAAAGGTATAAACCTGAAGTCAACCAAATGAATACAGTCGTGTAATCCTAAACTTGAACTGGAAAGAGTATAAACTCACAATACATTTTCTGTCCAAACATTTTTGTATCTCCAAGTTTTTGGTCACTGTTAATACCTGGAGTCAATGACCAACCCAGAGGTAGTGACCCAGACTGTGGTCTCTAAGAGCAAATTCTCAGGACCATAAAAGGAACCAGAGCTCCTTGGAGAAATGGCTGATTCTAGAACCGGTGCAGGAAATGTACAAGATGATGGTGGGACATTGTATTAGGTCAGAAAACAAGGAAGGCATCAAAGATGACTGTGGCTGTCTTTGTGGTTATCTTTGTCTTTGTGGTTGTGTTTGTGGAAATCAAATGGACCCAGGAACCAACCCACTGGCTCCCCTGGCAAAAGGGACTCCTTGAGCATCTGAAAGAATAATACTGCAGTGCGCTGAAATACATCAAATACAGTGAGTTTGTGATGACAGCAAAAGCAATACAAAACAAACCAACAAAACCCCGAAAACTCATTGGATCTTTTTAGAAGACATTAAAAAACCAAATCATTATTCTTGAAATTGGTAAATAAAAAAATCAAGCATTTAGCTTACCTTTCCTGTGGAAACCATCTTTGTGTTCAAATGGTTGATGAAGAAAAGCTTTCTCTGTGAAATTAAAATAGCCACATTTTGCTGTGTCCAAAGAAATAATGGATCTAGGCAGTGGTCATCACTGGTTGCTAACATCCCCCGAAAGGGATTGCCAGAGATTAATGTGTCTTCTGATGGAGTAATTCAACTACCTCTAGAATATTCTTGCCCCATGATATTCGGTCGCTGTTGTGTCCAACTCTTTGTACCCCCATGGACTGCAGCATGCCAGGCTTCCCTGTCCTTCACTGTCTCACAGAGTTTGCTCAAACTCATGTCCACTGAGTTGGTGATGCCATCCAACCGTGTCATCCTCTGTCGTCCCCTTCTCCTCCTGCCCTCAATCTTTCCCAGCATCAGGGAATTCTTTCCCAGCATCTTTTCCAGTGACTCTACTGTTCACATCAGGTGGTCAAAGTATTGGAGCTTCAGTCTGAGCATCAGTGCTTCCGGTGAATATTCAGGGTTGACCTGAATTGACTTTAGGATTGACTGGTTTGATCTCCTTGCTGTCCAAGGGACTGTCAAGAGTCTTCTCCAGCACCACAGTTTGAAAGCATTAGTTCTTTGGCATTCAGCCTTCTTTATGGTCCAACTCTCACATCTCTACATGAGTACTGGAAAAACCATAGTTTTGACTATATGGACCTTTGTCAGTAAAGTGATGTCTCTGCTTTTTAATATGCTGTCTAGGTTTGTCGTAGCTTTTCTTCCAAGCAGCAAGCGTCTTTTAATTTTGTGGCTGCAGTCACCATTTGCAGTGATTTGGGAGCCCAAGAAAATAAACTCTGTCCCTGTTTCCATTGTTTCCCCATCTATTTGCCATGGAGTGACGGGACTGGATGCCAAGATCTTGATTTTTTGTATGTTAAGTTTTAAGTCAGCGTTTTCACTCTCCTCCTCTTGCCCCATACTCAAACCTGATTTAGATCAAAACTCTAAGCCTATAGAAAGCTCTATAGTACAGAGTAGAGCTCTATATAGAGCTCTCCTTAGAGCTCTATAGCTCTAAAGTACAAAGCTCTAAGCCTTTGTACAGGAAATACAAAGTGCAGAGAAACATATTCAAAGACATCACATAGATGCAAATCAACAAAATCCAGGTTGTGGCAAACTCCACAGAGCAAATGATCCAGTTTTTCCATAACAGTTTGCAAGGAAAATAAAAAAGAAGCTATAGGTAAAGGAAAATAAAGCGCCATATCAGCCAGATCCAATCCTCACTCAATCAAAGCAGGTAGAAAAAAATGGAGGTTGGAAAGAAAGAAGGAAAAGTCGATCTTCTGATTGAATTAATGAACTGTTAAGTTTTTAGGGGTATGTGAGTCTGAGTGAACTCCGGGAGTTGGTGATGGACAGGGAGGCCTGGTATGCTGCAGTTTACGGGGTCGCAAAGAGTCGGACATGACTGAGCGACTGAACTGAACTGAACAATATTGTGGTGATATTTTTGAGACAGAGAACAAATCCCTGTCTTTTAGAGGTGCCTTCTAAAATGTACCCGGATGAAATAATGTAATGTCTGGAATTTCCTGTAAGTAATCTACTCTGGGGGAAAGAAGTGGGTAGTGATAAATGAAATAAGAATGACCATGAATGACAGGTTTTGAATCTCTGCTTTTGCACATGATTGAAATTTTCCATAATAAAACATTTAGAAAGAAAGAAAAACCAACATTCACAGTTAGCGGTGTATCCTAGGACAGGTGTCTCAGGATTCATTTTTATACTTCAGACACCAGAGCTTCATGGCTATTTCAGACTCATCTGTGGGGAACTTCCCCTAAGCAGTTTGGACTTGGACCCTTACCTAGTTGGAATGGGATGATCGTATTTGAACAGAGTAGACAGTGACTTGCACTTTAGACGTGTATGTCCAACTGCCTTTAGATATCCCATCTTAAATTTCTGTCTATAGGCATCTACCCATAACTTAACCTACCTAAAACGGAATTCACCCTCTCCCTTTCAAATAAACAGAGATCAGTTCCTGTCTGTGTAAGGAAGTGTCACCACTGGTCATCCAGCTGTCCAAATCAGAAATCTAAGAGTCATCATTTCCTTTTTCTTATCCACCCCCCATAACCCAACCGTGTTAATTTCACCTCCAACATGCCTAAAAGGTCATCATCATATTTTTCTCAGTTTCTTGCAATAGTCTTCCTCCTGGTCCGTCATAGCTTAAAACTTGTCTCTGAATCTGTATTACTTTAGAATGAAACTCAAACTCTTTGCGTCTTCTTCAGCATGCAACACACCTGTAACAGGTGTGCAGCAGTCACTGATAAGTTAGGTGGCCACTTGACCTCTGAGAGGTCTTCTTCTGTGAGAGTATCCCCCTCACCAAGCTGCTGATGTCTCTAAATTAGCGATTCATGTCTGACTCCAGCCCTTAATTTCACATGTCCACTTTTAAAAGGCATATCCCATTTAAAAAAAAAAAAGATAGTTGTAATACTCCCCCCCTCCTTCCCGCAAAGACAGTGGAAACCCATGACATATACTTGAATCTGAGGGCTGCTCCTTACAAGCTGTGTGACTCAAGTTCTTTGGACCTTCTTTTCCTCCGCTGTAAGTTGGGGAGAGTGCCTGGAAAATTCCATGGGCAGAGGAATCTGGCAAGCTACAGTCCGTGGGGTCGCAAAGAGTCGAACACAGCTGAGTGACTGGGCACACAGCTCAAAGCTGATTTTACAGGAGTATTGCGCGATCTAGGTGTTTCATGAAGTGTCTGCTTTGTTTACCATTTAATAGCTACTCTGTACATGACTCCAGTTTAGATGATCAGTAAGTATAAAAAAATAAGTGAAATAGATGAGAAACAGCAGGATTCAAGGGAAAGACTGACAGAAAGTTTTGCAGCCTGAGGTTTTTGTGTAAGAGCAACTCTTCCTCCTCTTTGGTGAGCTGTGCCTTGAGGGGCATTGCCTACTTTTCCTAGAAAGATAATTTCATCTCTACAGAGTCAACATAAAACCTAGAACCAGACATAATGGAGACTGCCCAAATATTTCTGTCGTAATGCACTCGTCGTCAACTACGTCTGTGATAATGCTGCATAGCAACCCCAAACCTCCGTAGTTTATAGCAAACAAAACTTATTTCTTTCTGTCCCATGAGTCTGGGTATCAGCAAGTGTTCACTTGGATTCATGGACTCTCGGGCTGGGACCATGGAAGCAGTGGCTAGTTGGAGCGAGGCTAAGTCACAGCTCACAAGTATACACGAGGCCTCTGTGGTGTCACCATTGAAGGAAACAAATCACAGGATCCTGCCTCAAGACAGTGGGATAGGTATCCACTCGGTCTACACCGAAGCAGGAGACCCGGGATGGAAGAGTCATAAGCAAACAGTGCCGTCTGCCTTTCCACCATAACTCACGTATCCACATGATGATCTCAACAAGTGTTAAAACTCTTTTGTACGTTCAGCATACATAACCCTCCTGGGGGCTATTATTGCCTGCTTATGTTAATTAAGAAAGTAAGATTTTCCTGGACTTCCCTGGTGGGCCAGTGGTTAAGACTGTGTACCCCAGTGTTGGGTGCAGGAGTTCAATTCCTGGTTGGTCAAGTTCCACGAGTCACGCATCCAGATAAATCAATCAATAAATGAAGACTTTATTTTGAAAAAATAGAATTCAAATTTAAAAAGAGAGAGAGAGAGTAGGATTCTCCTGACTTAATTTTCTCACTGAAAAAGAAATAACGCTGACCGCAGTCATAACGGAACGTTTGCCGCGTCCCCGCAGCTGAAGCATGTGACCGTGACTTCTTTCCCGCTCCGTGAGGAAGAAACCATGGTGGGCACATTCGATGAGGAAGTTGAAGTGCTCGGAAGTTAAATGACTTCCCCGGGGCCACCCAGCGAGTAACTGTGAGGCAGTGAAACTAAAATCTAAGCTTGCACTTCCTCCTCTATCGTCCAGGGAGGCCCATAGTTTATTGTTTTTTAAATACATTTTTTTGTTCAAATGTCATTGTTATCTTTTAATTTTTTACTTTTTTTTTTAACATACAGTGGAATTTTATTCAACCTTAAAAAGGATTTTTTAAAATTGGAAGATAATTGCTTTACGTGTTGTGTTGGTGTCTGCTGTCCAGCAGCTTAAATCAGACATGGCTGTCTGTTCGAACCCCCTCCCTGGGAGCCTCCCTCCCACCTCCACCCACCTCTCTCCGTCATTGGAGAGCCCAGGCCAGGCTCCCTGTGTTGTGAAGCGGCTTCCCATTAGCCCTCTGTCTCACACACGACAGTGTATATATATCAATGCAGCTCCCTCAGTTTGCCCCACCCTCTCCTTCCCCTGCTGTGTCCACAAGCCCCTTCTCTGCTTCTACACCTAAATACATTTTTAAAATTTGAGGATAGAATTAGATTTACAAACTCTAAAGCTAGTACAGAGAGTTCTCGTATACCCCTCGGTTTCCCGGATGATTGTCACTAATCATATCTTCCATTATTATGGTAAATTTGCCCTAAGTAATGTACCGATACTGAGAAGTCCACACATTATTCAGAGCCTCTTCATCATTTTTGGATAGCCTTCTTCTGTCCTGGGCTCCCATCCGGGATGAATCCTACATTCTGTTTACTTGTGTCTCTTCAGAGTCTTCTTGGCTGTGCCAACTCTTCAGATTCTCCCTCTTTTTTTTTTAAGTTATACACAAAACTTTATTCTTTCATTTTTTTTTTTCTCTTGTGTCCTTCATTGACAGTTTTTTTGTTGGTTTTTTAAATTTACTTTTTTACTGAAGGATCCTTGTTTTACAGAATTTTGTTGTTTTCTGTCAAACCTCAACATGAACCAGCCATAGGTATACGTATAACTCCTCCCTCTTGAACCTCCCTCCCATCTCCCTCCCCATCCCACCCCTCTAGGTTGATACAGAGCCCCTGTTTGAGTTTCCTGAGCCATACAGCAGATTCCAGACTTTGTTTTTGATGACCTTAGTTTGAGGAGTCCCGGTCAGACATCTCGTAGGATGCACCTCAGTTGGGATTTGTCTCGTATCTTTCTTGTGATGAGCTTGGGTAATGGTTTCTTAGGAGAGAGACCATGGAGATAAGTGTCATTCTTGTTACATCCTACCAAGGACGTGTGTGCATGCATGTCTGACTCTTTGCAGCCCTGGGGACCATAGCCTGCCAGGCTCCTCTGTCCATGGGATTCTTCAAGCATTAATACTGGAGTGGGAAGGATACATACAAACATGCGTTAACTCTGGTCACCTGGCTGACATGGTGTTGGTCAGACCTCACCACAACCAGGTTTTTCTTTCTCCTGCCTCGCCCCTCTCCTTGGAGGGAAGGTGCTGTGCCCAGCCCTCACTGAGGGAGAAGGGGTTGTACCTTCCATCTCTTTGAGGATAGGGTAGCTACCTACATTTTTGGGTGTTCTGTATAGGAGGTTTGTCTGTGTCCCTCCTTAATTAATGTAATCACTTATAATATTTATATCAGTATGGATGCGTGGATATTTATTTTATACTCTGGGGTATAATCCAGTATTCTTTTATTCATTTTGTAGCTCTGATCACTCCAGCGATGGCTCCTGGGAGCTCTTTCAGTCGGTTCTTGCGATTCCCTTGATACGCCCCCATCATCTTGTGAGTGTTGTTTTTGTTTGAGCACTTTCTTACTTTCTGTGCCTGTCAGATCCTTCAGACTCACCTTGTGTCTCCTAAGCCAGTCCTAGAAAAGCCATTTCTCCAGAGATCCCTGGTTCCTTTTTTTTTTTTGAAAATGGCATTAGAAATCAAGAGCTAAAGGGGACTTCCCGTGTGGTCCAGTGGTTGACTCCCTGTTTCTAAGGCAGGGACCATGGGTTCAATCCTTGGTCAGGGAACTAATTCCACATGCTGCATGGTGCGGCCAAAAATAAAGAAAGGTTTAAAAAAGGAGCTGAGGGTAGATGCTGGTTCTGTTATTTTGGTGGTGGCTATCTCCTTTTCACCTAAACGTCAGATCTTTTCTCCAATGATATTCCAAAGAATATCATTATTCTTTTGTTCAGAATGAAAGACTTGGCCTGTAGCTCCTCTCAGCCCTTGGTCTAAAGCTCTTCCAGGTCCATTTATACCTTTCTTGGTCCCTCTGTAAGCAGAGAGGCTCGGCGACTTCTAGATGCAAAGGCTTCATGGTGGTGGGTGGTGGGGAGGCTGCTTTCTCTCTCGACGCCTTCTGGCTGATGCCTGGCTCTGGATTCGGGTCATGAGCGACCAAGTTAACCATGGCTCTGTTAATTCCATCCCCCTGTCGCGCGTGATCACTCAGAATGTGTTATCTTCAGCAAAAGAGTCTGGAGCGTTTCTCCCAGCACGTGCCTGGCACCTCCATGCCTGCTCACAGCCTCCTGTCTCACAGTGTCTCCAGCAGACCATAACCTGGGGAAATGTGTCCTCTGCAAGCTTGAGGTAGTCATGCCCTATTGGATTATTGCTGCCTGACAAACAAGCACAACAGCTCAGTTGCGTACGAAAAGAAGCACGACTTTTTATTTACTGAAGTACAGTACTATGCTGCTTTCGCGTGTGTAGCAAAGATATATACCTACCGTCTTTTTCAGATTCTTTCCCATTATATTAATAGGTGATTATAAGATATTGAATATAGTTCCCTGTGCCATATAGCAGGTCCTTGTTTATCTATTTTATATATAGTAGTGTGTATATGTTACAGGCTTCCCGGGTGGCTCGCAGTTGAGAATCTGCTTGCCAGTGCAGAAGACTCACGTTTGATCCCTGGGTCGGGAAGATCCCCTGGAGAAGGAAATGGCTACCCGCTCCAGTATTCTTGCCTGGAGAATCCCATGGATAAAGGAGCCTAGTGGGCTGCAATCCATGGGGCCGTCAAAGAGCTGGACACAACTTAGTGACTAAAGAACAATAAAGTGTGTATACGTTAATCCCAAGTTTTAACAGGTTCTGTAAAACTCTGTATAACCTGGCCTGCACCGACCTCTCTGATCTTATCCGCTGTCTTCCCTCCCACTCCCCTCAGCTCACTGAACTTTAAATTCTCAGAGCTCATTCCCACCCCAGGACCTTTGCACCTGCTGTTTCCTTTGCGGAGAGTGCTCTTTTGGCTTCTCCTTTTCCTGGCATCTATGCAAATCTCAGTTCCTCTTCAGAAAGACCTTTCCTGACCACCTAGCTAAACGGAGACCACCCTCCCCGCCCCCATGGCACTCTTTACACACCACTGTTCACAGCACCTTCTGCAGTCTCACAGGATCTGGTTCATCTGTCCACCTGCTGTTTGTGTCTCCTGATAGAATAAGGATCCTCCCTTGCTCGTTCCAGTGCCCCAGAGTCTCCAGCACCTGGCACCGTACCCGGCACTGGGGAAAAAGGAGTCAGAACCTTAGGAGCCAAATGGAGGTGGCAATGTCCTTTGGAGCAGGATAGGGAATGGAAGGGAACTGTGATATTGTCATGGCCAGGGGACTGGGGCTTCTCCAGAGAGAGGGCGCGTGTGAAAGGGAGTGGGGGAGGGCTGCTGCTTGGTGACGGTTATTCCAGTTTATTCATAGCGTATTTCTAAAAGGAATGGTGTGTGGGCCTTCCACGGTGGTCCAGGGGCTAAGACTCCACGCTCCCAATGCAGGGGGCCTGAGTTCTATCCCTGGTCAGGAGACTAGATCCCACACGCTGCAACTAAAAGATCCCACCTACTGTAATCAAGACTGAAGATCCCTGGTACCACAGCTGAGACCCACCCAGTGCAGCCAAATATATATATATATATTTTTAAGTAAAATGAAGAAAAAGGAACGGGGTGAGTGTGAATGTGTGTGTGAGAGAGAGAAGAGAAGCATCCTTGTCCAGATATAGTAGGAGTGACATTAGCAGTGTCACAGCATGCATCACTGGAGAAGGAAACGGCAACCCACTCCCGTGTTCTTGCCTGGAGAATCCCAGGGACAGAGGAGCCTGGTAGGAGGCCGTCTATGGGGTCGCACAGAGTCGGACATGACTGAAGTGACGCAGCAGCAGCAGCAGCATGTATCATTGAATTGTTGGTGTCATTGTGTAGTCACTAAGTTGTGTCCAACTCTTTGCGACTCTGTGGACTGTAGCCCACCAGGCTCTTCTGTCCTTGGGATTTCCCAGGCAAGAACACTGGAGTGGGTTTCCATTTCCTCCTCCAGAGGATCTTCCCGACCCAGGGATCAAACCCGCATCTCCTATTGGCAGGTGGGTTCTTTACTGCTGAGCAACCAGGAAAGCCCATCATTTAATTTCCGCCTGGTATTTCAGGGTCCATGCTCTCTCCAAGCCTTTATCACCCACAAGAGCCTCTCCTCCAAGCTGCAATCTGAGAGGATCCGCTTGGGGAAACAAAATGACACCCCGGGCCATTGCAGTTCAGCATTATCATTTCTTTCCACTTCCTTATTATGAGGTGGGAATAAAGATAGTTCCCTTAATTTCAGAAGAAATGAAAATGATTTTTCTCTGGGCTGTGGGGTAACTTCCCCCACCTCCTCTGTCTGCTGCCAGCTCAGATTCACATGTCCTTATAGGTTTTCGGGGGGCCCTTCTCCACCAAATCTTGTTATTGAATGTAAACCTCAAAGCAGGAATTCAAAAGAATGACACTCAAGGCAGCTATATCTTTTTTTAAAAGCTGAGAACTGAATATACAGTCAAAACCTACCTTTCTCTTCTTCATGTTTTTTTTTTTTTCTTTCTCTTTTCCTAGTGGATAAGGAAAAAATGCAGGTGCTTGTTTTAAGGCTGAATTCTCAGAAAGGTAATGCCATATTGAGTTGTAGCTTCAGAAAACTGCTGGGAAAATTGATGTGCACACAGTCTGTTCTCAGTGAACTGAACAGAAATACGAATGTTGGAACAGAGCTGAAATGGCAGTGGTTGGATGGCAAGGGAGACTGGAATTTTCTTTTTCTTTCATCTCCTCCCAGTGTTCATTTTTGGAGCATGTTCTTTCTGTTGCCAATGAACCAGCCTCTGCAAACATGGTCCCCAGTACTGCCACATGGCTGTTGTTTAAACTGTCCCCTTTCGCCTGTCATCTCAGTGAAACTCATCCATCTTTCCTGGCTCATTTGTTAATCTGATGCATGCTGTTGCTGTTTCAGAGAGTTCTTATGTTCTAGACCTTGGCTGGAAAAAGAGGTGACCATCCACCTATCACTGAGGAGCCGTAGCCCCCGAATAGTAAATATTTGCTTGACAAGTGATTTATCGCCTTTCAGGCCATGATTAAAGTTTAACTTTCATCGAACAACCACTCCATCTATATTGAGACAAATAGATATTTGCGGACATGTGTGGTGGCCCTTTCACTGTCTCCTGAAAGTCTCTCTGGCTCCCCACTAATCTATTCTCTTCATAGCACTTTGTTTCGAAAACAAAAATATAGTCATGCCACAGCCTGTGTGTCATATTCTAAGGCTCCCTGGTGCCCTCAGGATTCAGTCCACACACCTTATCCACCTTTTTTTTTTTAAGATTTTTTTTTTGGATGCAGACCATTTTAAAAGTCTTTGTTGGATGTTTTACACCATTGTTTCTGGTCTGTGTCTTGTTTTTTTTTGGCCTTGAGGCATGCAAGATCTTAGTTCCCTGGCCAGGGATCAACCCCGCGCCTCCTGCATTGGAAGGTGAGGTGTTAACCACTAGGCCACCACAGAAGTCCCTACCCAGACCTTAAGATCCGGCAGGGTTTGGCTTTTCATGGAGATTTCCAGCCCCATTTTCTGCTTCCTGTCTGGGAGGCCAGACCCTGGTGTGTCTCGAGGGGCCAGTCAGGAGGCAGAACCATGTGGTGCTGTGAACTAAGGTCGGCATTACAGGAATCAGAACATACAAGGATGTCACATACAGAATATACAAGGAGCTTGGGGAAGAAAACTTCATAAACGGGAGCTGAGGAGGAAGAGAATTCCAGCAGCTTGGTGTGTCCGGCTGACACAGGGACCCCGTGAAAGGGACTGATGTAGAAGTCCACGGAAGTCCATAGAGGCCTGTGGCTGCTGCCCACGTGACTTTGCAGCTGCGTGTCCAGAGACGGGCTGAACGTCCCTGCTGATCAGCGGAGCTGGGACAGAGGGCAGGAGAGGGGAAGGACACACGGGACGCTGCCGGCACGCTGCCTCTGTCTGCCTCTCGCCTCGCCTAACCGAGGACAGCCTGAGAGCACACTGGCGGCCGCGCCACCTGGGTCTCCCTGGTCCTGTACGACGTCACTTTTCAGCACCTCTAACCCAGAAGCGCACACAGAAGGGCAGTCTGGCCATCGCGGTTCCCAGCACAACGAAGCTGCTAATGGAATAGTCCAGAGGAGTGGGACTGGGTGGAAAATAGAGACACAGTCCCCGTGCTCAAGAGCAGATGCATCCCAAGATGGTATCTGGGCACTTCTGCTGTGTGATGTATGATATAGTTCTTTCCTCTGCATCCCCACCAAGTCTTCAGTAAAATCCGCTCTCCACTGACTTTGCTTCCTTTTCCTTTTCCTTCCTCCCTACACCGACCACCCCCGCCTCCGCCCCTCGCTTCTTCCTTGTAGGTGACCTGAGTCTGGCCTGAAATTGACGTGGGAAAGAACAAAGTCTGCAGAGTTGGCCCAAGCACATACACTTTCTATTTTATTAAAGGGGAATGTGAGTTTCTAGAGTTGAGAAATCACAATCTAGGCCAACTCTCTCCTTCTATGTTAATTTTAAATCTTATATTTAAATGGTTTGCCAGAGAGGGAGGATGGGGAGGAGGGACAGTTAGAGAGTTTGGGATGGACATGTATGCACTGCTGTATTTAAAATGGATAACCAGCAAGGTCCTACTGTGTAGAACAGGGACCTGTGCTCAGTGTTATGTGGCAGTCTGAATGGGAGAAGTTTGAGGGTGAGTGGATACATGTACGTGGCTGAGTCCCTTCGCTGTCCACCTGAAACTGTCACAACATCTAATCGGCTATACCCAGTACAACATTTGAAAGTTTAATTTTAAAAAAGTCTTATATTTTAAAGTTACAAAAGTAACACCTTCTTGTACGAAATACAGCAACATATAAATAATATTTAAAAAAGTAAGTTCTGTCTCTGTTATTCCCTTCCAGCCCCACTTACTCCTTGTTTCATCATCAAAAAAGCAGAAGCCCAGGGAGGTTGAGTGCCTTGCTCTAAATCATATGACACGCATTTTGGCCTGTAATGGAGCCTCTCAGGAGCGACCCATCTCTCAAAAGGCCAGACTCTGAAAGCCTGTTCTCTGAAACGCTGGTTGCCCACCCAGGAGGTCTGGGAGTGTCTTCACCTAAAACAATTTGCATTGATCATTGTGGTTACAATTTCCATTTCTCCATTAAAGTGGGCAGAGTGAGGGTCATTATCAGAACCTCATGTGGGGCAGTTGTATCTCGGTGGGGGCAACCATGAATTGTGTCAAGGACGGGTCTCTGGTTCAGAGACTCAATTACAAGTCGAGTGAGGTCAGCTTGTTAACTTGTCTTTGCAGTGACCAGGCGGCTTGCGGATACAGTGTCTGACCCAGGGATTTTTCAAAGGCTTTGATCACGGTTCACAGTATGAAGTACGTTTTACGTAGCAGCCCAGTATGCACCCATCACACATACATACTCGCGTGCACCTCTGAAACAACAAAGTATGAGGTCGCGTTGAGGAGGCCTGTGTAGCAAGGATCTGAGTGTGGCTTCTGGGAGCCAAGGGCGGCCTCCAGTCAACAGTCAACAAGAGTCCAAGGTCCTAAATCCAGCAGGCTGTTAGGAACTGTTGGAAATCTTCACAGCATGGACGTGAATGTGGAGCAGAGCCTTCCCCAGTTGAGCCTCAGAAGAGCCTGCAGCCCCAGCTGACACTTGACATGTGATAGTGGCCCTGTGAGATCAGGATCAGAGGACCCCGTTAAGCCATAACCAGTGTCCCGACCTGTGGGGTCTTGGAGATGCTAAACAGAAGTGTATTATTGCTGCACAGCAAAAACTGACACAAAGGCCTTGTCTCTGCGTGGAGATACAAAACGCAATACAGAAATCTAACTTAATCTACCAACAGATCTTTTCCAGTTTAAGTGCTGGTAATAGACAACCCAGATGGGAAAAAAACCTCCCTGTGGAGGTGCTAAAGTCCTGCAACTCATGACCAGCAGATGAAGGCTTTTGGAGTCAAACATCCCATGATGTTTAGACTGTGATCCCACACAGTTCTGGGAAATTACTTTCTCTCTGACACCTTTGTTGGGTTCTGATTGTGATCAGAATAGTCACCAAGACTCCCAAGTGGGCTGTTAGTTGCGGCAACACTTCTTGAGCAAGGGCTCTGCTGGAGAAATGTCTTGATCACAGGCTGGGCGTCCACACAGATGGCAACTGAACTGATGGGGCAATACCAGTGGGCCAGCCCAAGGGAGAGGTCAGACGCTGCCAGGCAGAGCCCTAGCACCCAGATCCGGCAGTGACCCCACAGAACCTTTGTCCCTAGCTGCTCAGCCCCACAAGTTGCCGTTTGCATGTGGCATTGATTTGCGTAGTACACACTGGTTCACTTTGGAGAAGGAGGCAAAACAGACCTCTTCATGTCCCCAAGCACGGAAACACTGGGGCCTGATGTTGCTTGCCTGTCTTATTTGTTTAGAAACATGAAGGCTTGGATGGATGGAACTGTCATCTGTTTGCTACCTCTCATTCCTTTTTCATTTTCATAAAATGTGTCTTTATTTCAGTATCTCACATAGTGAGGATGAAGAAATACTCAATAATGAAGGGCATGAGTGTGCGTCCCAAAAAAGGACCATTTTAGAAATGACACAGATGCTCAATATAAGATCATTTTCCTTAATAATCTCGTGATATGTACTTGTTAAATATGTTGATGAATTGCATCGACAATGCTGTCTTATGACATAAATGCTGATGTTATGTAAGTAGCAGCAGTGTATCCAGTTGCCCACTGACTTAGTGGTCAGATTGTTGCAGCCCAACCATTTAGTTGACTAAGTCATCAGTAAGATTTGCAACGATGAAACAAAACACAGGAAAACCCACAAAACAGCCTGTGTGTCTGGATGTTGAATTCTGTGCGTTTAGTCAGTCATGTCGAACTCTTTGGGATTCCATGGACTGCAGCCCACCAGGCTCCTCTGTCCATGGGATTTACCAGGCAGGAATACTGCAGTGGGTTGCTATTCATTCCCCTTTTTTTAAAAAAAAAGATTTTTTAATGTGGACCATTTTAAAAGTCTGTACTGAATTTGTTATAATATTGTCCATGTTTTATGTTTTGTTCTTTTTGCCAAGGGGCATGCGGGATCTCAGCTCCTCTGACCAGGGATTGAACCCAAGTCCGCTGCATTGGAAGCCGAAAGTCCTAACCACTGGACCACCAGGGAAGCTTCCTTCCCATTCTTGTTTAAAGCGGTTTATAAGAAAAGTCCTCCAGAAAAACCCAGTCTCTCCCCTCACGTTCACCCCCATGCCTTTCCCGCTACCCCCACCCCACATGCCTTTTTTGGGGGCCATGTTTAAGGAAGGGGAATGTCATTCTCCAGAGAGCTGCCAGAGCTCTCATTCACATGGTCAGCTGGATGATTTCAGTTCAGTTCAGTCACTCAGTCATGTCCGACTCTTTGCGACCCCATGGACTGCAGCACGCCAGGCCTCCCTGTCCATCACCAACTCCTGGAATTTACTCAAACTCATGTCCAGTGAGTTGGTGATGCCATCCAACCATCTCATTCTCTGCCATCTCCTTCTCTGCCATCCCCTTCTCCTCCTGCCTTCAATTTCTCCCAGCATCAGGGTCATTTCAAATGAGTCAGTTCTGCGCATCAGGTGGCCAAAGTATTGGAGTTTCAGCATCAGTCTTTCCAATGAGTATTCAGGACTGATTTCCTTTAGGGTGTCAGATCCCTATTTGACTGTGCATGACTCCCCATTACTGTCAGGACAGAGTGTGTGCTCCATGGCCCTGGAAAGCCTGACTTCTGCCCTGTCTCAGGCCTCACTTCACTGCCCTTGTTCTCCAACCATGTTCCTTCTGCTCAGGGCCTTTCTCCAGACTGCATCCTCTACCTGGGAAGAGCCATTGCTCTTTCCCTTTCGGCTCATCCTTCGGTTCTCAGCTTAAATGTCACCTCCTCAGAGAAGCCCTCCTGGATCCACACCTGACCGTGAGGTCTCACTCTCAGATACCTATATCCTTCTGGCACATAGCAGGATTTCGGTGAGCTGCAGACAGAGTCCCCATGCACCAACGTTATTCTGTGAAGGTGGACAGCATTGCCTGGCTTCCACTACCATCCAGCGACCCCAGTAAAGATTTGCCACAGAAATGATTGCTAAAGAAATCTATGAACAGATGAATGAATGGAGACCGATGTAATGTTTCTAATGTGTTTTTTTATTCTGAGACTACTTCATTTCCCAGAGACTACGAGAAGAACTTTTCTCATCTTCTGATAATTACCACTTTAGCTCTGAGGTTTATGGTGGCTGGATCATGGTTTCCTCTAGGGCAGGGGTCCCCAGCCTCTGGGATCTAATGCCTGATGGTCTGAGGTGGAGCTGATGTAATAATAATAGAAATAAAGTGCATAGTAAATGTAATGCCCTTGGATCATCCTGAAACCAGGTCCCCCACCCCATCCGTGGGAAAATTGACCTCCACCAAACCAGTCTCTGGTGCCAGAAAGGTCAGGGACCGCTGCTCTAGGGGACTAGTGTCTGCTCTCAGAGGGGTCAGCTTTGGTGATGCTGACAACGAGGGTGATAAGACTGTCATGGCGGGGGTGACGATGGCTGGTCACAGTCACAGGAAGGAGAGCTTTGGGTCTGGAGTGGTTCCAATCCTCAGTTAAGTCTTAAATGCTTAAAACTGGCCCTGAGAATGTGATTCTCTGAAGGAGAGTACTCTAGAGCCAAGAGTGGTCAGGATTCCAGGACTTTTTGTGGTCTCCTGCCAAATTCCCTGCTCCGTTCTTTCCGGAAACAGTGTTGTGTGGTGGGGGCCCTGGGAGGGCACATAGGTGTTGGCGCCTCTCGGCACAGGGTCCGTCAGACCTGACTACAGGGGAGGGGACGTCATTCATTCAGTCCCGTGGAATCCTTACTGTGTGTCTTCTTATCTCATTTAATCCTCATCTGTGCGATGCCTGAGTACTCAGTCTCCTCAGTCGTGTCCAGCTCTTTGCGACCCCGTGGACTTCAGCCCGCCAGGATCCTTTGTCCATGGGATTCTCCAGGTAAGAACACTGGAGTGGGTTGCCACCCCCTCTTCCAGGGGGTCTTCCCAACCCAGGGACTGAACCTGTGTATCCTGCACTGGCAGGCAGATTCTTTACCCACTGAGCCACCTAGTTACCCTCAATTCCAGAAGAGACAGTGGAAATTCAGAGAGGGGAAGTTGCTTGGTCTAAGATCATGCAAGTAATGTTAGAAGTGAGATCACATGGAGAATCCCGTCAGTATCCAGCCTCTTACCTCTCAACTGTACCACCACCCTGAAATCACTCTAGTCCAGTGAGGTCAGCTGAATATTTCCTGGGGTAGAAAACTCTCCTACCCTTGATATATCACATGTGCACCCACAAAACAATCCTGGTAGATAAAAATTTTTTAAGAAGAGCTGCTGCTGCTAAGTCGCTTCAGTTGTGTCCGACTCTGTGCGACCCCATAGACGGCAGCCCACCAGGCTCCCCCGTCCCTGGGATTCTCCAGGCAAGAACACTGGAGTGGGTTGCCATTTCCTTCTCCAGTGCGTGAAAGTAAAATGTGAAAGTGAAGTCACTCAGTATTGTCTGACTCTTCGCAACCCCGTGGACTACAGCCTACCAGGCTCCTCCTTCCATGGGATTTTCCAGGCAAGAGTTGTGGAGTGGGTTGCCATTGCCTTCTCCGAAGAAGAGCAGAGCCTGTTATTTTATAATCAGATGGCTTAGAAATGCAGACATTTGGGAGAAAGTTGACTTCCTGACAAATTCATACTAGCGTGTAAATGATTGATAGGAAATCTTTCCCTGAGAGCAGCTTTTGATAAGGGAGGAGAACATGGAGAAGTGGAAAGGGGGCATTTGTGCCTGAAGGACTCAAGGGGAAGGGGGAGATGGGAGGAAGGGGAGAGGGAGAGTGAAAAGAGGGGAAGAAAGGAGAAAAGGGCTTGGGAAATGAAAAGAGACCCAGGAAAGACTCCCTGATAGCTTTGCTCACTGCTCCAAGGTGACTAAGTGTAGTCTCTCTCAAAGAGATGCCAGGGGTGGCATTTGAGCATAGAACTGAGTGGTGGGAGACCAGGAAAAGACCTTGAAGGAGAGTGTTCCAGGCAAAGGGACCAGGAGGAAAAACCTTTGAAGTTAGACTTGGTTTGGCCAGAGTGATCTGGGATGAGTAGCAGGAAGTGATTTGGAAAGAGCATTTGAATGGGATTTTTATAGCTTACTACACACTTGAACAGGTGCTATGCTGTCTTCTTAAAAACTATCTTTTTAATAGCTGTGCTGGGTCTTCATTGCTGCACGCGGGCTTTCTCTTGCGGCAGCCAGCAGGGGCCACTCTTGGTCGTGATGCAGGGGCTTTTTACTGCGAGAGCTTCTGTTATTGCAGAGCACAGGCTGTAGGGGGCAGGCTTCAGTAGCTGTGACGTGCGGGCTTAGTTGCCCTGCAGCATGTGAAATCTTCCTGGACCACGGATCGAACCCGTGTTCCCTGCACTGGCAGGCCGATCCCTAACCACTGGATCACCAGGAAAGTCGTGTGTTATGTGATCTTGTTTGACCCAGCAGCCTCATGACTTAGAGTATCGGGACATTTGGAAGAGAGGAATCGGGGGGCCAAACTCTGGGCTCAGACGGCCTGGGTGCAGATCCTATTCATTTAGTTATTGTGTCGATCCTTGTTTTGCAGGTGGCTTGATGGAGACCAGCTATCTCCATCTTGAGCCTTTGGGGAAGATTTAATGAGATAGTGACACAACGTGTTCAGTGTGATAATTGGCACACATAAGTGCTTAACAATTGTTACCTATTACAATTCCTATCTTATATAGTCAAAGTGGCTTGTTTGGAAGAGCGTTTCAGCGTGCCTAGAAACCTCCTGGGAGTGATTCCGTGTCTCAGCCTACCGCACTGAAGGTACTCAGTAAGCGTTGGTTGAATGAGTGAAAGCATGAACCAATGTGGAGCGAATCAGGCAGAAACAGAAAGGAGAGCGTGGAAGTGTCGGTGGAGGACTCTGAAGATGATTCGGTGGACAGTGGGGAGCTACTGAAGGTTCTTGAGCAGGAGCAGGGAGGCGTCAGATGGGTTGAAGGAGGGAGGGTGTGGAAGCAGGATGAATAGTTGGCAGGCTGTGGGCATCTTCTGGGTGAGGAATAAAAGACTTGTTCTGGAGGTTCCAGAAGGAACGGAAGGAGGGCTTTCCTTCCATTCTTCCTGCTGAGATCGCCGTGGGTGGCTCCCTTCCGTGTTGTAACACACCCGTGCACCTCTGCATGT
The DNA here is from genome assembly GCF_023091745.1 of Budorcas taxicolor. Classification (NCBI taxonomy): domain Eukaryota; kingdom Metazoa; phylum Chordata; class Mammalia; order Artiodactyla; family Bovidae; genus Budorcas; species Budorcas taxicolor. The sequence goes on from NC_068926.1 coordinate 65,590,098, forward strand.
GATGTGCTGGTCTGCCTACTGCAGCCACCAGCATCCAGACCTCCTGGAGTGCTACCCTCGATGGCTCCAGGGTCCCCTCTCGTTCACCTGTCCTGTATATCCAGCCAGCAGACTCTTATTACAAAGGTGCCTCTGATGTTGTCACTCTTCTCTTTGAAAACTTCTGCTGACTTCCCACTGCCCCTCAGATAGCTTCAGCTCCCCTCTGTGGCTCCCAGGCCACGTCTACTCTTATCCTGCTGACCTCTCTAGCCTGTTTCTCCTGCTTCTCCTTTCTCTCAGGATTTCCCATTCAGGCTCAGCTGATCTGACCCTTCTCGGTCTCGAGTCTTCCTGGGTGACACCTGCTTGAACTGCTTCAGAGCCTCAACTGAAGGTTCCAGGGTGACCGGGAGCGGGGCTTTTCATCCTTCAAGGTGCCCTGGAATTGCCTGGGCAGGGCTTGTCCTCTACCAGGGAGCTTCCTCTTTAGTAGGCAGTTATGGTTTCCTCCTCCCTCACCTTTAGATTATCTATAATAGAAAGTTCTTGAGGCAAAGAAACTGTAATCTTTTATGCCATCCATCCATCCATCCATCCATCCATCCATCTATCTATCCATCCATCCATCCTTTCAGCCAGCCAGCCAGCCATCCGACTCATGTTTATTGAGCACGGTCAGTGTGCTGACTGCGAGTGCTAGAGGAAAAGTTTCTATTCTGGAGATCTGCCGATGGATGGATTGCTCACCTCACCTGTACATCATGGCAGCGGTGGTTGCTAACACTCTAGGTATGTCCTGATACAGTAAAACTGAAGCTCACAAGATGGTTTTTGAGAGGTGTAAGTATTCTTCACCATGTAAAGGGTTTCACTGTAGGATTAAGTAAAGCCAGAGAATTTTACAATTTGATGGGGCCTCAGGGAGCAGCTCATTCAGTCCCTTCATTAGGCAGCAGTGGACAGTGAGAGTTAAAAAGCTGAAGAACTCGCTTACAGTAAGTCAGCAGTGCTAAAGCCAGAGGGTCATGTCCGACACTGCTTTTCCATTCCTGGGACTGGTCACTTTCCATCATGCTGTGCCGTTGTACAGATCCTCTGCTGATGATGGGGATAATAAGGATGATAACTTTTATTTTTTGAGCACCAGACACTGTTGTGTTTTTTATGTTACAACATGGTTCTCCCAGCAGTCTCATTAATACCACTGAGAGTGCCAAGGCTCACAGAGGTTAAGCAGTTTTTCTAAGATCACACACCTCAGAAGTACCGGCCCTGGGAGTTCTAATCTGGGCCACCTGGCTCCTGAGCCCAGATTCTGAACCGCATCGCTCCAGAGCTTCTCTACAGAGAGGGATTGACCCACCTCCCCGGCCCTCCACCCCGCCCTGCAGAGAAGTGTGTTTCCACCCATTTATTTAAGGGTCCTTCTGTATTGAATGTAATTTCAGTTTGTGAACCAAATTGTGATTAGACCTTTCTGTAGTTCTCTGAAGGTATGAAGTACTAGGTGTAGAACCTCTGTTAAAAGTTCGTGAAGCTTTGCTGTTAAAACAGCATGAAAAGCAGTTTCTGTGATGCATGTGACAGTGAGCAGAACTGTGATCTAAGTAACAGGTGAATTGGGATCGTGGCCCTGGCATGGCTACAGACACCTGCACACTTTACAGAATGAGATGTTCGGAAATAAACCCATCCAAACCCCAGTGGTGTGCACTTTTTATAAGAAGCAACTATATTTAGGGACTGTTGTTATTGTTTAGTTGCTAAGTTGTGTTTGACTCTTTCGTGACCCCATGGATTGCAGCCTGCCAGGCTCCTCTGTCCATGGAATTTCCCAGGCAAGAATTCTGGAGTGGGTCTCCATTTCCTTCTCCAGAGGATCTTCCTGACCCAGGGATTGAACCTACATCTCCTGCATTGCAGGCGGTTTCTTTCCTGCTGAACCACCGGGGAAGCTCATATATAAGGGATCACTTACCAAAAAAACCTCTGTCTCTTAGCAGGGATTGGATGAAGCACTGTGATGTTAATGAATTAAGCACAGGCACATTCTGCCGGTCCCCAAAACCTTTTTTTAAAATTTAATTTTTATTGATTTACAATGTTGTGTTAGTTTCAGGTATACAGGAAAGTGATTCAGTTATACATATACATGTATCCATTCTTTTTCAGATTCTTTTCCCATACAAGTTTTTACAGATTATTGAGTAGAGTCCCCTCTGCTATTCAGTAGGTCCTTGTTGATTATCTGTTTCATATATAGTACTGAGTCTATGTTAAGCCCAAACTCCTAATTTATCCCTTCCCCCTCAAAAATCTTCTAATTGGAATCTTAAAGTTGACTTTTTTTTTCCTGTGTCCATGATTGGTTTCCCAGAACAACCCTCCCTCCTCAGTTTTTATAATCCGGGAATTCTCACTGTGAGTCGGAAGCCCCAGTAAAGCATAGAATCTAAAACAAATACTAGTTAGTTCTTTCGTTAGCTTTCGTCCCTTGAAGCTGTTATCAAAAGTAACCCTGGGAAGCATAAACTTAATGAATCCATCTCAGCAACATCTCCCCTGAAGTCATAGAAAAGAGAAAAAGAGAACATTATGAACCTTGCAGCAACTCTGGAGTTTTTATCAATTATCACAAACAGCATGAACCCCAGTCATTGAAATCATCTCAGGGAGTGGGAGGGCGGGAAGCGTGCTTATTTGCAAGGGAGCCTTATTGGCTGAGAACAAATGGGTTGCTATTTTTTATTTGTTTTCTCTGTTCGTCGGTAATGATTACAGGCTGGACTTGGTGTTTAGCGACAGGTTCCAGCAGGTCAGTGATGACAGCTCCATCACTGTCATTAGCGCCTTTTGTTTGCAGTGAACATGAAAAGCTGTTCAGTAATAAGGGAGTCCAGGGAAATAAGGAAGGGGAGGGGCAAAATGTGGGGACAAAGTGAGACAGTAAAGGAGAGAGCCAGGAATCCCAAATTCACATTAGAAGAAGTGGGTGCTTTGGTCACTAACTTCCCTGGGGGAGGGGCCTCAATTTTGACTTGCTGTTCTTTTTATTAGAAGAGTCATTGGTTGTGTCTGTAAAGACTTTTTTTTTTTTTTTTTTTGGTGCCAATTTGGGTTCCTAGAAATGCACTAAGGAGATACCCTTTTCGAAAAGGGCCTTTCTGCTTCAAGGGTGGTGTCTGGGAATGACTTTCGTTTCAGTATCTTCTTTAGCAGACAAAGGTAAAATGAAGGAAAATAGAGGAAATGCAGTGACCTTTGTTGGGGACCTATTGGGTTTCAGGCACAGTGCATTTTTATGAGCATTATCTCCTCCTCTTCTAACAACCCTGGGGTCCGGGCGGTGGTCTTGTTCCCCCTGAACTGATGAGAACAATAAAATATAAAAGTGTTACCTCGAAGATGACGCCAGCTAGTCAGGGCAGAGCTTGGGTTAGAATTCAGGTGTGTCTCTTGTTCCAGACTTGCTGCTCTATGCTGCAGCCCACCCACTTCCTCCCCAAAGAAAGAAAGAAAGAGAAACCACCCACTACCAAACAAAACACTGAATTCAAAGAGGCAAGGTTAAAAATCGCAGTATTTGGAAGACCGTGAAAATGTAGGCAGAAGTATGTATTTATTTGATGATTGAATCATGTGAAAGCAAGGATGATTTTTTTAAAAAGACTTATTGAAAGAAATTGTACAAATTATAAAAATGTGGTTTTTTTGGCAGGGGGGGAACTTACCCTTCCTCCTGGGGTGACCCTTGACAAGGCCTTCTGTGTTCCTTTTTTCTCTCCCCGCAAAAAAAAAGTGGGTGGAAGACGAAAGTTTGATATTTGGCTTATGCAAATCATCAGTGAATTTTGTGCCCCCTTGTCATTTTCGCTTTCTGATGCCTGACCAAGCTCCTTTGAGTTGAGTGCCTACTTCTTACACATCTCTGATCCTTTTCTGGACAAGTTCTCTGAATGTTGTGCCTTCAGTCTTGAGAAAACCAGCCAATTGTGATGACAAGCATACAGGGAAAAAGACGGGGGAGGTGTGACTTGGTGGGAGAGAGAGAGAAAGAGGGCAGGGCTCTTGGGATGACCAAATCAGGCTGTTTCTGCTGTGACATTGCATTTAACGTCCAGAATTTGACCTTAACCATGTCTGGGGCACTCTGTGGACCATATAAGCTATTGACGGAACGTTTACTCAAATATTAGTTAAAGTCAAGGCTCCTGGTACAATGTGGCTGATGTGAATGCATTTAAAAGATTTTTTTTTTTTTTTTAAATGGAGTCTCACCTCAGGTTTTCTTATGAACTTCTGGGTGTCCTTTAACTTCACTCTGGCCAGAGTGATGGGTTCCGAACATGGACTTGTGTGCGTTGCTGTGAAAAATTAAGAAGTAAATGAAAACCCCAGGCCCATGTGGGGAGAGTTGCCACCAGACACCAAGACTGAGGATCAGAGAGGCTGGAAATCCCTCCTGCCTGGGTACTTGGCCTCCAGCTGTTCCACTTCCCTGTATCATCCTTCTGTTGGGTTTGCGTGCATAGTGTTGCTTAGTTAGTAAGCCGAGTCTGACTCGATGGGACCCCACGGAATGTAGCCCACCAGGCTCCTCTGTCCATGGGATTTCCCAAGCAAGAATACTGGAGTGGGTTGTGATTTACATCTCCAGGGGATCTTCCCAGCCCAGGGATTGAACCTGCAATTCCTGCATTGGCAGGAGGATTCTTTACCACTGAGCCACCAGGGGAAGTAGGATTCCCCTACTTTGATGGTAAAACCACAAGAGCCTGAATGCCAATTCTAGTTCTTAGCGACCATTATTAACATCCAAAGGCAAGCCACTGCATGCAGGGGCATGGTGACCACCTTGGACAGACAGCTCCTGTACCAGTGGGCTCCTAAGGCCAGCTCTGCTCCCACTAGGGAGCTCTCAGCCCAATTTGCCCTGCTTACTTAGCTTGAGACAAGTAACCTTCCAGCTGTTCGGTTTCTCTTTGCAGAGTTTATAGGGAGTGTGGTGGGGGGCAGGGGATTGGGGTGCTCAGGGTCAGGACTGAGGCTTTAGGGGCTGGCCCGCCGGGGGCTGTTCAAAGCCGACCTGCACCGAGGCTTCAGCATCACCTGCGTGAGCAGGTGGGGCTCGCGCATCTCTGGAGCCACCCCACACCGTCTAGAGGATGCTGATGGGTTCTGTCCAGTTTGAGAACTGCCGTGTCCGGGGGAACAGGGACCTTCTTGTTGTCCACTGGGTGCTAGGCATCGGGTCCTGGGCGCCCTCGGCTCGCAGGGGTCCCCAGGGGGGCAGAGAGGGCGGCGTGAGCCCCTGGAGCTGCGGGCGGGAAGTCGGGAGCAGGAGGAGGAGCAGGAGGAGGAGTAGAGGAAGTCCCCCGTGGCCACCCCGAGGGGAGGGCGGGACGGTGCCCACAGGCAGCGGGTCAGCCGGCGAGAAGCGGGGCCGCTGGGCTCGGGCGCCCAGGGGAACTGGCCGCAGGGCGCGCGCGCTCCCCGCCGACCCCCGCGGGAGGGGCGGGGGCGGGGGCGGCGGCGCGCGCGCGCGCGCGGGGGGGGGCGGGGCGGGCGCGCGGCGGCGGCGGCGCGCGCGGGGCGCTGGGCGGGGGCGCGCGCGGGGCGGGCCGGGGGGGCTGCCCCGGGGCGGCCCCCCCAACGTCGGGGCGCGGCGGGCGGCGGCGGCGGGAGCGCGTCCCGTCCGGGTCCTGAGGAGCCGCCGCCGCCGCCGCCGCTCGCCAACATGGCGGACCTGGAGGCCGTGCTGGCCGATGTCAGCTACCTGATGGCGATGGAGAAGAGCAAGGCGACCCCGGCCGCCCGCGCCAGCAAGAAGATCGTCCTGCCCGAGCCCAGGTACCGGCTCCCCGCGCCCGGGCGCCGCCGCCGCCCCCCGCGCGGCCGCCAGCGACCCCCTGCGTCCGGGAGGGTCGGGCGCTCAGTCCGCCTCTGACCCCCGGGCCGGCGCTGGGGGGAGCGGGCGCTGAGGGGCCGGCCTCGCCGTGCCCGTCTCTGAAATGGGGCTTCGGAGGGCTGTTGCGGGGGGAAACTCCGGGGGAGAGCGCCCCGAAGTGCCCGGCGCGGCGGCCGGCGAGCAGCGAGCGCCCCTGTGAGGGGTTGTGCGGCTGCGGTGTGACTTCGCTGGTCCAAGCCCGTCCCTGCTCCGCTTCCTGCCCCATCCCTTTCTCTCGGGCCAGCCCCGAACCTGCGGTCCCCCCTGTTTTAATGGCTGTGCTCCCCTCCTGCCCCATCGCTGTCCTTCCAGCCGCATCGGTGTCACCCTCGTCCTCCCCTCCAGCCCCCACATACGGTCCCCCGCCTGCCCCGCCAGCCCTTCTGCCCGGCGGTGCCTGTCTTTCCCTTGCGCTCCATCCCGGCCGTTCCTTACATAGTTCCTGCGGCTGTGCCCCTTTCCAACTCCATCCTCTCCTCAGCTCCCTCTGGGAGTCTTAGTTGGGGAGTGCAGGCGAGTTGCCTTTTTTTTTTTTTTTTGCCCCGGGCACTTAAATTACCGTTTTCCATGCTCGCTCCCCCTTTTAAGGTCCACCAGGCAGCAAATAGTGAATTCTGACCCACTTGGTTTTCTCTTTGGTACGTGGTGACAGGTCCCACTGGCGGCACTTTACTAAAAGGTTGAAATGGGGATCACTTCAAAACCCATGTTGAATGGGTGATTTCAGGCAGAAATTTTGTTTATATTACCAGCCAAGGACCCGATTGAATTGGCAAGGGTCTTGGTGAGGTCCATACCAAGTTGTAGTTTTTTTTGCCTCAGAAATGATTTTTTATTGGTGAAGTAATGAAAGACTTGATTAGTTCATATCATTGGCATTACCTATCATTGGCATTACCCAGAAAAGGTCGTTTATCAGATTAATAGTGAGTTTCAGGTAGTGTATCAGAGGATTGGAGTTGGATTCTTTTTTTTTTTTTTCCCCCTTCAGCTTCCTTCCTAACTAGCACCATCAGGAGTGGTACAGCAAATGTGTCTCCTTGACACTTACAGCTCTTGGTGGAATTGATGATACAATGAGGCATCTTCTTAATGGTGAATTTAAAACTATGTATTTTTGTATATTACTGAAAACTAAAAAGCCATTCTCCATTTGAAAGCATCAGCCCTTCATGCGTTCTATGTCTGAGATTGCTTAAATATTACCTTGGCATAAGGGAAAAAAATATCTTTCTTGTGATACTGAGTGATCATCAGATTATTTTTTACAAGTCCAGGAGCCTGAGCCCCATGATATAGAAAATGTCAGTCCCTTTGTGCTGTTTGTTGTGAAAAGTCAAATTGTGTACATGAAGATGTGCTTCCTGAATGTTTGTGGCTCGCTTGTCCTTCTTAGCCCCTGCGTCTTGGTTTTGCAGGGGAAAACCTACTTTGATGAGCAGGAACAGGCAGGAAATGTCAGGAAGAGTGGAGCATCATGAATACAGCACTCCTGTTCCAGACTTTCACATGTCCAGAGCTCACTGACAAGCAGTGCTGTTTAAAATTTCTGGCAAATGGAAAACTAAGTAAAACGGGAACCCCAAATGAAACCTGAATTTCATTTAAAAAAACCAAACACCCTGCATTTCTATAAATGTCATATATAATGCTTACTTTCTTTTCCTCTCTTTCTTCCTCAAGGACAGGGAATCCTAAGTATATAAGTATCTGTATGTAAAATCAACAAATCTTAACTCATGGACAGTTTTTTTTTGGGGGGGGGGCGATAAGAATATATATTATTGTAAACATTAGGAACTTCTGTTCATTTTGTTTTTCTTGGTGTTTTGAACTTAATATGACTTCTGCTTTTTTAATGTCCCTCCTAAGAACATCCTTAGTGCTTAGGGTATTCACTTCCTTGTGTGAAGGCCTTTGTTTTCAGTGACATTCTTTGGTAATGCTCTGTTTAAGGCAGAATTAGTGACGGGCCAGCGGATTTCTCATGACATTTTAGAATTGAGACATAGAAACAGGAGAGTAATTTTAGGAAGCAGCTCTTTAGTAATTGTTATTCTGTTGCTGTTTCTCTCTCTCTCTCTCTCTCTCTCTTTTTTTTTTTCCCCCAAATAGACTTTTGAATTAGGCCATTGGAGCATTCTCCAGCGATTCTAACTTGTCTTGAATTTATCTCAACTGGCTTTACTTTTCTCCTGCAACCATTCACATAGTCACTGCCACTCCCTGTGCTGAGCTAGGATTCTGTACGTTGAGTCATCAGATCAAACATCACATCTTTCTCCACCTGGACGGCAGTTGGTGGCTCTTCTGCTTGATTTGGGGATGGGGTGGGAGGTTGGGGGATTTCTAGATCTGGTAAGAAAGTAAATTTCACATGAAAATGCCTCAGTGTTTTGACTCAAAAGACTAGAGTGATTTCACTCTTTGGTGAAGGATGCAGGTCAGATGTTCTCTGATAAGTTTCTGTCTCAGCTTCGTTTTGAGGACTTCGTGGTCACCAGCCTCTGGCATTCCTGAGCGAGAGGTTTAGCTTTATATGTCCAGTTTCTAAACGGGAAGCATAAAACTGGCCATTGGTTTACCCCCAGTGACTCTTTTTTTCCAGCCAACTATTTGAAGCCACTGTAACATTTTGTGTGCTTCCTTATTTTATACTTCACTTTTTCCTCCAGTTTTGCACAGAGAGACAACAGAGCAAAGCAATATCCAGCTAATTTCAATGAAAGGAGGAGTGTGCAGCCCCCTGCCTGTTATGGGAGAGTCTCAGAAAATGGAACATTCCGCCCAGGGGAGATTTGGCTTCTCAGAGATGGCAAAGAGGCAACCATTTTGTTAGGCTGACATGTTATTCAGTTAATGAACCAATGAGTGTAAATCCTGTAAAAGCTGCCTGTTTGTTCAAATTATACAACTGCTTTAGTTTACTGAAACATTTGTTGTGCTAATGTAGGTGAAAATGGGGTCTGTTGGTGACAGGCAACTGTGACCCATGGATGCTCTGCACATGCCCAGTTGAAAACACGCACCTTCACATGTGTGTGCCAGTCGTTTTATGCCATGTTAGGGAAGAAACATTTAATAGGGACTAATTCAGAAACCAATACCTGCAAAGGATCAGCACGTTAAGCCCTGTAGAGTCGGGGCAGCTTTTCCTCTGGTCTCATTACTCTCATAATCTTTTCTGAACAGCAGGATTCAGTTGACTTGAGTTGACACATTCTTGCAAGAGGTTCAGTCACAAAATCGATCTCTCCTCCAGAGTTTTATTTCTGTTCAGTGGACATTGAAAATTCAGGCTCATCCATCACAAAACTTGTCCTTTCCAAGTCACGGGAAAGCCTGAAAGCATTTTAAAGAGCCTTTATAATTTTCTGGAAACATTTTCAACTGTCCTGAAGAAGGTTTGTGGTACTGTTTATTCCATGAATTCAGTGCACAGTTGTAGAGCTGTTTTCCTGAGCCAAGCAAGGCCTGGCCTGACAGCTCTTCCTTCAGGGGCTTACAAGAGCCAACTGACTAGGAAAAGACCCTGATGCTGGGAAAGACTGAGGGCAGGAGGAGAAGGGAGTGACAGAGGATGATTGGGTTGGATGGCATCCCCTACTCAATGGACGTGAGTTTGAGCAAACTCTGGGAGATAGTGAGGGACAGGGAAGCCTGCCGTGCTGCACTTCTTGGGGTCGCAGAGAGACATGACTTAGCGACTGGACAGCAAGACAACATCACAGTCTAGTAGGAAATACACAGGGAGTTGAGGAAGGTGTTGACTTCCGTGTGCAACTGCCGGAAGATTCTTTCTAACTGTGGACAGGTAGCACAGAGTGGCCTTTACTATTCTGTTTTCACGGAATACATTATGCCTGCTCAGTGTTTTACAGTAATTTTTTTTAACTATCCCCCTTAAAAAGCTGCCTAGCCATAATATACATAGTAATATGGTACTGTGCACCCATCTGCTTTTAAAGTTATTGTAGGTGATTGGTCTTGAAAAATAGCTTCATTTTCTTCTGATGTGGAAATGGGATATATTCTGTAATTTCCCAACTCCAATCAGTGAGTGACTGGAAGATGATTTGAAAGATTCCTCTCCATTTGAGTTGGAGGGTTTTCTATGCCTACATGGCCAACTCTGAACTACAGAGTCAGGGTTGAACGAACAGCCTTCAGGGAAAAAGGCACTCTTTATTGTCGATAGGAGCGTTTCTATGTATGAAACAGTGCGTGCTTCTTTTTCTCTAAACTACACTTTCCAAATGTAATTTATTCTGACCTTTCAGCTATTACTTCATTCTTGGTCAAAGTTAATTTGCGCCAGTGACTTGAAGAGGTAAGGGCTGCATGCAGTCAGGAGTTCTTAGAAATAGATGTTCCCTTGCATTCAGATTGGGATCCAGAATCTTCCCAAGTCAAGCATTGTAAAAGGCTTGTGTTGAGAGCCCAGTTGATGTCTTTGAGTTCAGGCAGTCCCAGCTCTTAGAGTGATGTGTTTTGAGCTAGCCTCTTAAAAGAACCTCCTTGGTACCCTGAATTGGGCTTTGGCAAACATCTGTTTGGATCCAGTGTCTTCAAGGCTCAAAGAAGGGACGCTTCAGTCTTCAGCAGGTTCATGGCAAGCAGAGTAAGAGATGGGCCAGAGCAGAGAGGACACCCGGGGTCCCTGCAGCTGAGAGGGAAGCTTAAATTCCCCAAGGCAGTGAACGCCCCCTCTGCCGGGCAGTTTGCACCTTGAGGGCATGTGTTCCCCACAAGAGTCCTGTCAGGTATTAGCATAGGTCCCGTTTTCCAAAGAAGCAGGTGCCCGGGGAGGTTGAGGAACCCAACCCAGGCGACCGCTCACCGTGGCTGAGGCAGGAGCCGGAGTCAAGTCAAGGTTTCCCAGAGCCCGGCTGCTTTCCATCATGCTCTGCCATCTTACACTTCTGGGTGCGGATTCAGCCAGCTGCCAGGGTAGCATTGGGAAGTCAGAACCATCCTCAGAGACTGATAGAGAACAGCTATTCCTCTGGGACCTGAGGAAACGGTAATTATGACTAAGTGAATAAGCAGTTTCTGCCTTATTTCCCAGGAGGAGCTCGGGGGGTTAAATGCCTGTTCTGTTTAACAGGAGAAGTGTGATCTCACTGCTGTTAATGAGAAATTGTATAATAATAGACCGCCTCACCCTCTGGCCGCCCAACAGGATTTCTGTCTCTGTTATCATTTAGAGAAAAGGGCAGCCCAGGCTGCCCACTCTCCCCCTCCTGCCCCTCCACCACCAGCCCCCAATTTTTTTCCACTTCCAGGAAAAGGATAAAAGGAACAAAACTGTATTTTTGGCTTTATTTGCAATAAAAATCACTTTCTCATTCAAATAATCTTCCTCTGTTAGAAAACTGCCTTTGAAGACAGCTGTAGGTAAAAATGCATTTTCTGCGCCTGATGGTCTGTCCTTGTTTTCTGGACATGGGCGGTGGGGAAATGGAGATGATGAACTTGGCAACTCTGGCTTTCTTATTGTCAAGTCATTTGCCTGCAAAGTTATTTGCATGCTGATGAGGCCATGTGATCCGGAGCCACCTCTGCCTCTCCTCTTTTTCACTTCTTTATCCTTCTCTGTTTTTATTGAAAGAAAAGAAAGTGAAAGTGCAAGTCACTCAGTCGCATCCAACTCTTTGGGACCCCATAGACTATATATTCCATGGAATTCTCCAGTCCAGAATACTGGAGTGGGTAGCCTTTCCCTTCTCCAGGGGATCTTCCCAACCCAGGGATTGAACCCAGGTTACCCGCATTGCAGGTGGATTCTTTACCAGCTGAGCCCCCAGGGAAGCCCAAGAATACTGGAGTGGGTAGCCTATCCCTTCTCCAGGGGATCTTCCTGACCCAGGAATCGAACTGGGGTCTCCTGCATCACAGGCAGATTTTTTACCAACTGAGCTATGAGGGAAGCCCCCTGGTTTTATTACCGACTACAATTTAGAACCCTGGGGCCTTTTTGGATTGCTGTATGTGTCTGAAGGAGAAGAGGGTGTCAGAAGATGAGATGGTTGGATGGCATCACCAGTGCAACAGACATGAACTTGGGCAAACTTTAGGAGATGGTGAGGGGCAGGCCTGGTGTGCTGCAGTTCAGAATGGGGCTGAGAAGAGTCGGACACAACTGGGCGACTGAACAGCAATGGGTCTGAAATGCAGCAAGCTCCTCATCTCCTCTAATTTTGGAAATCTTTTGGGTTCACTGTGAAGCCAAAGCACATTTGTAGTACTTTATAAGATGGTAAAGAAACAGCCCATTAGAGAACACAATGAAGATATTTTTGCAGCTCATCTATTTTGTGACTGATGGTTTGTAAGAGTCAGCCTTGGCCCAGCCTTGGACTTGTACTCTTGTTCGCTCCCATTTCCTTCTTCCAGGGTTTCGAGAGCAGGAAAAACTGATTGTGAAAGTCGCCTGGGCAGACCTTCGTCCTTAGTGAACTCGAAGGCCAGCTGTCCTTATCGCTGGGCCCTCATTTTCCTGTGCCCTCCCTCCTACCTGCCATATTGTCCTAGGAGAGAAAGTTCTAGACTAGGAAGTACAGCCCTGATTCCACTGGCAGTTTGCCACAGGCCCTGGGCACGTCACTTAATTTCAGTGTATGCAGTTTCCCCATCTGTGCAATATGATATCTGTTCTTTTCTGATCACAAACTTTCCCTCAAATCTCTGTCTTTTTAGAGCATTTTCTATCCATACGTTTGTGAGCAGGAGAGAACATTCATTTCAAACACAGAAAACGCAAGAGAGAGTGGAAGCAGTGTGAAAAGATAGTTTTTCTTTATTTACACCCTGTGGTTGTGGTTGGGATTATACACAATACAAGACATAACACCCTTTAAAAAGTACACAATGGTAGCAGATAAAGGCCGTGTTGCATGGAGACTGTGGACAGCGGGTGGGCTTGGAAGGCAGGACTTCTGAAAAGTTACGTTGTTGACCCCGAGTAGGTGAATTTCTCAGGTTTCTCCTCAGTACTCTTCCTCTAGCTGTTTGTGGCAGTGCTGTTTGTCTAGAACCTTCTGCTCACGGTGCCTCGCTTGGTTCTTTTCCTTTCGTTCCTTCGTCTCCCGTTTTTCTTCTCTCCCTCTCTTCCCTCTGTTTTCTTCTATCCATCCGTCCATCCAGTAGGCTCTGGGCTATGTTGGCTTCAGTACCTAAGAGTTCATAAGCGAGCCACTCTTAAAAATAGATAATTTAGCAATTGAGAGAGTTGACATCCTCAGAAGGTCTTTGTGTCAGTAAAATGAACCAAAAATCAGAATCTGAAGGCAGCTGGCTTCAGTGCGTTGAGCATAAGGTGATGCATTCTCGTCTTCCTCAGACATCCACAGACACATGTTAATAACCTAGCGTTGTCGTGGCTCATGTTTGAAAAGATCTTGGAGGGCGTCCAGTCTAGTCCTGTGTTGGGCGGGCGACCTCCCTCTCCAGCATCCAGCCAGGGTCATCTTCTGGGAGCATCTCTGGAAGAGATTGGTGTCAGAAAGCGCTTTCCCTCGTTTTTCGCCCCCACAGGATATACATATTTTAATTGGAGGATCGTTGCTTTATGATGTTGTTTTAGCTTCTGCAACAGTGTGAATCAGCTCTGTGCATACACGCATCCTCTCCCTCTGGGGAACCTCCCTCCCACCACTTCCCCCACCTTTTTATTTTCATAGGATTTTTTTTTTTAATTGAAGTATAATGGAAAGCTCGCTTGTAATTCATCCTGTGCACAGATCGCTCTCGCTCCTTTCGTGATCCTGCAAAACAAGTTTAATTCATCCGCAAAGTAATAGATCTTCAGTCTCTTGAAGGCAGCTACCTCAGCCTCTGCGGCCGCTGTGGGGAACTGACTTACGTGCCTTTAGTTATTCCTTGCGTCACGCCGAAGCCTGCCCGCTGCTCTGTAATATACGCTCATCAGTCTGAATATTACCTACCAGAGTAGAAGTATTAAGATTTATGAAAACGAAAGAGGTATCTGCAAAATTACTGTAATAAATACGGTGATGGCAGAGGTGTTAAATCCAAACTCACGTGTATGATTGAGTCCCTCTGAAAGTTCCGTTACAAGGAGGACATTTTTGGTCCCGCGAATGATTTTTAAATTTCATTTTACTGGTTTGGTTAGGGGATCTATTGTTTCCATAAACGGTGAGAGTTTGGAAGCTAAGCGTGGGCTACCCGAGTATGGTGACAGTGACTGCCTTTGACTAGTGCTGAGTGCCTGGCACTGTCTATTTCTCGGATAATTATGGGCTAAACTATTTCAGGGAGAAAGTGAGCTTCCATTAAGCTGCAAAGATCCATCTCCTGAGGGTTAGAGAATGTTTGTTTCATGTGTTCAAAAATTGACAACTCCGTTAGCTGGGGAAGGCAGCAAGTTTCTTTATTTTCAGCCAGAAAACTTTCTTGCATGACATGTTCCTAGTATTTGTATTTTGTGTCATTAAGTCAGTCCATTGCTCTTTCTTTAGAAAGATGACTGGTGATATTTTCCGGTCATTTCTTCTACATCTTCTGTATCTGTATTGCTTTCGATAAAGATTTAAGTTAAAAATGAACTGAGATGCGAAGGCACTTGCACGGCTGTTAAATACTGTAGGCTTTCATTCTGCATCATGAAAATGTCTTAAGGCATCTATGACATTTTCATTGGATCCTCTTTTAAAAATACAGGGCTTTTTTTCTTCTTCTTCTACTTTTTGGCCTCTCCGTGCAGCATGTGGGATCTTAGTTCCCTGACTAAGGATCGAACCTGTGCCCCCTGCAGTGGAAGCAAGATGTCTTAACTTCTGGACTGGCAGGAAGGTCTCCCAAATATGAGGCTTTTGGTGGTGAGGTGGGGGGATCTGTACCACATTTAGAAAGGAACTCATCCTAATAGAAAAGGTCAGGGGACTTTCATCTTTAAAAGGCCCTGCTTTTTTCAGCTACACATACTGATTCTTTCCTGCTATTCTAATGACACCCTAAGTGGGAAAGGGATTACACAGTGGATCTTGTCATTGCAACCCTGAGTATAGAATGGAATGGAAAGCTTGCCCTGCTTCCTTGTTGTGTTCCATTTTGGAAGCACTGCCTTCTCTTTTGTTGCCAGTGGTCATGAAGGAAAACTCATTATTTTCTCTAGAATTGAGCTAGAAGAGAAAGGTGTTCTCTGCACAATAGCAGTTTCTAAGCAAAGGGTGAGAAGATGCTTATGCTCATGAAGAAAGTGAAGTGAAAGTGTTAGTAGTAGCTCAATCATGTCTGACTCTTTGTGACCCGATAAACTATAGCCCGCCAGGCTCCTCTGTCCAGGCAAGAATACTGGAGTGGTTGCCATTTCCTTCTTCAGGGGATTGTCCTGACTCAGGGATCAAACCCGAATCTCTTGCATTTCAGGCAGATTCTTTACTATCTGAGTCATCAGAGAAGTGCCCCCTGCCTCAAAAAAAAAACAACAACATCAAAACACTGTTGAGACTTTTGTGTTCAGGGATTTCTTAAGGTTTAACGACTTGGTTGATTGTTTAATTCCATGTGGAAAACTGGTAGCATCTTTATATTTCCGTCCTTTAAATAAAGTGTCTTGCTTGACAGGGGATTGACGTTTCAAATTATTAAAAAAAAAAAATCCAAGTTACTCTGTAAGAGAAGCTTATTTTCTCTGGCTGTGTCCTACCAGAAAGACCTGATGAAGTAGCTGGTGCGTACTCCTTTGTGTAAGATCAGAGTTTCAAGGTAAACATTCTGGCCCTATGGGCATCTCACAACTCTCTGGCATGGGGTAGGTGGTAAGAGAACAGTAGAAAAAGCCAGACTCTAGTTTTGAGGGGCCTCAGTGGTCCTAACCTGATAAAATTCTTTCTCCACTCCAAGAGACTTTCTCCAAAACTAGGGTGTGAACCGGATCAGAATTAATTACAGTGATCTTATCAGTTAGGTTTGAACATGTTGTCTTATTAAACCCAGTGACATCTGTTGTTCATCTGTTTCACATTTATGCAAGAGATTTGAATTTAGATTTAAAAACCCTGCATTAATACTTGTGTACAGTGCTTTGCAGTTTTACATGTATTGGGTCTTTCTTGTTAGTTTTTCAAGCTGTCCTCTGTAGTCGGTAGATGATTGAGAAAGGAAGAAGACAACTACTGGAGACGTGTCACGTGGAGACATTGAGGAGGGTACTTTGTCTGTCTGGAAGGACAGCTGGTGCTCTCTTCGGACACCAGGGTCTTTCCTGTGGTCCCAGGGGTGGTCTGCCCCCCGCAGACTCAGAAACTGGATCCTGTCATCACAGAGTCTGTCTCTGCCTCCTGATGTGAAGTTCACATCCATAAGCTGAGTCGGGCCCAACTAACGCCTTCTCTTCTTCAAGGCTGGTGCTTCTTATTTAAAGACCCCTTGGAGAATCCAATGAGCTAGAGGCTCCCCCTCCCCCACCCCAACACGCACAAACGAACTCACCGGGTCGATTGATCTCAAAAGCCCGACTGTAGCTGGAGTGTCAGATTGATATTCAGCGCTGGCTCTCAAGGAGCCTGGCTGCCTGAGGGCTCTGTAAGCTGAGCGTCCCCCCAGAAGGCCGCCCCTGTGGACGTGGTGCACACCCAGGTGGCACAGGCTGGTGGCCGGAGGGCTCAGAAGGTCTGGCCCCTGGCTCGGCAGCCGCAGGAGCCGGGACCGGGTCGTTTCTCCAGAGTGGCCTTACCCTGGGTGTGAAATCGTGAGTCCCCTGAGGGTGAGACGCCCCGTCCACACTTGCACGTTTCCTGTTCTGACGGTGCCAAGCCTCGACCGGAGTCGTAGCACAGTTGCTGAAGCCGCAGCCAAGGCCTGCTAGCCAAAGAGCCTCGGGCATTTCTCTGCGCTTTGTGTTATGCCTTGATTTAAAAGTTCCATTCTCCAAGGGCAAGCTTTTTCCCTTATTTCCACGTTCTGGGAACTGGCTCCACGATACTCCGCATCCCCATTTGAGGAGAAAGTCCAGGTTCAGAGTGATGGTAATGGCTCAAGATCACCTTGATAGCAAATGGCGCAGTTGAGCCTCAGTTCAAATTCTGTGCATTTTAATGGACACCCACAGACTACCTTCTGCCACATGAATCTTCTAAACAAAGAAGCTTCTCGGGTTTGGGGAGAGGAACATTGTCAATTTCAGACTTCAGTAACACAGTTTGGAAATTCATTGTCTTCATTCAATCCGGAGGTCAACTGCTGGGATCTGATGAGGTGCTGCTCCAGTAGTTACATATCCTTTGACCGGAGATGTTGAGTTAATCATAAGTATATGCATATTTCCTGAAAAAGTGAGATGTCATAAATTTCATGTTAAATAATAGGATACTTATTACTAGTAATGACACTTTTAAATTCAGAATAGCTACATGTCAGGGGTTCATGATACTTTCTTAACCCCAAACACATTTTCTTAATTTCCAATGCACCCTTATTTCAAAAAGCAAAATTAAAATTCACATCTCTGCCTGTCAGTAGGTAAATGGGGATCCTCAGCTTGAAGACACTTGTCGGGTACTTGAGATGCATTAAGGATTTTTTTTATGTTACATTGATTAATCTTGTTAGTGGTAGCTTCTAAATTATGACAGAAAATTAATGGAACAGGTTGCCTATGTGACCTTCCCAGAAAGGTCATTGAGCTCCCATGGGGATGGAGCTCTGTTGGTCAGGGACCCTTCAGCGAGTCCATCTCGAGCCTTCTTCTTCGCCTGGTGATGTGAGTTCAGCTCTTCCTCGTCAGTAATGTAGAGATGGGACTTCCCTGGTGGCTCAGTGGTGAAGAACCTGCCTGCCAAAGTAGAAGTGGGTTTGGTCCCTGGGTTGGGAAGATCCCCTGGAGAAGGAAATGGCAACCCACTCCAGTACTCTTGCCTGAGAAATCCCATGGACAGAGGAGTCTGGTGGGCTACAGTCCATGGGGTTGCAAAGAGTCAGACATAACTGAGCCACTAAACAACAACAGAAATTCCTCGTTGATCATGAGAGATTCATCTTCACAGAGCACTTGCAGCAAATCAAGAGGAAATTGCAGAAAATCAGAAGGAATGATAGAATTAGGAAAAAAAAAACCCATCATTTTGCAACTTTTGCTGAAAGTAGATTTAAGTAAAGATCATCAGTGTATGAAACCATTAAATGAAAGGTTGATGGGGGAATTTTAAATGGAGAGGTCAGACTTTCAGACTTTGACCAATTGGTGAATTTTCACCTCACTAATGTTGGGGCTCAGGACAGGCCAACCCCCAAATGGGCCAAAATGATACCGCGATTATTTTGAATTAAGATTACTTAAGAAACAACCACTGTAAGAAAGACACTCTGACCCTCCTTTGTGCCCCTGAGAGCAGAAAATAAATCTCGCAGGTGAAAGGTACCCTCTCGCCACTGAGGGAGACAGAGAGACAGAGAGCCCAGACCGAGAAGGCTGTGTGAACAAGCCTTGTTTCTTCCTCACTAATTCACTACCCTAAGCCCAAATCTCTTTCAGGTCTTCACAAATGTGTTGTTTCTTTGTGTCAAAGGTATAAAAGCTGACAGCTTTGATCATTTCTTTAGGTCCTGTTGCTATGAGACCTCTGTACGTGTGAATTAAATTCGTTCTTTTTCCTCCTGTTACTCTGTCTTGCATCCATTTAATTATCAGACCAGCCCAAAGAACTCAAGAGAGGAGGGGCGGAAACGTCCTCCTTTCCAGCCCCGTGTCTCCTGATATGAGGCAGCCTGAAGGCGGTGTAGTGAGCAGTCCTTCCCTCAAAGATGGACCTGAATGTATCCAAGTCTTCAGAGCTGACTTGCAGCATACAGGAAATGCGGAGACAGAGGAGAGCATTGAGTGATCTTATGAGAACGCAGACAAGCGTGTCCAGGTGGGGGCCATCCTTCAGACTGCCGTCCTGGGCTCCTCAGGAAGTCACTGGCACGAAGATGAGAAGTGACTGGTGGGGATGGAGGGGTGATCAAGGGCAAAACAGAATTAAGAGATAATAATCAAATGAATGTGCAGATGTTGATCTGATCTTGATTCAAATCTAACTGGGCTTCTCACATGCTGCTGCTGCTGCTGCTAAGTTGCTTCAGTCGTGTCCGACTCTGTGCAACCCCATAGATGGCAGCCCACCAGGCTCCCCCGTCCCTGGGATTCTCCTGGCAAGAACACATGGTGCAGTGCTAAAGAGTCTCCCTGCCAACCCAGGAGACACAAGCGGTGTGGGTTTGATCCTTGGGTCAGGAAGATCCCCTGGAGTAGGAAGTGGCACCCCACTCCAGTATTCTTGCCTGGAAAGTTCCATGGACAGAGGAGCCAGGTGGGCGGCAGTCCATGTGGTCAGACACGACTGAGCACTGCACTGCGCTTCAGACCCGGCTCCACAGGAGACACCTCTGAGAGAGTCCTGGAGATCTGATTATTAGATCTTCAGGAATTACTGTGATTTCCAGGATGGAGTTGAGAAGAGACAATGGACCATGTTTATGGAAGGAAAGTTTCTGTAATTTTCAGAAATGCAGGCGGAAGTAGTGAAGGTAAAAGGATATGCAGTCCGAGATTTGCTTTAAAATGCTTAAAAAAAACCATGAAAAGTGAGGGTGAGAATGGAAGCCAGCTAAAATCTTAACTGCTGTCCACAAGGTGTTGATTGATGGATCATGGGCGTTCACACTACCAGTCTGTACTTCTGCACGTTTGAAAAATTTTACAAAAGTTTTTAGAAACAAAGGTAGATGACTCCGTGTGAGGATCATGACTGTCTTTGGATTGGGCTGGTGATAGCCTCGTGATGTCCCAGTGTCACGTGTAACCAGCGCTGGTGACTTAGGATATCACTTCCTACGATGCACCCTATGGAGATTCTAAACGTCCTGCATCTTAAAGAACAGCCTGATGAGCTCTTTGAAAACTGCATTAGAGGACTCAAGAAGAGGCTCCGTGGCACTGATTTCAAAGATACGGGTAGAGTTGTAGTGAATTCATTTGCAACCAGAGTTCTGACTAATCCAAGTCCTTGTAGATGAATTTACAACCTTTGGATCAGAAGACTTCTCACTGGAGGATGAGGGGGAAGAAAAAAAAGATGCAAAAATATCCAAGAGAGAAAGCATGTTAAGACATGAAACTTCAGAAAATGATTTACCCATTTACTCACTGAAGACAAGATGATTTCACCGAACCTCATTCAGTCATGAATATCTATTAAATCATAGTTCTGATGTTTACATTTAGCAGGAAAAAAATGACAGCCCATGCTGTTTAAGATGGTCTACCCTTGAAGCATACGCTCCATGCCTAATGAGACTCTGTAATGTAATTCTCTCTCACTGAGATTACTTGAACAAATTTCTATATTTAAATTACATGAATATTTATCAAAATAATTTCTTTAAAGTAAATGTTTTGTAATGCGTTGCTCTAAACTAGACCTCACCAACTAATTACCAGTAAGACTAGTATGAAGAAAAATAAAACTTAAGTCAGAGCAAATCTGGACAAATGGTGTGGTGGGGGGGCGGGGGTTACAAGGTATTTCTAGATTGGAAGACTCAGTATTGAAAAGATGTCAGTTCTCTTCAAATTAACCTTATCACAATCCAGATCCGAATGACAATTTTAAAGAATGTGATAAGCTTATCTTCATTCATCTAGAAGAGATAAGTGGGAAAAAATGACCAATAGAATAGTGGGGATCTGCTTTAGCAATCATGAGACATTGCTGTAGGAATTAAAACCGTGTGGTCTTATTTCAGGCACAGACTCATACATGGAGGAGCAGGCAGAATCATGTGTATATGCGTGTTTATATTCATCTCTATAGCAGAACTTGAATTTGGCTTATGGGCAAAGGTGGCATTTTGAGTCTGTTGGGGAAAGGATTGTGTGTGATAGCTGATCATCGGATCAAGTCCACATTGTACACACACACAAGAGTTCCCCAGTGTTTAATGAGATAATCATAAAAATTACTAAAAATGGAAAAATGTGAGAGAAGACATTTTTTTTATTCTGGAGTGTAAAGGGTTGTCCGAGGCAAACCCCCAAACCTGGAAACCATCAAGGAGAAAATGAGTACAAGACTCAGATGAAGTTCTCATGTGACGAGTGGCGTCATGTGCCAAATTAGAACACGAGGAGTCGATGAATTCCCTTCGTTGGTCTTGTACGGAGAATATTTTAGTCTGTAGATCTGTTTGCCTGGAGGGTGCTTGGTCACTGATGTTCTTGCCTGGTTCACATTCTCTTAGGGAAGTGGGGGCAGGGAGGCACAGCAACTCGTGTCCAAGTCAGCATTTTTGCCAGTTATAGAAACAGCATGTCATCTGTCAGTCCTTAGAAAGGAAGTGTTTGCTTTAAAAAAAAAAAAAGAAAAGAAACTTCGAAGAGCTAGACATTAATCTCAAGGGTGGTAAATTAGGTATTCTTGCTAAGTTAGAGAAATAAGTGAACCCAAAAGTGGGGGCTCTATGCTGTCTGGCATTTTTCTCTCTGTGTGTGTTTCTTACCCGCCGCTGTCCTTTGTCCGTTTCCTTCGGTTATTCGGTGCAGGCAGGCATGGTTTATCAGCTGCTGCACAGGTAGCCTCTGTCATCTCATCTTGGCCAGGGGCCCCCCAGGGTCTGGAGTCTAGCCGTGCTGCCCTGGACTCTGTAGCCCCCTGTGACTGTCCCTGTTGATGCCACAGGGACCCTGCATTGTCACACTGCATCGGGGCTCCCTGCTCACCCCGCTGTCACCCTTCTAGACACGGCCCCCTTCAGGGCAGAGACCGGGTGGGACTCACTGTGCGTTCTGAGTGTCATGGTGCTTGGCTCCTGGAAAGGACGCACTGCCTGTTTTGAATGAATGAGCGATTAAATGAGCAGGGGATGGATATGGAGGTGTGTATATTTCCAAGCACATTGTGGGGAATGAAACAGCCTTGCCGCCCAACACACAGTGGAGACTGGAGTTGAGAGGGCGTGCCTCTGCAGGGCTTGGGGAAGGCCAGTGACCCCGATCTGAGTCCTGGAGGATGAGCAGAAGGCTTTCATGCGAGGAGAGTGGGAATGGCATTTACAGAATTGCTCAGCAGTGAAGAAATCCTGCGTGGCTGCTGTGTGAGGTCAGAGGGAAGGTGTGGTTGATGAGGTCACCTGGGCCTCTTTGGACATGCCTCCTGTGAGGTGCTGAGGAGTATGGACCCTGGGCAGGATGTGAGGCCCTCAGGGTCTTTTCATTTATTTATTTTATTGAAATGTAGTTGATTTACAATGTTGCGTTAATTTTTGCTGTATGGCAATGTGAATCAGTTATACATATATATATATATATATATACACACACACACACACATTCTTTTTGATATGCTTTTCCATTATGGTTTATCACAGGATATTGAATATAGTTCCCTGTGCTATACAGTAGGACCTTGTTTATCCATCCTATATATAGTAGTTGGCATCTGCTAATCCCAAGCTCCAATTCTTCCCACCCCCAGCACCCTGCCCCTTGGCAACCATAAGTCAGCTCTCTTGTGTCTGTGAGTCTGTCTCTGTTTGGTAGGTAAGTTCCTTTGTGGCATATTTTAAGTTCCACGTGTAAGTGCTGCCATATGGTATTTGTCTTTGTCTGACTTACCTCACTTAGCATGATAGTCTCTAGGTCCATCCATGTCTCTGCAAATGGCATTGTTTCCTTTTCTATGGCTGAGTAGTATTCCCTCATGTGTGTGCACCACGTCGTCTTCATCCGTTCATCTGTGAGTGGACGTTTAGGTTGTTTCCATGTCTTGGCTGTTGTGAGTAGTGCTGCTGTGCATTGGGATCTTTTAAATGAGATAATTCCATAAAAAATTAATCTTGGAAACAAGGAGGGTGCTCTGGACCCTCCTACAGACTCTGCTTGGCTCCTGTCTTCCTGTTCTCTGATGCTTGTTTCACGGAGATTACAACGTAGCCATTAGGATGAAGCTGCTGATGCTAACGTTTTTTGAGAAACAGATAAATGGATTCTAAAATGATTATTGTAACTAATTTGAAGCAACAGTTTAGATCACAAAATTTTGGTAGTTTTAATTAGGTAAACTTGATTGACCCCATAAATTTGTCCATCCTTCAGATTGTATCTGTTCAGGTGTGACTTTTGTATATGATTTTTTTTCTTTTTGGTCAGTGAAATTCAGTTATGTTTAGTGTCACTTAACATCAGGTAATATATTGCAGAAGAAAGGCATCTAAAAACAGGATGTGGACTGTCAAAATATGGGAGGAGAAAACACAAAGGAATTCACATTTAGCTTGATCGGCTTGTGACCTCCTGGATATAGATCATCTCGTGTGCATTAGTGCTGTGCAGGTTATATGCAAGACTTTTTGCCCAAGATCGGGTGAACTGAGGAATCTTGGGAAGAGCTGACAGTCAGCTATACCAGATACTTTTAAAGACCCCTTCAGAGTTTATGGGGCTTCCCCAGTCTCAGTGGTGAAGACTCCACCTGCAGTGCAGGAGACCCGGGTTTGATCCCTGGGAGGGGAAGATCCCCTGGAGAAGGAAATGGCAACCCACTCCAGTATTCTTGCCTGGAGAATCCCATGGACAGAGAAGTCTGGTGGGCTGTAGTCCATGGGGTCTCAAAGAGTTGGACACGACTGAAGCAACTGAGCACACACATCAGAGCCTGTATCTGGCAGAGTTTGGTGGTTTTAAATCAAGTGGTAAAGTCGTCCTTGTGTTTTGGATAATGTTGCTCCATTTCCGGTATTTAATGAACAGTTAGTGGAAAATGTTTAGTAACTACATGTGAAAGAAAGCAATTTTCTTTCAGGGGAATTGAATCTTAGTGTAACTGCTTAGTCATCCTATCTTAAAAAAAAAATCTGCCTTTTAGGTTTCTTGAGGGTCATAATTTTAACAACTCTTATTTGGGTGTTGCTTCTAACAAAGCCAGTTCACTTGATCTTCACAACTACCTTATGTGTGAACACTGTCTTTAGGTGATGTGTTACCTAGTATTTGAAATACTTGTTTAGATGCATCTTGCTTTGAACATCAGAATAGAACAGAAGTAAGCTTCACATAGAATATAGAGATTTTTAATAATGAGAAATATCTATAGCTGTCCTTTGGCCAGGAGAGAGCAGATATCTGGTCCTTAAACTACATTAAGGAATTTACATAGTAGTAAAAAAAATTCTTTAAAATATGATACAATATTTATTGCTGGAGTGGGTTGCCATTTCCTTCTCCAGGGGACCTTTCTGACCCGGGGATTGAACCCAGGTCTCCCGCACTGCAGGCAGATTCTTTACCATCTGGGCCCCTAGGGAAGCCTTTGTATTTCTATAGCAGGACCGCAATAGGTTATGATAGGTAAGGCTGGTATATTACCAACAAATTGATATTAAAATTAAAAAAAATTATGCCTCCAGTTGGGATAGTATTATACATAGTAAATATCTATGTTTTATTTTGATGAGAAGGTATTTGAAGGCCATATTTTGATATTTTTAAACTATCTTGGAACTTCCATGGGGTCTAGTGATTAAGACTTCATGCTTCCCCTGCAGGGACGTGGGTTCAACCCCTGGTCCAGGGAGCTCAGTTCCCATATGCTGTGCAGGGTGAAGCAAAAATAAGTAATAAACTTTCTGTAATGCAAATTTCAAACATACACAAGAAAGAATCATACCAGAGAGTCCTCTTAGTCACCTCATCAGCATATACTCAAATATGGATGAAAAGGACTCCTAATGAATAAGACATTTCTACCACTCGGGGAATTCCGCAGGCTTTAGGAGCTCTGTGCCAAGAACCAGGGGAGAGACCAGCTGTGTGTGTGTGTGTGTGTGTGTGTGTGTGTGTGTGTGTGATTTTATTTATTTTTGGCCTCTAGCTGTAGAGCGGAGGCTGCTCTCTAGCTGCAGTGTGCGGGTTGCTCACTGTGGTGGCTTCTCCCGCTGCAGGGCACAGGCTCTGGGGCGCGTGGCTCAGTAGCCGCGGCCCCCCGGCCCCGGAGCGCAGGCTCAGTGGCCGCGGCCCCCTGGCCCTAGAGCGCAGGCTCAGTAGTCGTGGCGCACGGGCTTTTGCTCAGCAGCATGCGGCTCTTCCTGGATCAGGGATCAAACCCGTATCTCCTGCATTGGCCGGTGGATTCTTGACCACTGAGCCACCAGGGAAGCCGCAGATACATTTTTCTGGGGGGTGGGGGGCTATGTATATCATCTCTAGAAGTTTGCTCCTGCCTCTTGGTGATCAAACAATATGTACTCTTTTTACTCTTTTAGGCTGTGGCTCCTGGCTCCTTATACTCAGAATAATTATTTTGAGATCCATGTATGTTATATCAATAATTTATTCCTTTCTATTGTTGAATATTCTTTCATAATATGGATATCCACTCATACTTATTCATCTGTTGGTGGCATTTGGGTTTCCAGCGTTTGATCATCACAAGTAACGCTGCTAAGAACGCTCATGTGCAAGTCTGTTTATGGATGTATGCTTTCATTTCTCTGGGATAGATACCTAGGAGTGAAATTGATGTGTTGGTTATATAGTGGTTTGTGTTTTAACTTCTGAAGAAACTGCCCAGTTATTTTCTTTTTACCTTCCCACTAGTTGTGTATGAGAATTGTAGTTGTTCCACATCTTTGCCAACACGCGGTATGGTCAGTCTTTTCTAATTCTAGCTGGTCTAATAGGCGTGTAGTGACATCTCTGATTTTAGTTTGCCTTTTCCTAATGACTAACACTGTTGAGAATCTCTTCATATGCTTACTTGCCATCCACTTATCTTCTTTGGTCAAGTGTCTGTATACATCATTTACCCATTTTTAAAAATTAGGTTGTTTGTTTTGTTATTCTTGAGCTTTGAAAAGCCTTTATATATGCTGAATACAATTCCTCAATCAGAATATGATTTGCCAGCATTTTCTCTGTCTATGCTTTGTCTTTTAATTTTCTCCAGTGTCTTTTGAAGAGCAGAATTAAAATTTCTGTTTTTGAAGCAAAATTCAGTAACAGAAAGATATCCGGAAATCTCCAAGTATCTGGAAATGAGTCAACTCAGTTATAAATAACTCATAGTTCAAGGAAGAAATACCAAGAGAAATTAGACAATAATTCGAATTGAATGAAAATGAAAACGGACTATATTAGTATCTGTGAGATACAGTTAAGTCAGTGCATAGAGAAAATTTTATAATTTAAATGGTTATATTAGAAATGTTTAAATTCAGTGATCTGACTTTTTAAGAAATTGGAAAAATATCAATTTAATCCCATAGTAAATTATAAGCATTTAAACAACAGTGGAAATCAAGAAATATAAAAAGTGTAAATAATAGAAGAAAATGAATGAAATAAAAACTGAAGATCAGTATGAATGATACACATCTAGTTAGCATGATCAAAGGAAAACAAAAAGAACATACAGTTTAACAGTATGAAGAATGACTGAAGAGCTTCTACAGACATTAAAAGGACAATTAGAAAAAAAAAAAAGGGGGGGCTTTCCTGGTGGTTCAGCAGCTAAGACTCTGAGCTGCAGGTGCAGGGGCCCAGGTTCAGTCCCTGGTCGGAGAACTGGATCCCATGTGCTGCAGCTGGGAGTTCACACGCCTCGTCTGAAGATCCTGCCTGCAGCAGCTGAAACAAACCAGAGAAGGAGCAACAGAGAAATAAGGTCACATCCTAGTGGTCTGACACTTGGGTGAATGGGACAAGTTCTTTAAAAGATAAAAGTTACCAACACAAGAATAAATAGAAAATATGTATGGCCCTATATCTGTGAAAGAAATGAAATTTGTAATTTAAAACCTTCCAAAAAGAAAATTCCAAGCTCAGATGGCTTCACTGATGAGTTCTGTCAAACATTTGAAGAATTAATACTGTCTTGTGCCAGCTTTTTCAGAACAATTAAATAAAAAGGAATAATCCCCATCTCATTTTATGAATCATACTATCTTGATACCAAAACCAAAGAAAGTATTATAAGAAAAAGAGTAAGACTTCTACACTGAAAGGTATGAAGTAGTGCTAAGTAAGAGAAATTAAAGACGCTTACATAAATGGAAAAATATATTTATGTATGGTACACTTAATGTTCTTGAGATTAATTTCTCTAACATTGATCTATAAATTCAACAAAAATCCCCATGAGAGTCTCAGTAGGCTTTTTCTGGGAAGAAATTTCCATGTTGACTTATAAAACTTAATGCAGTGAACCCAGGATAGCCCAAAAACAAACAAAAATAAAACCAAAGGCAGCAACACAAAGTCAGAACACTTAGATAACTAAACCTCCTGATATTGACTGATGTTTTAAACCTAAAGCAATCAAGATAAGGCGGCATTTTTGTGAAGAATAGATATATAGATCAATGTAACACAATAGTCCAAAGATAGACCAACACATAGTTAGTGTTGAATCAACAGAGATGACGAGAAAACTCAGTAGAGAAAGGATAGGTTTTTCAATAAATGATATCAGAACAATTACGTATTAGAAGGAGAAGAACAACCTTGGTTCTAACCTTGCATTGTATACAGAAATAACATGAAATGGATATCATACCTAAACATAAAATCTAAACTTTAAAATTTCTAAGAGAGAATAGATTAAATGCTTCCTGACCTTGGGATGTGAGAGATTTCTTAGCACAGACCATCTCCCGAAGGATTAATCCTACACCTAGTTTGGAATATGGTTCCATAATGTCTCTCATAATGTTCACTATAATTCACCATATGACCAACAGTTTCACTTCTAGATATTTACCCATGAAAACTCAAAACACATGCCCATGAGACAACTTGGACACACATGTTTAAAACAGTTTTATTTATCATAGCCCCAAACTGGAAACAGCCCAAACGTCTATCAACAGATGGACAGATAAACAAATGGTAGCACATTCGTCCAATAACATGCTTCTTGGAAACAAGAAGGAACTGAAAGCTTGTGCACATAGCAATACCGATGAAGCTTGTTTATGCTGAGGGAAAGAAACCAAAAACAAAAGACAACAGAGTGCATTATTTTATCTATATAGAATTCTAGAACTGTAGCAAATTGTCTTTATTAAACAGGAAGGAGGAGATCAATAGATGCTCAGATCCTAGAATTTGGGGAGGTAGATTGCAAAAGAGCACTTTTTGGAAAATATAAATATTTGATGTCTTGATTAGGACAGTATTATATGTGAAAAACTCATTTAATGGTACACTTAAACATGCATTTAATTACCTCAGTTTGTTTCAGAAAGCAAAAGAAAAGGTGGCGGGGGGAAATGATGCCAAACTGTTGCCCATCAGTAGATGATAGAGATTTAATTTCTGCTTTTTCTATTTGGATAATAGCTTTGGAGGTTCGCTTATTGAATAATTGGTCCTTTCTCCATTTTTCTGCCTTGCCACTTTAGTTGCATATCAAAGTTCCATGCATCTGCGGGTCAGTTTGTGTGGTTTCTGTTCCATTTCGTTGGTCAGTTTGTTTATCCTGTCTTGACAATTTTAGCTTCATAATGGGCCTTTTTATCATCCTTCTCTTTCTTCAGAAATGTCCTGGCTATTTTTGCATGCATTTTATAAAAAGCTTATCTGTTTCCGTGTTCTATGGAAAATCCTGTTGGAATATTGACGGGAGTAATATTGATTTTGTAGATGAATCTGATGAGAGTTTTTGCAATATTAAATCTTTCTGTTCCTTATCATGCTGTATCTTTCTACTTATTAAAAACTTCTTTACTGTCTCTCAATACAATTTTGTAACTTTGCCTGTAACATTCCTGCACACATTTTGAAACATTTATTTCAAGACATTCGATGTTTCCTACTCTGGTGTAAGTGAAATCTTCTTTCTAATTATATTTTCTTGTGGTTTATACTTGCTGTATAGTAGTGTGATTTTCTTAATATCAATATATCCAGGGAACACTGGCTTTTTCTTTAGAAAGAACCTCATCGACAGGTTGGCAGAATTTGTGGTGTGTGCATGCACATCTTTATTATTTTTGGAAAGTGGTGGTGTTGAGGGAGAACTTCCCCAGATTCCTTATTTTTTTTTAACTAAGTAGGGACGATCTCCTGGAGAAAGAAATGGCAACCCGCTCCAGTAGCCTTGCCTGGGAAATCCCATGGACAGAGGAGCCTGGTGGGCTATATAGTCCACGCGGTGACAAAGGAGTCGGACACGATTTAATGGCTAGACAGCAGCAAAGTTCACGTGTAAGGTTGGCCCTGGGCTGCAGGAGAGGGCACTAGCCAGAGGTGCGAGCTTTAAGTTTAGTCAGCTGTTCGTGCAGCTGTGGGTGTCAGTAACGGGCGTCTTTTGTCAAGCCAATATCCTTTTGAGGGGAGCATATTTTTTTTATTGAGGTATAACTGACAAAATTGTATATGTTTAAAGTGTACAATGAATACCAGAATAGAGTTAATCAAGCCAGTACCCTCGAATGAAGACATCCATATATTTCCCATTCTAGAGATGGAGGCTGGCTTTGTTGAACCTTGTCACTCTTCTCTTCTAGTATCCGGAGCGTGATGCAGAAGTATCTTGAGGAGAGACACGAAATCACCTTTGACAAGATTTTTAATCAGAGAATTGGTAAGTCTGACTGTTCACTTGGCAGACAGTTAATTCTAGTCGTAGTACTAAAGTGTAAATGCAGCCCTTGATGCTGTCATATGTGTTATAGCTCAAGCTGGGGATGAAGGAAATGGCATGTAATTAATAAGATCCTAAGTGATTACTTATGTCCCTAGCAATGTCTCCTGTAAATAAGCTACTGGGAAACAGATGAGTTTGGGTGGAGGTTTTAAGACAGGGTGGAAGATTCCCCTGGTCCAAGGATTGGGTTCTTGATACCCAGAGAGAAATCTTCTGTTCAGATCTGTGCCTGAGGTCCTCATCTTCCCTCACTGACCTTGTACTTTCCATGATCACAGGTGTTGGCATGTGTCTTCATCACCCTCACCCCGCTGTGTGGTTGGCCCTCTGCTTCCCAAGTGTGGGGTCGGCTTACTGGATCAGTTCTCAAGGGTTCGTGGGTTTTGTTTGCCGCTCACTCTTGTCAGTTCCGCCTCAGTCTCCTTTATTCCTGTGGCTCTACTTGGAACCTCTGCTTAGCAGGTCACCAGGACTGCTCCTGTTGTGCTCACAGAGTTCATGGACGCAGCACCCACTGGCTGATGCCCTCGGCCCGTGCAGACGTGTGGTTCTGTCAGGCTGCTCTGTGGCCCCCAGCAGTTAGCGCCCTGGAGAAGTTGGGACCAGACAGGAATTGGTTTAGTGGGAATTTCAAGGCCCATGAAGAAATGAGACCCTTTATTCCACCTGCCTTCTGAAAGACTGGCAGCTCGTTTAAAGGTGCCTGTCGGCTGGGTTAGAGGAGTGCTATCAGCTATGTAGTTTTGTTTTACATTCCCCCAAATCAATTCCGCCCCCCATCCAGAAGTTTCCTGAACAATCTTTTGTTCCCAATGATAGAATTCATCTTTGGCCTGTCAGCTGGCTCTGTTGTTAACTTACAGTGATGTGATTAACAGATTACGCTCGAGTTTTTACAAAAAAATCAGTGTGGCTGAATATGAGAGACCAGGAATCCATCCTCCTCTTTTTGCGTCTTGTTTGCCTCCCACCGCTGTTCAGAGGAGCTTTGCAGGGAAACTGTGTCTTAGTTTTTAAATTAACGTAGTACTAGAGGAAATTATTAAAATTCCAAGAAATTATAGTCTTTCTGAAGTTTCCTGGAACTCTGCTTCTTCAAGTGTTTCTGCTCCCATGATGTGCAGATACAGGCTGACTGGTCCCTTTGAGACTGAATATTCTGATAGTCCTGGGTCATCCTGTGTACAGGTCAAGAGGCGAGACTCAGGTTGATGAAGTGACTTGTTCTGATCTTACATTCTGATAATTCTCTGAAGGTTTCATTACTATAACATGTACTGTAGAAGGTAACCCGGTAAGAATTGGATAGATTTGTTTTTTTTTTAAGAAAGAGTTACAGTGATCTCTTTTATTCAAGTAAAGCAGAAACTGGTATGGAAAGTCTGGATTTTTCTGAACCACTGTCTGTCACAAAGTGACCACCTATGAAGAGGAACTAAAAAGCCTCTTGATGAGGGTGAAAGAGGAGAGTGAAAAAGCTGGCTTAAAACTCAACATACAAAAAACTAAAATTATGGCATCCTATCACTTCATGGCAGATAGATGGGGAAAATGTAGAAAGTGTCAGATTGCTTTTTCTTGGGCTCCAAAATCACTGCAGACAGCGACTGCAGCCACAAAGTTAAAACACCTGCTCCTTGGAAGAATAGCTATGACAAACCTAGACAGTGTATTAAAAAGCAGAGACATCACTTTGCCATCAAAAGTCTGTAGAGTCAAAGCTATGGTTTTTCCACTAGTCATGTGTGGATGTGAGAGTTGGACTTATAGAAGGCTGAGCACCGAAGAATTGATGCTTTCGAAAAGTGGTGCTGGAGAAGGCTCTTGAGAGTTCTTTGGGCTGCAAGGAGATCCAACCAGTCAGTCCTAAAGGAAATCAACCCTGAATATTCACTGGAAGGACTGATGCTGAAGCTGAAACTCCAAAACTTTGGCCACCTGATGTGAAGAGCCAGCTCATTGGAAAAGCCCCTGATGCTGGGAAAGATTGAGGGCAGGAGGAGAAGGGGATGACAGAGGATGAGATGGTTGGATGGCATCACTGGACTGAGTGTGCATGGGTTTGAGCAAACTCTGGGAGATGGTGAAGGACAGGGAAGCCTGGCGTGCTGCAGTCCATATGGGGTCACAAAGAGTTGGACATGACTTAGCGACTGAACAACATGAAGGCTGTGGATTCGCCTTCTGTAATGACCCACTAAGTACAGTGCTCAAAAGGCAGGTGGCGTGCTCTGGGGGAGCCGATCAGGAGTGGCCCGTCTGCTCTGAGGGCAACTTAGGGGAGCCCTTAGTCACACGGAAGGCTTCACCCTGAGCGTAGGGGTTTGGTGGGGAACAGATTCAACTTTAATCTCATCCTCCACTGCCTCTTCTCGTTGCTTTCATGGTGTTTGGTTAACTGCCATCTGTACAGATCCTCCCCTTTGCTTCCGATTTTGTACCAAAAAGCAGAAAATTAGACTGTCCTGATGACCAGAGAAAGAAACTCCATATCTTTGGGAGGAAAGGGAAAAAAAGAAATTCTTTAATGGTGACTTAAAAATTTTCAAATGTTTTACAGCTCTGTTGAGGTACATTTGATACAGTATATTTCCCCTGTCCAGTTCAGTGGGTTTTGGTGTATTCACAGAGTTGTGTGACCATCAGCACAGCCTCATCGGGGAACATTTTCAGTACCCCAAAAAGAAACTCCCCTGGTGGTCCAGGGGTTAAGAGTCTGCGCTTCCAGTGCCTCTGCAGGGTGCAAGGTCCCACGTGCTGTGAGGCGTGGCCGAAAGATCAATAAATAAATAAAACAAAATAAAACACCTCCCTTCCCCCCGCCCCCCAGCCAAAGGCGGAGGGGGAAGAAGCTGCACCCAGGAGCAGTCCCTCCCTCTCCACTCTCAGCGTGCCCCTAACCCCTAAGTGCCACTCATCTGATTTCTGCCTCTGTGGATTTGGCCGTGTTGTGCTCGCCACATAGGCAGCATCATGTAGCGTGGCCTTTTG
Source organism: Budorcas taxicolor (assembly GCF_023091745.1). NCBI lineage: Eukaryota > Metazoa > Chordata > Mammalia > Artiodactyla > Bovidae > Budorcas > Budorcas taxicolor. Next base: position 65,622,666 of record NC_068926.1, read on the forward strand.
CATCTGGTGTCTCTCAGTGTGGTGTTTCCAGGGTTCATCCATGTTGCCGTGTGTGTGTCAGCACTGCCTTCCTTTCTTCTTCCCCATAATATGCCCCTGCTCCACCGAGCCACGTTTCCTTCACCCACTCATCTGCCAGTTGCTTCTAGTTTTGGCTTGTAGGAATAACACCGCTAGGAGAGGAAGCTTTCTTTTTTTAAATTTTTGTCTTCAGCTAAGACAGCAAATTAGAAGAGTAGAAGTGAAGTCACTCAGTCGTGTCTGACTCTTTGGAACCTCACGGACTATAGCCTACAAGGCTCCTCTGTCCATGGAATTTTCCAGGCAAGAGTACCGGAGTGGGTTGCCATTTCCTTCTCCATGGGATCTTCCCGACCCAGGATGGAACCTGGGTCTCCCGCATTGCAGGCAGACGCTTTACCATCTGAGCCCGCGGGGAAGCCCCTAAGACAGCAAAAGAGATGACTTATTGTACACATGTTACATTCAGCCACAACTGAGAAGAGAACTAGGCTAGAGTATCATGTGGGTTCAGGGCAAAGGACCAAAAGAGGGACCGCCTTGATAACGAGCAAGATGGGTCTCTCAGAGGTGATGGAGGTGATCAGAATGGCCGTAGACCCACGGAGACAAGTTTGAGATGGCAGGCATGCAGTTCAGCAGTTTGTACCAGTGTCCCTGGCCTCCGGCTTCCCTTGTTTCTCCTTCTGTGGCCTGCGTGGTGGACCAGTTTCCTTGGACCTCTGCCTCATCTTTCTTCTTCTGCTCTTCAGTCTGCGCATTCTCTTCTTCCTCCACTTCACTCTCGTGGCACAGAGATTTCTCAAAAGATGGCCCTAAGGCCAAGAGAAGAGGGTGTTTTTCTACGTGTGATTTGAGCAAGTGGTTTCGGGTTACTAAGATGCCCTGGGGATTGTGACAGGCTTGCCCTCCCGTGCAGCACCAGTTTCCAGTCTCTGAAATGTGTCAGGATCTCTTTCTTCCTTTGTCGTTTCTGCCCCTCTCTCTCCCTCCTGTAACTGCTTTTGCGTCTCTCATCCACCAGCCCGCTCATCAAATGTGCGAGGCCCAGAGCTGTCTTTTCCGTGGTTGTGGTTAAACCCTCACCTGCAGCTGGCTCCAGGAGCCTTTGATCTGAGCCCCTAATGGCATTAACTCCAGCCTCACAGATCCTCCTCCCGAGTAGCTTCGCCAGGCGCTGGTGGTCTGTGGCTTTTATCTCAATTAAGTTATTAAAAAAACGAAACATGGTTCAGATAAAGAACTCCTCCTTCCCTTCCTCCCGACTCTTGAGCCTGGAGCTGATGAGCCAGTGGGGGAGAAGCCAGGCTTAAGCTCGGTGGGGGTGGGGATGGGGAAAGAGGACAAGTAAATGTGCAGACACAGATCTGTAATCACGAGTGGACAGAGCTCTGTATTTAACGTGTCTGGTTCTTCCCGTCTCCATGGCGCTCTCGTTTTCTGGCTGGTGTGAGGGACGGGGCGAGGGGAAGGGGGACCGAGGCTGCAGTCACCTTGAGTCTCCTGGTCTCTGACTTCCTCTTCTGCTTTCCCATCTCTTCCCTCTGCCCTGCTCCATGACTCTCCGTGTGTTTCCGCCTTGTTGCTTTTCTGTGCTCCCCTTGTTTCCCTTTCACCCACGATCCCCCTCTACTCTCCTCCTCATCCCTCTTTCCAAGCCTGCCAGCATCCCCCATGTTGGCTGGCAGTTGACACACGGTTTGGGGGACCAACCTCCAAAGTGGGCTGTAGCCGACATGTCAAAATGCTTTGTGAACCAAAAAGATATGTAGAAATCTTCCATTTAGCTGGCTTCTGAGGCTTTGCTGGGTGGCAAGTGATTGGCAGGCCTGTTGGCTATACCCAGACTAGTTGTCATTTCAGCCATTTCCCTAGCTATAAAAGTGGGCATACAGATGGCACCCACTTCATTGGCCCTTGTGAAGATCCAGCAGAAAATGGATGCAAAGCCCTGAACATGGTGATTGTTCTTCACAGGTGCTCAGTGAATGAAATCTCTTATTATGAAAAGTTTTAGTCTTGGGTAAAACTGGACCAGAATAACGATCCCCCATGCTTATATACTGGGCTTCCCTGGTGGCTCGGATGGTAAAGAATCTGCCTGCAATGCGGGACACCTGGGTCTGGTCCCTGGGTTGGGAAGATTCCCTGGAGGAGGGTATGGCAACCCACTCTAGCATCCGGCCTGGAAAATCCCCATGGACAGAGGAGCCTGGCAGGCTGCAGTTCATGGGGCCACAAAGAGTCGGACTCACTGAGCGACTAAGCGCAGCGCATTCTTACACACCACTGAAACTCCATATGTTTTCAACATTTTGTGTACCTGCTTTGTCCATCTCTTCTTTTTTTGGTTGCTGGAATATTTTAAGGCATTTAGCAAACCCCTTACAGCATTTCAGCTCTGTGTGCATCTCTGGAATATCTGAATATTTTCTTATACAACTTTAATACCTTTATTCCAACCAATGAAAATGATTCTTACTATAATACTGAGTCTATATTCTGGTTTTTCTGATTAACTGTAAAATGTCCTTTTACTCTTGGTTTTTTTGAATCAGGATCCATATATTATTCTTGTAATGTAATTGGTAATAACATCCTGCTAATCTAGAATGGTCCCCCACCCACAGGTAATTGACATTTTAAAGAAACCAGGCCGGTTGTACTGTAGAGTGTTCCACGTTCTGGATTTTTCTGCTTGCTTTTTTCATGGTATCATTTCAACGAATTGCACTTCTGCTTCCTAAATTTCCTGTGAGCTGAAAGCCAGCTCCAGCAGCTGCGCGAGTGTGTCAGGTTCAGACTTTGTAGCGGGAGGCGTGTGATACGTGGGTGCCGCTCGCCGTCGCTTCTGCAAAGCGGCTGAGGTGCGGTCAGCTCTCAGGCTCCTCGTTCAGCTGTCGTCCACCATCCGTTTTGTTTTCACTGATGATGTCTGCCTGAATCGATTACTATATTAGGAAGTAACAAAGCGGTGAGCTTGCTAACCGTGCCATCCCTTCCGTGTTTACTGCTTGTATTCATCAACTCAAGCTGTTTATTTGCCTGTAGAGATAGTCGGGTATGGTTGGCAGATTTTAAGATGTCTCCCATGACTTTCGCCTCCAGGTGTTACTCCCAAGGGTAACCTGCTGAAAGAGGTTTTGCAAATACAGTTAAGGCTATGTTCTAGGTGGGCTGAATCCACTCACACCAGCCTTTTAAAAGCAGAGAATGTCCTCAGGCTGGCAGCAGAAGAGGAAGCCAGAGAGACTGACATGAGAAAGACTGGACACTCCCTTGCCGACTTTGCAGGTTGAGGGACCCCATGAAAAGGGTTGTAAGTGTTGTCTATGGCAGACAGCAGGGAAACAGTCCTACAGCCATCGAACTGCATTCTGCCAACAACCTGAATGAGTTTGGAAGCAAATGCCTCCCCAGAGCCTCTAGATAAGAACCCAGGTTGTCAGCACCCTGATTCTGGCCTTATGAGCCCCTAAGCAGGAAGGCAGAGCTAGTGGTGAGGAACCTGCCTGCCAGTGCAGGAGATGTAAAAGACGCGCGTTTGGTCCCCGGGCTGGGAAGATCCCCTGAAGGAGGGCAGGGCAAACCCACTCCAGTATTGTTGCTTGGCGAATCCCATCGACAGAGGAGTCTGGCGGGCTGCAGTCCATTGGGTCACAATGAGTTGGGCACGGCTGAAGTGACTTAGCGCTTACGTATGCAGAAAAGCCAGAGGAGCCAGCCAGGACTTCTCATCTCCAGAACCCGGAGCTGTTTATTAGTGGCATTTTTAAGCCACTGAGTTTGTGAATGTTTGATACACAGCAGTAGAAAGTAATAGAGCAGGGGGACTTCTCTGATGGTCCAGTTTTAGACTCCATGCTTCCACCCCAGGGGGTGCAGCTTTGATTCCTGGTCAGGGAACTAAGATTCCACATGCGGCTTGGCCAAAATTAAAAAAAATAATAAAGCAGTAACCTTAAAAAAAACTAATAGAGCAGGATAAACGCTGAGTTCTGTTTTTAATTGCCAGTTTCCCAAATAAAAACAGTTAAGTGACAGTTGTCTTTATTTTTCTAATGGTTACAGAGCAATCAACCATCTTAATGGACATCAATTAAATTGATTCCTAATTTGCTGTCAGTAAAACTTAAATATTGACAGGAGTCCTTGGTTCAGCTCATTAAAAGAATGATTTTAAAGGGATACTGGTTATCCAGTAGATATGGTTAAGATGATTTTGCTATCGTTTTCTTCTGTGATCAGCTGGAATAATAATTTCATCATATGCAAGTGCAACACATTCAGTTCAGTTCAGTTCAGTTGCTCAGTCGTGTCCTGTTCTTTGCGACCCCATGGACTGCAGCACACCAGGCCTTTCTGTCCATCACCAACTCCCGGAGTTTATTCAAACTCAGGTCCATTGAGTCAGTGATGCCATCCAACCATCTCATCCTCTGTCATTACCTTCTCCTCCTGCCTTCAGTCTTTCCCAGCATCAGGGTCTTTTCAAAAGAGTCATTTCTTCTTATCAGGTGGCCAAAGTATTGGAGTTTCAGCTTCAGCATCAGTCCTTCCAGTGAATCTTCAGGATTGATTTCCTTTAGGATGGACTGCGTGGATCCCCTTGCAGTCCAAGAGACTCTCAAGAGTCTTCTCCAACACCACAGTTCAAAAGCATCAATTCTTTGGCACTCAGCTTTCTTTATAGTCCAACTCTCACATCCATACATGACTACTTGAAAAACCATAGCTTTGACTAGATGGACCTTTGTTGGCAAAGTAATGTCTCTGCTTTTTAATATGCTGTCTAGGTTGGTCATAACTTTCCTTCCAAGGAGTAAGCGTCTCCTAATTTCATGGCTACAGTTACCATCTGCAGTGATTTTGGAGCCCAAAAAAGTAAAGTCTACCACTGTTTCCACTGTTTCTCCATCTATTTCCCATGAAGTGATGGGACCAGATGCCATGATCTTTGTTTTCAAAATGTTGAGTTTAAGCCAACTTTTTCACTCTCCTCTTTCACTTTCATCAAGAGGCTCTTTAGTTCTTCTTCACTTTCTTCCATAAGGGTGGTGTCATCTGCATATCTGAGGTTTATTGATATTTCTCCCGGCAATCTTGATTTCAGCTTGTGCTTCCTTCAGCCCGGCGTTTCTCATGATGTACTCTGCATATAAGTTAAATAAGCAGGATGACAATATACAGCCTTGACGTACTCCTTTTCCTATTTGGAACCAGTCTGTTGTTCCATGTCCAGTTCTAATTGTTGCTTCCAGACCTGCATACAGATTTCTCAGGAGGCAGGTCAGGTGGTCTGGTATTCCCATCTCTTTAAGAATTTTCCACAATTTTGATGAATTCCATCTGTCTACCGACAGACTGCTCAGCTCCTCTGACTGCATCCCTTCTCCTGTTAGAGAAGGATGTTTCTCAAGAGAAGGATGTTTCTCATCATAAGGAGACTCCAGAATAGATTGTTAATTCATGAAGTATGCAAATATTGCTCTCATGTGTAAAGAGCATCATGGTTAATGTAATATGACATCATATCATTATTGCCATGGAAGACATTTCCTTTTCTCACACTGAACTGACTTGAGAACCTAATCCCAAGTTTGCATATTAATCTTTCAGAGTTTGTGTGAGATAATGTTGGTGTCTGAAGCATGGTTTTGGTCAAGAATAAAATTCTGCAACTTTTACTCTTTTAAAAACAGCTTTATTGAGGCATGATATTACATGTCGTATCATTCACTCGTTATGAGTTAGTATAATTCGATGAGTTTTAGTAAACCATGTCTCAGAGACCCCCTGTACCCACTTGTAGTCACTTCCTGCTCCCAGCCACAGCCCCAGGCAACCACTAATCTCTCTGTCTCAATAGCAGTTTGCCTTTTCGGAACATTTCATGCGAGTGGAATCCTGCAGGCTGTAGACTGTTAGTCTCTTGCATCTGGTTTCTTTCATTTCACATCAGGTTTTGGAGGTTCATCCACACTGTGTGGATCAATCCTTCTTTCCCTTCTGTTGCTGAGTGATTCCTCATTATATGGATAGACCACATTTTGCATATCCCTTCACCAGTTGATAGACATTTGAATTATTTCCACTTTTGGTCTGTTATACACGCCATTGCTGTGAATATTCACGTAAAAGTGTGGATGTATGTTTTCATTTCTCCTGGGCATGTTACTAGGAGTGGAATTGCTGGGCTGTATGTGATTCATGAGGTCGCAAAGAGTCGGACACCGACTGAACTGAACTGAACTGAATGGTATATTCAAGTTTAACTTATTAAGGTATCACTAGTTGTTTCCTGAATTGTGTCATTTTTACATTCTCACCATCATTTTATGAAAGTTCCAGGTTTGCCATAGCTTCATCAACATGCTATGATCTTTTTGATTCTGACCATCCTAGTGGGTATGAAGTGGAGCTCCACTGGGGTCTTGATTTGCATTTCCCTAACAGTTAGCGATATTGTACCTGTTTGTGGTGATTAGCCATTCTTTTAAATCTTCTTGGTGAAATGTCTATTTAAAGCTTTTGCCCTTAAAAAAAATTATCGTCTTCATTTGTTATTTATAGTGTGTCTAATTTACAAATGCTTCCTCACCATCAGTGGCTTCTTTTTCATTTTCTTCGTGGTGACTTTTGAAGTACAGAAGGTTTTAATTTTAAAGTCCAGTTTACAAATTTTTAAAGTGAATATTGGTGTAGTATCTCAGAATTTCTTGCCTAACTGAATTCCACAAAGCTTTTTTTCTCCTCTAGAAGTTTCATCATTTTAGATCTTAGCTCTTTGGTTGATTTTTTAGTTAATTATCATGTGTAATATGAGGTAAGGGTCTAAATTCATCTTTTTTTTTTTTGGCGTGTGAATATCTAGTTATTTTTTTCTTATTTGAAGAAGACAGCTTTTCCCCTCCTCCCCATTGGATTGTCTTGGCACCTTTGTTGAAAATTTCAAAGAACATTTGTGTGAAAGAATGCATAAATTATATTTGGCATTTGGGGTTAAGGCATAAGAAATATACTTGCCATGGACTTTGAAAAATTATGTTTTGTTATAAAAAGAGTATTTTGGAAAGACAGAAATTTTTTTAAAAGGATTTTCTGAGCAGGGCTATGGAAAGAAAACTGGACACACATGTCATGGAGACCTGTTTTTTTAATTTAGCAATTATACAAAACCACAAAAATACTGAAAAAAAATATATGCAACAAAAGAAAACATTTTAGGGTTACTTTTTTGTCAGTTTCAGAAAACAAAGTTACCAATCTATTTTATAACTATAGAATCATTTCTTGGTGCTTTGTGCTTCAAAACATGTTAGGTGGCTAAGATCTGCAAGTACTTAACACCGTGCGACTTCTGACCAGAGTTAAGTGATAGCAGGTTGAGCCCTTTTTTTTTTTTTTTAATTTTTATTTTTATTTTATTTTACTTTACACTACTGTATTGCTTTTGCCATACATTGACATGAATCCACCACGGGTGTACTTGCATTCCCAAACATAAACCCCCCTCCCACATTTGTAGAGCGGGAAGTCTTAACCCGGGAACCTGCTTCAGGCTTTGTTTTCTCTTTGTTTCCACCCTTCTTTGGAACGGTTTGTTTATGTCCCAGTCCAGGGCCTTCCCCAGACAAATATTTTCCCTGACTGACAGTCACAGACGGCCACAGTCCCCCCAGCTCATCTGTAAAGCTTCCTCTGGCTGACAGCCGCCTGCTCTGACAGAGAAGAAAAACCTGGGGCCCTGTTCAATTCCGCTTCAATTACCCGTGCCTTTGTGGAGACTTTGAGTGAGGGAAAGAGTTAAACATCTATTTAAACTTTCCAGTAGCGGAGGTAGACACTTGGCTGAGCACAGCTGATTGGATTTGCAGTTGAAGAGGCCAGGCAGGCACAGGCCACCGGCGGTGAGGGAACCCGCAGGAACAGGGGCAGGGCCTCTGCACCCTTTCAGCCTGCGTCTCTTAACAGAAACGCCACCCGGAGGGGAGAGATGCTGCAGAAGAGGGAAAGGCCGCTACTGAAAGCCCCGCTGGCAGGCCGTCCTGTAGGCCGACTCCTTACCTCTTTTGGCTCCAACAAGCCTGGGGGTTGGCGTCTTGTGTTGGAGTCAGTCTGAACGGCTCTGAAAACTGGGGACCTGAGAGATTTGCGGCAGCTTTCAAAGAGGGTAAAAAGGCTTACAATTAACCCAGTCCCATGAGAAATTAAGTTGTCTTTTTCTCTCTTCTTCATCTTAAACTAGTTTACTTGGGCTGGTTTTCCTTTTGAAAGCCATCGTTCAGGTTCGAGGATCAGCCATGATTATCTCGTCACAGAAAAACTCGAAGAGCTACAGTGTTTACTAGAAAGACGCAATCCTGTAACATCTCGTCACTAAAACTGTAGGAACGCTGGCATGTGACCAGACCCCTGATCTGCAGGCTGGCAACTCTGTCTACATTTGTGCTGGGTGTGTAATCAGTCACTCAGTTGTGTCCGACTCTTTGGACCCCGTGGACTATAGCCCACCAGGCTCCTCTGTCCATGGAATTTTCCAGGCAAGAATACTGGAATGGGTTGCCATTTCCTACTCCAGGGGATCTTCCCGACCCTGGGATCAAACTTGTGTCTGTTGAGTCTCCTTCACTGGCAGGCAGGTACTTTACCACTGTGCCACCTGGGAAACCTATGTACCTTTTAGATGGTTGCTGTTTAATTTTTCTTGAGCTCTTCTGAGCCCATGGTTGATTGGAATGAACTACTGGTTTAAGACAGTAATGGCTACCTGCTTACTGTTAATTAACACGGCATGAGTGTTTTCTATGCTAGGTAAAATAATGTGACCAAGCTCACCTAAGCCCCAAAAAGCAGAGCCTGAGCTGAACTTGGGTTCTTCAACAGCTGCTATTTTCTACCTATTACCAGGAAACGTTAGTTTAGAAATTAGTATGCATATGGGGTTTTTTTCTTAATTGAAGTATAGTTGATGTACGATGTTGTGTTAGTTTCAGGTGTATAGCAAAGTGATTGTCACACACACACACATATATATACTTTTCAGATTCTTTTCCATTATAGATTATTACAAGATATTGAATATGGTTTCCTGTCCCATACAGTAGGCCCTTGTTGTCTGTCTGATTTATGCATAGTATCTGGAGAAGGTAATGGCACCCCACTCCAGTACTCTTGCCTGGAAAATCCCATGGACGGAGGAGCCTGATAGGCTGCAGTCCATGGGGTCGCTAAGAGTCAGACACGACTGAGCGACTTCACTTTCCCTTTCATGCATTGGAGAAGGAAATGGCAACCCGCTCTAGTGTTCTTGCCTGGAAAATCCCAGGGATGGGGGAGCCTGGTGGGAGGCCGTCTATGGGGTCGCACAGAGTCAGACACGACTGAAGCAACTTAGCAGCAGCAGCAGCAGCAGTGTGTATCTGTCAAGCTCAAACTCCTAATTTATCCCACCTCCTACTTTCCCCTTTGGTAGCCATAGATTTGTTTCTGTTTTGGAAATAAGTTCGTTTGCATCTCTTTTCTTAGATTCCACATGTAAGTGATATCCTATGATATTTGTCTTTCTCTGATCTACTTTATTAAGTATAATCATCTCTGGGTTCATCCATGTTGCTACATATGGCATTATTTCATTCTATTTTATGACTAATATTCTGTTATATATTCGTACCACATCTTCTTTGACCATTCATCTATTGATGGGCATTTAGGTTGCTTGACTTGGCTCTTGGAAATAGTAGTGGAGTTTTAAACTATCAGCTGTACAGTTCCTATTTAATGTCTCATGATTCTGACATCTAGAATTTGGGGATAATGCACAAAGATCTTTCTGTGGCAGCTCTGCTTTATGTGCTTTTGCCAAATGAGACATGGAGAATCAAATGTGTTTTCAGTGCTTCGTTGGGAACGTCTCATTAAACAAAAAGGCAGATGGAGAAGGCTAAGACCACAGGCCTCAGGGGACTTTCCATCTGCCACTAGCTCACCCTACGAAAGGATGGATGTGAAACCCATGGACCTCTAGCATGTCGGTATCAGGCAGCTGTAAGGAGTGCTGATTACTGCCCAGGAGTTCTGAACTTCTTGGAATGGGCTACTGGTGACGTTTCTGAGCCATGAGTTTAGAACCCAAGGCAGGTATGGGGAAACCACTGTTAGCCGAAAAGCAAGTCTAGCCAATCAGCCAACATCTGCAGCTGACTCAGCTTTGTAGCTCTCTCGCTGCCAGGGTCCACATAATTCAGGGAAAATACTACATGCTCTAGCAATGTTAGTGAAGCTGACTTCTTAGTATATACTCCCAGACGGTTCCAGGGGCCTAGGAAAATCACCTCTACCGGAACAGTTGTCAGTCGGCTCTTTGAACTGGCGGTGGAGAGGTGGTTGGGCAGTGTTTGGACTTTAGGAGGCCCCACTGCCTGTAGAATCCCAGGTGGCAGTACACTGTCGTAACGTCCCCTTGCATTAGCTCTTTTGGAAATACCTTTTCTGAGGGTTTTATACCTTATCTTTGATCTTTTCTTAGTAACCCTACTTCTAATCCAAGTCAGGACTGGGAAATGATTGTGCGCCTGCACCTTGGAATGCACCTGCTTGCTTTGTGGGCCATCTGCTGAGGAGTACTGTCACATCATGGTGTTCTACCTGATGCTTTTAGGTCAGCCTTAAAGCCCAGAGCTTTGTCCTGATTCTGCTCCCTCTCTGCTAGCAGTGGGCCCCAGACTCTGGCTCCTGTGGTAGCCAACAAGCTGGGTGTTTTCATCAACCCTTTTAATACTCCTTAGTTTCCTGATCAGCAAAACAAAGGGACTGGAATAGATAAAATCTAATGTTTCATTTAAGCCTAACACTCCATGGTTTCACAAATTAAATTTGAGTTGATTTTCTTTCATTCTCTTTTGCTGTTGCCCTTCCTGCTGTCTTGACAGATGGAGACAGAGGAAAAAGAGATAAAAGGAGAAAAGAAAGGTAGAGGAAGAAAGGGCTTTCCCAGGTGACTCAGTTGTGAAGTATCCACCTGCCAATGCAGGAGACTCGGGTTTGATCCTGGGTCAGGAAGATTCCCTGGAGAAGGAAATGGCACCCCACTCCAGTATTCTTGCCTGGAAAATCCCATGGACAGAGGAGCCTGGCGGACTACAGTCCATGGGGTCGCAAAGAGTTGGGCATGACTGAGTACATACGCACAGAGGAAGAAAGATGGGAGGCAACGAAGGAGGAAGAAAAGGTGAAGAGAGAGTGAGGGTTTTTACGGAACCGCTTCTTATGGGAAATTACTTGTACTGCTCTGTCCCAGCAGCATATAGTTATTTCAGGAAGAAACTAACCACGCGTGGAAGCTCTGGCACTAGTCAAGCTGAGTTCTGCTGCCATCTCCTAAGACAGTTCATGTACGTCGTTAGCTCAGGACAGTGACAGAGAGCCTGCACTCTGGAGAGCGGCAGATCCCAACTCTGTAAAGTCAATTCCAGCTCAGCCATCACTGTTTACTAGATGCTGCGCAGGTGGGGCTTCACCTCTGAGTGCTGGTCCTCTCGCCCGAGAGTGAGACTAGGTCTGTCTCGGCAAGGGGTTATTCTGAGGATTAAGTGAGATCTGTATATAGGACAGCTTGATTATGGGCTGTTATCATTCAGACATTATTGATACGGGCCTTGTCAAAGCTTCTGCTTCTGAGGTTTACTTGGGCTGCTATGCTAAGCCAGAGATTGGTCCTCACCATCTTTGTATCATTGTGTGAAGTTTCACGGATGGTGTTATGTGTCTAGGGTTTTACAGGTAGTCCCAGTTTCATGCATTTAACCCGTTCTCCTGCGAAGAGCCAAATGCTCTGTTTCAAAAATAAAGTTGCACTTCAGGACATAATACAGTGTCCAGAGCCAGACTTGGCCTTCTACCATAACAACTAGAAAACTGGACAAAATATATAAAGTAACTGCTTTCAGACACAGAAAGGGCCATGGTCTTTGAAAGAAGGGAAATAAACCAGGCTGGGTCCACTTTTGGCCTGGAGTTACTTTGTAAAATGTGCCCACATGGTGGTCCTACCGAGGCAAGGGCTCCGGGACCCCAGGGAAGGCAGGAGCCTAGAAACTCCAGGAAACACGTGAAATGAAGAGCCGTGGAGCTATGATGACAGCCCACTCAGTGTGTTTGGAATGTGCTAAATCCAAAAGAGGATGAGAAAAGAAAAAAGCCACAAGGAAGCAAATGATAGGATGTGAGATTTAAATCCAGCTAGATCCGTGGAAATGGTCTAGTCTAACCATAACCCTTCCACGCTGTTTCCCTGACTGGAGTCCAAATTGGAGAACAAAGATAATCTCTGATGTTGTTTCCTCTTGGTGTCTCAAAAGCAGCTAGTTCAGTATTTTATACATCAGGGGAATGGACCCTTTTTGAGGGAAGGGGATTGTCTTTTTTGTTTTAGCATGAAATCCTTTCAGCTGCCATTACTGTAAAACTCTCACTGGTAGCATTTTGTGTAAAGAGTCGGAGTATGTCTGTACACTGTGACTGTTTTCTCAGCATTCCAGGGGTGAATGGCCCAGCAGCGATACCCCCAGTGTCCTGTCCATCACCTCTGCGTGACCCTCGTGGGCGCCTGGGCCCTGCTGGGACCAGCATTAGGATGAGTGTCCACAGACATTGAGGCCCCGGTGGGGCTGCTGTGTTGAGTAGACGGTCCTGGGAGAGCAGCGGGGTGATTGTCCCTGCCGTGCAGAGAGGGGAGGGAGCTTCTCACAGCTACATCCCCAGTCCCAGGAGAAGGTATAAGGCCCCAAGAGAACAAAAATCACAACAGTTAAAGGTACTGTCTAACTTTTAAAATTAAATACCTTAGTCATTTAATTAAGAAATTACTAGAGTCAGCTGGCTATAAGTTAAAGTGAATTTGGATTGAAAATCATAGAAACCGTCTCATTGCCCTAGTAAGAAATCATTTCATGTTCATTAAATTTCGCACCCAGATCTGAGAAGCAGCTCCAGCCATGCACGTGTCCCTGGAGGAGCCACAGCAGCAGGCTGTGGGCCTCCGTGCCGCAGAGGGTTGGCAGCAGCAGCCTCACCACCTGGCGTCCGCTGTCAAGGTTCTACTTTTTTGAGCCTCGAAGTCTTTTGCTAACATCTTTGAATTCTAGTGACAATATTCAGGGAAGGCGGGAGGCAGGCACTGTTACAGTACATAGAGGTCAGTACTTGTTAGCAGTTACACGTCAGCTTAGGGGATGGGATGTGGATAAAAGGGTCACCTGGGGACAGACACGGTGGTGGATGAGTGTCCTGAGGAACAAGAGGGAAGAAGGATCCAACTTTGCCGTGTTGAGAAAGAGGCCCGGCTTTAAAATCCTCCGCTCCCAGTTTGAGAGCCGAGTTTAATTTCTTCTGAAACAACTGCCCACTTACAGTAAAAACTCTTCCCCAGCAGGCTTGTTGGCATTCAGAGCTCTCAGCACTCGCGGAGCATGTGTAAGGGAGAAGTGCCTAACACTGAGGTTCTTCCAGAAGGATCCCCCAGTCTCCCAGCCCTCCCTGCCTGTTCAGACTTCAGCACTGGGGTAGACCGTCCCCCCACCTCTTCCTCGTGGGAACATGCTGCATCCAGATTTTAAGTCCCCCTCCTTCCTTATCCCATGGAAATCTCCTGCCTCCGACCACTTGAACTCCGTCACCCATTAATCTCTCCCTGCTCAGCCTGTACTTCACTTCTTCCTGAAACCATGTGTGACTGTAGCGTGAGCCATATTGATCTGCCCTTAGTACATCAGATGTTTATTGAGCAGATGAAGTCCTATCCATTGTGCTGAAGATAAAGAGAAAGCCACACAAGAGCAGGCAACTTCCTTCCCAGAGCCCACGAGCAAACAGCTCCTCAGTGATGTCAGAAGAGCATCCTTTCTTAACACGATGCTGCTGTCTGTTCCTAAGGCCCGTGTCAGGTCTAAGGAGATGCTAGAAGGGCTGCCATTGAACGCCAGAACAAACGAGGAACCAGACGGGGCCAGTACCCGAGAGGTGGAGGGCCCAAAGGATTCCTTGTTTTTTTTCTTATTTCTGTTTTATGGCTGCACCACATAGCATGCAGAATTTTAGTTCCCCAACTAAAACCCACACCCCCTATGGCTGTGGGTCTCAGAACAGGAGTTGATCCGTTGCTAGTAGGTGTACAAACAGGTGCTGATCCGATGGGGCTTATTTGGCCAAGTCTATTATTGATAAAATAACAAAGCATCTATATAATCTTTAGCTCAGGAATTTCACTCTGAGCAATGTATCCTACAGATAGGCTTGAACACATGAGATGTGATGTGTGGAGAAGGTTAGTTATTTCTGCAGTTTTGTAAAAGCAAACTCTTTGCTACAGCCCAAATGTTCACCATTAGGAAACAAGTTACGTGACTTCCCGCATTCCATCCGACGGAATGATGCAACTGGAGGGAGTGGCCGAGTGGCTCTTTGTGACTTGTCTAGAAAGATCCACAGGGTCTTGGGTTATGGGAAAAAGGTCTGATGGAGGCAGTATGGAGGGAAGTCAGAGTTTGTCTTTGCACCTGCCTTTGTGGCGTGTTAGGTGACACGGCGTCTGCGACAGACCCACCTGTGGGCGTCTCTCATCTATAACAGTGCAGGGTGAGCAAGAGGCCACCCTGCCCCCTCTCCGGGTGCCAAGCTCTTGCCACGCTGTGACACTGGTGTCCCTTAGAACTCAGAGTCCCCTGCATCGAGCTGGGTGAAGCAGCCACGTGGATTTCCTAGCACCTGGCCATGAAGTGACACCCACCCCTTCCCCGAAAAGACATAGTAACCAGTAATATAGGTTACATTGAGGGTGATGGTGGTGGGCATGCTACTGGGAAGATGAGGGGCATGAACTAGAAGGCAGCTTTTCACTTTGTACCTCCTTAATACAGTTCTACAATTTCATGCCATTTCGTCCATTCCTAAAATAAAGAGAGAGAGTTGTAATTTGGTGGCCTTAAAAGCGCTAAGGACCCAGGGCTGTGGGAGCAGAAAAGAGGGGCAGCTTCTCGACCTCACTGGGATGGGGAGGAGGGCTGGTCCCTGGAAGTTTACAGTGATGCGTGATGCTCCGTTGAAGTCCTGAAGGTTAAGTGGTTGTTAACCAGGTCAAGTCTGCAGGGGGTGGGTGGCTGTGAGAAAGAGGGGCCGGGGGAGTGGGGCCGGAGAGAGGTGGATGGCAAGAAGGGAGCGGGTGCTGAGAAGTCAGCCTGTGTGAAGGGACTAAGGGCCCGTGGCATGTTGAGTGGCCTGCGCTTGTGTCTGGCTTTGCTGGGCAGGTGGGCGCTGTAGCTCGGTGAGGTGCTGGGGCAGGGCGCAGTGTGCGCTGCGCTGCAGATGATGGAGGCTGGGTCTTATCCGGCATCTCTGCAGTGATGACACGGGAGCAGCATGGCCAGGTCTGGGGCAGCAGCTCACGGGACAGGTTAGAAGGGACACTGGACGGATGACGGGAGCTGAGTGAGTGGCCGGGTGGTGACGTCTCTCTCCTGCAAGGCGAGCGTGGCTTGTAACTGAGGCGGTGCAGTTAGGGATTGTCTTTACGTACATTGGTCAGTTCCTCCAGTCAGACTACAGTTGCTCTGAGGGCCCCTTCATTTTACACTTATCCTGACAGTATCCGGACCTAAAAACTTACTGGTTGATCCTCTTTGTTTTAAATAAATCTTCATTGGGATATGCATGTAAGAAAGTGCTCAAGTCCAAGCTCATGAATTAGCACAGAGTGAGCACTCACGCGTTAACTGGTGGACCCCTTTTCTGTTTCTTCCTTGTGATAAAATTACGGTTGGACCCGGCCTGTCCGCCACACCCTCCCCACTTTGTCCCTGTTATGTTTATTCTGTGATGTACACACATACTCTGATTTCCATACTGCCAGCTTTAATCATTGTTCTTTAAGATGTCTTTGGGAAACATAAACCAGGTGGATTGTTGGGATAATTTGTTTTAAGTTGCTCTCACTTTATTTTAATTGTCAGTTTGCTTGTTTGCTATTAGATGCACATTAAACTGTGATAGATGAAAAAAACTGACCCCAGTCTGGAAGGACTGTTGGCATGGTGTGCATAGCCAGAAATATGTTTTCTCTTCAATAATTTTCGTGTTTGTAAAGGCTTAAAGTAGTCCCACTATTGCAAGGATTTAGATACTTTTCTTGACTCTGTAATTTCACATGGTCCCTCCAGTCCCAGTTTCCTTTCTTCCCTTTTGAATCGAGAGCCGATTGCTCAGAACCTTCTATGAATTTTCCTTTGGCCAGATTCATTACCATTTGAGCTTTTGTCTACTAGACTCTCACTATTCATGGTCCCACATCTCTCCATTATCTAAACGAGTGATCCCTTTAATTAATCTAAGAATATTTTATTGAACATGAATGTGCCAAATTTAAATTGGAGGTGGAATGGTAACTTGGATTTTTAGAAGACCTAACTATTTATAATATTCCTCAACTACATTTTGTTTCTAATTTTATCCTGTAAGTTGTAAGTCAGGAAGGTGAAAGTTCTAGTTTGACAAGGAGATTGAAAGAAAAAAAATATGTTTTAAGATTTTCATGATGTAGATAAATATAATTAACTAAATATTCTTTTTTAATATATTTATTTATTGGGACTTGGAAGAAATGAAAAGGAGAATTATTCATTCGGAAGTTAGCTTAGTCATATTCATCTAGAAGGGGCATGGTACCCTTTGGGAGTTTATTCATGAGTTATCATTTACAACTTCCTTTATTTTCACCTGTAAACAAATGTTGTGTATCCTGAATGTGTCAGAGTCATTTCTGACCTCTGCATTACCCAGAACCTTTGTAATTACTTACTTTAGTCCCATGGCTCTGTGTTTGAATGATTTTTACCTTCCATAGAAGCTTGTGCTTTATGAAAAGCATCTTGTAGACATTGACAACCATGTAAGTGATCCGGTATTGACTTCTAGAAATTCTAGATCCCAATTTGTGACCATCTTAAAGCCACTGCTCAGGAACACCTTTTGAGCCTTGTCCCTGACTCAACTATATGCACCCAATCTTATTTTTCTTTCTTTTTTTAGCATCAGCTTTTTATTTTTTGGGAGGGGCAGGCAGACTCAGGTTTAATTGAGGTATAATTTAAGTAAAACTCACCATCTACAATGGACAGTTCTATCAGTTTTGACAAATGCTTAAAGTTGTATCAATATAGCAACTACAAAAGTCAATGTGTAGAGTAATTCATCGCCTCCCCAGATTTTCTAGGGCCGTTTATAAGTCAGCTCCCACTCCCCACCCTAACCCCTGACAACCACTGATCTGTTTGTTCCTATGGTTTGTCCTTCTCCAGAATGACCCAGAAGTGGACTCATTCAGCATGTGGCCTTTGAACCTGGCTTCTTTCCCTTAGCACAGTGCATTAGAGACTCACTTATGGTGGATGCGTCAGTAGTTCATCCCTTTGTCTTGTTGAGTGGGGTTCCATTGTATCAATATATCACACTTTATTCAGTCAGGAGCTGAAGAACATTTGGATTATACCCAATTTTTTGATATTATATATGCAGCTACTATAAATATCTGTGTTCAGATTTTTGTGTGAACATAAATTTTCATTTCTCTTGGATAAATACCTAGGAGTGGGATCGTTGGGCTGAATGGCAAATGAATCTTTAACTTTAAAGAAATGTTTCCCAATGGAGAGTCCTAGTTTCTCCACATTCTCTCCTAATCAGCAGTGGTGTTGTTTCTCTCTCTTTCTCTTTTTTTCTTGGCTATTCTAAGAAGGATATAGTGATACCTTATTGTGATGTTAATTTGCATTTTTCTAATGACTAATAATGTTGGGCATCTTCTCATGCACTTATTTTACATTTATATATCATCTTTGGTGCAAGTATTCAAATCTTCTCATTTTTAAAAAATAGTGAATTATTTATGTTCTCATTATTGAATTTGAGACTTCATTGTATGCTTTGAATACAAGTTCTCTGTCAGATACTTAATTTACAATTACTTTTCTCCAAATGTGTGGTCTGTCTTTGCTTTCCCTTTGTAAGTAATAATGTTGGGAAATTACTTTTGAGACTTGTGAACATTCTATTCCTTGTTAAAGGTATACCCACTGATTTTGGCACCTGTTGATTTTCTAACTCCATCAGTCCTTCTACGGTTTTTGTGCTAAGGAAGAGCTTCCCCCTTCCCTTCTCCCGCTTCCCTCCATTGTGGAGTCACAGCCCAGGTTCCCCTTGGTATCAGGATCAGTCTTCCCAGCCAACACAGTCATTCTTTCTCTTGACTGTTGATTCAGTGGCATAAGGAGTCCAAAACATTGTGTATTCTTCAAAGCGAATAAAGCTTCTGATTGCCAAAATCTGACATTATCAATCCTCTTAACTCTGCCCTTCTAGTAGTTGTGAAGTGGTATCTCAAAGAGATTTAATTTATATTTGCATGATAACCAGCAGTCATGGGCTTCTCAGGTGGTGCCATTGGTAAATGGTGCCACGTAAATGGTAAATTACGCTTGCCAATACAGGAGCTATAAGAGATGCAGGTTTGATCACTGATTTGGGAAGATCCCCTGGAGGAGGGCATGGCAACCCGCTCCAGGATTCTTTCCTGCAGAATCTCATGGACAGAGGAGCCTGGTGGGCTGCAGTCCACAGTTCAGACGCCACTGAAACCACTTAGGATGCACACACAACAGCATTGAACCCTTTTCATGCTCTTTTTGTCTATTCATATTTTTTCCTTTGTGAAGTGTTCAAATTTCTTTGCCCATTCTTTTATTGGGTTGTTTCCTTTTAAAAATTAATTTGTAAGAGGTGTTTTTTTTTTATGTATGTGTAAACTGAATATAGGCGTTTTTCAGATTTAAGTTTCTTTCTTCTCCCATTTTGATATAAGTTTTCAGTTTTTTCTTAGCACCTTTTTTTTTTTTTTAAGACTTCCTTTTTCCCATAAATTGCTTTGCTGTCTTTGTTGAAAATAAGTTGACCACGTATGAGTTGAGTGTGTTTCTGGATCCTCTGTTGTGTTTCATTGATTTAGTCTTATGCCAGTACCACACTGTTAATTACCTTGGCTGTATAGTGAATGAGTCTTGAATTAGGCCATGTACGTCCTTGAACTTTTTTCTTCTTTCTCAAGATGCTTTGAGTATTCTAGGTTTTTTGCATTTCCATATTCATTTTAGAATCAGCTTGTCAGTTTCATTAAAAAGCCTGTGATTGGGAATTATGATTGGGATTACATTGACCCCATAGATCAATCAGTTTGGGGAGAATTAATATCTGAGCAATACTGAGTCTTCCAATCCATATATCTTTCCATTTATTTAGATCTTCTTTAATATCTTTCAGTGATATTTTGCAGTTTTCCACATAGTGGCCTTCAATAGCTCTTATTTATTTATTCCTAAATATTGACTATTTTTTGATGTTAGCGCAAATGGACTTGTTTCAAAGTTCCATTTTAAAACTGTGTTATGTGAGTATATCTAATGTCATTGATTCTTAGCTAATGACTTTGTATTTTATGAGCTTCCTAAATTCACTTACATATTCTAGTAGCTGTTTTGTCGGAGAAGGCAATGGCACCCCACTCCAGTACTCTTGTCTGGAGAATCCCACGGACGGAGGAGCCTGGTGGGCTGCAGTCCGTGGGGTCGCGAAGAGTCGGACAAGACTGAGCGACTTCACTTTCACTTTTCCTTTTCATGCATTGGAGAAGGAAATGGCAACCCACTCCAGTGTTCTTGCCTGGAGAATCCCAGGGATGGGGTAGCCTGGTGGGCTGCCGTCTATGGGGTCGCACAGAGTCAGACACGACTGAAGCGACTCAGCAGCAGCAGCAGCTATTTTGTAGCTAGGATTTGTTACATAGTTAGCTAGATTGTCTAGGAATAAAAGTAGTTTTAACTTTTCAATTTGGATAACTTTTATTTCATTCTCTTGCTGCACTGGCAAAGACCTCTCATACAGTATTGAATAGAAGGTGTGAGCTTAGGCCTTCTGGCCTTTTCTAATTTGAAATGCTTTGTACTCTATTCATCCTACAGCTCAGAGAGGTCTTGACATTCTGTTCTATCTTTGGTCTCAGTACCACATTTAATTCCTTTATATCATTTACTATACATTAAAATTATTTTATTTGTTTACGACTTTGCTGTCTGCCCCTGACATCAACCAGTAAGTCTCTTACGAGAGGAACTCTGCCTTCACCAACGTATAGCACAGTGACCCTTAGGAGACACAGGAAATGCTTGTCAAATCAGTACACTTTGGTGGAAACTTGGAGCAGTTATGCAGTCTCTCCTCCTTCCCAGTGTTTGAACTCCCTTGATAAAGCCCGAGACAAGTATCATTTCTTTTGTTGTGGGGGGAGGAGGGTGCTGGGTCTTTGTTGCTGCGCGGGCTTTTCTCTAGTTGCGGCAAGTGGGGTCTGCTCTCTAGCTGCGGTGCACAGCCTTCTAGTTGCACTGGCTCTTCCTTGTTGCAAAACATGGGTTTGAGGGTGCATGGGCTTCATAGTTGCAGCCCCCAGGCTCCAGAGCACAGGCTCAGTAGTTGCGGCACATAAGCTTAGTTGTTCCGTGGCACGTGGAGTCTTCCCAGACCAGGGATGGAAGCCATGTCTCCTGCACTGGCGGGAGGATTCGTTACCACTGAGCCGCCAGGGAAGCCCCAAGCATTATTTCTTAGAAAACTCTTCCATGTTTCTCTTTCCTTTTTAAAAAATTTTTTAGGAGGCTAAATTTTAATTTCCTATATAAACCACTTATATTTAATATTTCAAGTTTTTAATTGATATTTTATAAAAGATAATACAATTCTTTCTCCTGACTTTTGCAAAATATTTTGGTGGGACATTGGGATAGTTTGCCTTTCTTGGATGTCACATACACTCGGAAGTTAATCAGTATCCAGACAGTTTGCAGTGGTTCAAATATAGAAACAAGGGTAAACACATTCCACAGTTATCTAGTAAGCAGGTGTTGGGCCACAGTTTCTTATTCTTTGAAATCTGGAGAAATCACACTGATGAAGCAAACCAGCTAGGCAAATTATTTTCTTAATTTTTCCTTTTAGCTTTTGTTCTAATCAGTAGCATTTCTCTTTTTAAAAAATGTAATTTAAGTCTAATGAAGGTAAATTGCTTCTAGCCTGAACACAGTGATCTAGGATTTATCCTAAAGGCAAAATATCAAAATATCTTTCTTCTGGCTGCTCCATTTTAGCAGCTGCTCTGATAGAAAGTAGCACTTAAGTTTACATACAGACAGGAGGGAAATACTGTCCCCCGCATACAATATTAAAATAATTATTTGCAGCTTCCCTGGGGTCTCAGTGGTAAAGAATCTGCCAGCCACTGCAGAAGACAAGGTTCAATCCCTGGTCCAGGAAGATCCCACGTGCCACGGAGCAACTAAGCCCATGTGCCACAGTATTGAGCCCTTGTGCCCCAGAATCTGTGCCCTGCAACAGAAGAAACCACGGCAATGAGAAGCCCTCGCACCACAGCTAGAGAGTAGCCCCTGCTCGCCACAACTAGAGAAATGTCTGTGCAGCAGCAAAGACCCAGTGCAGCCAAAAATAAATGAATAAATAAATAAATCAAAAAAGCTTCTTTGGCTTACCGTACACACTGACGATGGAATTTGCCTTAAAGTAGGTGACAGCATATTAAATTGGTTGTTTATTCATTCAGCTCCTCTCTCCATCCCCTTCCTCCTTTCTTTCCTCTCCTCTCCAATTTACAAATGGGCATTTCAGAAGTCCTCTGGGGATAATGAAGAGAGGAAGCAGACCAACATTCAGTAAGGGTTTAGAGGACCCAGACAACCCTGTCAGCCAACTTAATCGCCTTTTTACTCTGTTTAATGAAACACTTCACCTTATATACTGGTTTTTTTTTTCCAAGTACCCTTGAAACATTCACCTAGAAGGACCAAATTTGGTCCAATTTTGGTCCAAAACCAAATTTCAATAAACTTTACAGTGTTGAAATCCTATTGAATGTGTTCTCTGACCACAACAGAATTAAACAGAAATCGATATCCCCAAAAATACCTTAAAAAAAATCCAAATATCCGAAAATTGCACGTTTCTGAAGGTGCAGTCATTCTGAATGACTCAGGAGTCAAAGGTGACATGACGAGGGAAATGTAAAGTTACTTTGAGAGGAATGAGAACAGAAAGAAGACCTTACTCTTACTTTACCTTACTCTAAACTAATATGTTTAAAATAAACATATTAACATGAGAATCAGTGGAGAACGGCATCTTCAACTCTTCCTATATGGCTGCTTCTTGAACTCCCCGCTTCCTTCATGCGTTAGCCCCGCCAGCCCCGCTGCAGTTGACAAGGTGGCCAAGGAGGGCGGCCGTGCTCCTGCTTGCGGTCTGCACTCAGCCCTCATTACTCTGGCCTTGCCTATGTAACCAAGTAGTTCAGATACTTTTCTTCTAGTTCCAGTGAACAAACATTTACCATTTTCAAAGGTCATGTTCCTGGAACCATGGAGGGGAATCTACGGGGCAGTAACAGACACGCTCAAGTCATATTACTCTTACGTTAACTTGAATGAAAATCATGTCAAAGCTGCTTCCTTCCAGCTCTCTCCTGCCTGGGGAGTTCTGGTCTAACCCTCACCCAACATTTTAACTTTTTGTGAATGTTTCTTCATTTCCCACTCCCCCACCGCAACCCCAACCCGTGACTTCTGTTTCTCCTAGCGATCCTTTAATTGTTTGGACCTTCTCATTGTTTTTGACTTTTTGTAAACTTCCGGAGAAGGCAACGGCAACCCAATCCAGTACTCTTGCCTGGAAAATCCCATGGATGGAGGAGCCTGGTGGGCTGCAGTCCATGGGATCGCGAAGAGTCAGACACAACTGAGTGACTTCACCTTCACTTTTCACTTTCATACATTGGAGAAGGAAATGGCAACCCACTCCAGTGTTCTTGCCTGGAGAATCCCAGGCACGAGGGAGCCTGATGGGCTGCTGTCTGTGGGGTCGCACAGAGTCAGACACAACCGAAGTGACTTAGCAGCAGCAGCATCAGCCTTCCCATATCTCTACCCTTGGTCAGCCTGTCCTGTCCAGCCTCTATCATTCGCTGAGACTTGATTAGGCGTGAGGCACGGACTGGGTTTGGTACAGGATGGGAGCTTGTAAGTCAGATAATTAACCGGAGTGTGCTAAGTGCTTTGACTTGTTGGAAGGGCTGTGCAAACAAACATTCATTCAACAAATATTTATTTGCCTTCCACTGTATAGTGGGCTATGCAATGGGGGTGGTATCCTGGGCAGCAGGTCGTGATGGCTTGAAGATGAGGCATGGGGGTGTGAAGGGGAAAAGCATGATCTGGAGATGGACGATCCACTCAGGCTGAAGGTGTTTGGTGGGGACCTGGCGGGACTTGAACTAACATGCGGTGGAAGATCAGGGAGGTCCTTTGGTTTTGCTTTCTTTTGAAGGGCGTTTAGTTCTGCTTCAGTGAGCATGTGATCGATTAGATTCCTGGTGACTCTTACCGACACCTCTGTACTACCCTTATCTCTGATTTCTTTGATTTATCTTATGTTCTTGGTAGTGACCAGTGGCGCTGAGTGGTGGTGACCACTTGCACTGTTAATTGTGCATTTTTTAAAAGTGGGAGGGGGGTTGCCAAGAGAGAATGAACCCCAATGCAAGAGCCAGATGTATGATACTCTTATCTAACCCGGATTATTTTCTTGTAGGCATTAGGCATTAAGTAGCCTCTTAAAACCTTTTAAAATTTCTTTTTTAATGTAGGAGAGCAAGAGGTTGAAACAAATGAATTTGAAAACACCCTGTGGGATCAAGTTTCCATCCATTGCCCACCCTGAAATTTTTTATTCTCTTTCTTTAGGTTTCTTGCTATTTAAAGATTTTTGTTTGAATGAAATTAATGAAGCTGTACCTCAGGTGAAGTTTTATGAAGAGGTAAGAAGTTGACTGTTTTATCAATGCTTTTATTTTAAAAGCATATTTAAACTGTTCTTTGGAAAATATTAAGACTTCTAGATAGTACAAATATTTAGGAATATTTAGAAATTCATTGAAAGTAATTAGTAGTACAAGATATAATATATAGTTTATTAGAGATGCAGGCACCAACTATAAAAAAGATATCTTTAAAACTCTATAGTGTTCTAGAGTCAGTGAGGAATAGTTGGACTAAAATTCCAGAGGAAGACGACGGAGCATTCTCACCCATTTTACTTTCTGCAGAAGCTTGCAGATTCTGGAGACAGAAGCTGAGGTAGAGGGCTGCTATTGGGTAAAAGAATAGCTAGCAAAGTTTTATGGTCACACATTACTGGAGTGACAAATCAGAGGCTTGTGGGAGAGGGAGGCCTCAAGCCCACAGCCCGTTTTCCCAGCAGAACATTGGGAGGGACTGAAGAGATGGGCCAGGAGCTTCTGAAAGACACATTGAAACCTCTCACAGCCTTGCAGGATTACATGATATTTAAATATGCACCTGCTGTGGCATGAATCTAAAAACAGAACAGGCAGGAGATGAAAACCCTACTGAAGATCCAGAACCACTTATCACCTGGGACATTGGTTGGTCATAGGTGTGGTGAGCAGATGAGAATCCAAGTTTGGCCCCTGGCAGGAGGCTGTTTCTGGGAGACAGAAAAACCAGAAGAGGTTTCTGGGTCTGGAATAAAGAACAGATGAGACTGGAGGGGCCCCCAAAGCATGATGAGTCCCTTTCTCAAGATGTATGCCAAGTTTTGAAGCTTGAATGGGACAGGGGCTGAAGAGCCATCCTGAAGACTTCTTAAGGGCAGAACCAAGTTCAATGTGGAGGAGACAGAGATCTCACTGAACTCCAGGGAGAGCCAGGCCTTAGGAATGGGGGTGAACCAGAGGCAGACTGATAGCTTAAGGTGAACGTGTTGGATTCATGATCTCCAAAGAAGATTTAGCTTTGGGACCAGGGACCAGGCTTGATCACTCAAGAGCTTTTGTGTAGCAGAGTTTTATTAAAGTAAGAAAAGGAACAGAGAAAGCTTCTGACACAGACATCAGAAGGGGGATGGAGAGTGCCCCCCTCGCTGTTCTAAGCAAGGGAGTTATATACTGTTTAATTGGTTGTTCTGTTCAGTTCAGTCGCTCAGTCATGTCCGACTCTTTGTGACCCCACGAACTGCAGCACGCCAGGCCTCCCTGTCCATCACCAACTCCAGGAGTTTACCCAAACTCATGTCCACTGAGTCGGTGATGTCATCCAACCATCTCATCCTCTGTTATTACAATAAATCAAAAGAATGTCTCAAGGTTGTAAAGATCTTACTAGACCTATTCCCACAATTTACATTTTAAGATGACAGGATTAGAACTAACAATAGAAAGATCTTACCAGACCCACTCCCGTAATATACATTTTAAGATAACAGGGTTTAGTCAAAAGGTTTTCAAGAAGGAGAAACTGTCCTCAAGCAGGACACATTATTGTTCTATAGAGTTTAAACTGAGTTGTTCATTGTGTAGTCATCAGCTTAGGGCCTAAAGGAGAAAACATTTTCTATGACTAAGACTAAGGAACATAGAGAAAGAGAAGGGATGGTAGTCCTTTCCTCCTCCGAGAGAACCCCAGAACCCTTTCTCCTCCTTGGGGACCCCGGACGTCTTATCAGCCTGCCTAGGAACTGACTGACTCTCACAAGACTGAGTCCTACACAAATGGCAGCCCAGACCAGCTCAGCTCAGCTCCTTGTTGAGCAGTGAACTCCCTCCCTGCCTGCACAGCAGAGAGCAAGGGGAGCCCTCTGTCTCTTTTCTAGGTGGAAAAGAGCAATACTTAGAGCCTCTCCAGCGTTCACCATACAGTAAAAACGATATGACACAACAGAAGCAAGGTCACATGACTTATAAACACGGCAATAGAATCAGGCCCACAGATGAGTCAGATACTGGAGTTAGCTGCCAAGTACCTAAAATAACCGTAAATAATATGTTTAAGACAACAGAGGAAAAGTTGGACAAAATAATTAGATGGAGGGATAGAGAGTTTGGGCATAATTTGAATTTATTGTGGAAAAACCATGCAGATATTCTAGAAAATAAAGTACAGTATTTAAATTAGAACCCAGTGGCTAGAACCAATAGCAGATTGTCACAATGAAAGACAGGATTAATGAATGGGAGGCAGTTCAGTAGATCATCTCAAACTGAAACGCAGGGAAAAAAAAAAACTATAAGAAAGAAATAAGGGCATTAAAGACAAGTGAGATGTACTTAAAAAGGTCTTTATAGAGGTGGAGTCCCAGAAAGAGAGGAGGGAGAATGGGGCAGAAGCAATACTTGAGGATATAGTACTGTTACAAAATGATGAAAGACAGCAGCTTAAACACATAGAAAACCCCAAGCAGGATGACTACAAAGGAAACATATCTTTGCTCATCAATATAAGACTCTGAAATCCCATGACAGAAAATTTTAAAAGCAGCCAGAGGTTAGAAAAAGACACCTTGTTTTTAAAGGGGCAGTAATATGGGCTTCCCTGGTGGCTCAGAGGTTAAAGCATCTGCCTGCAATGCGGGAGACCCGGGTTCGATCTCTGGGTTGGGAGGATCGCCTGGAGAAGGAAGTGGTAACCCACTCCCGTATTCTTGCCTGGGAAATCCCGCGGATAGAAGAGCCTGCTGGATTACAGTCCACGGGGTCGCAGAGAGTCGGACACAACTGAGCGACTTTGCTCAATGTAACCAACACAACTATGACATCTTAAACGATTAAGAAAAAAGAAAGACAATAAAATGGCAATCTTTAATGAGAGAGAAAAGCTGCCAACCTAAAATTATGTTCCCAGCCAAAACTTCCTTAAAAAATGAAGATGAAATAGAGATGGTTTTGGACAGAAACCAAGAGACGTTGTCAGTAGTGGAACTGCGTTACCATCAGTATTAAAGGGAGCTACTTCAAGCAGAAGGGAAATTATCCTAGATGGAAGTGCAAGAAGGAATGAAAGACATTATAAAGGGTAAATATGCATGTGAAATATACACGTTGACCATATAAAACTATTATATGTTCTTAGGGTTTAAAGTGTGTGTAAAACTAAAATGTATGAGAGTATCACAAAAGGCAGGAAAAGGGTTAATAAAGTTAAAGTGTTTTAAGATTCTAGGATTATTGGGGACAGTGAAAGTAATAATTTGCATTGACTTGTAAAGAATGCCTATTGTAACCCCTTAAGGTAACATTGAAGAGAATAAAATATGTGTATCTAGGAGGCTGAAATAGAGGGAATATGAAATAAAACAACATTGTATTAATCCAAAAAAAGAAAAAGAATAGAAGGTCGACATAAAGTAGGAGGTCAAATTGAAAACAAAGAGGAAGTGTGGTAGCTAAAAACCTGTTTATATAAATGATTATATTTAATATAAATGGACTAAATACTCCCAGTAAAAGACAGTTTGTCAGACTGGATATGTAACCAAAACCATGTTATGTACTGTTTGTAAGTGGCATGCTTTATTTAAAGTATTTTACTTTACTTTTAAAATACAATTGCTATACAATATTATGAAGGTTATAGGTGTACATTATAGCGATTCAGTGTTTAAGGAAGTAACATAGTTTAAACAGAAGGATGGAAGAGGCTTTGTAATATATATACTCACTGAAGCAAAGCTGGCATATTATGAGACAAAGTACACAGCAATGCTACTTTGAGATAGAGATGATTTCATCATGATAGAGGAGGCAGTATCTTTGTCTCAAATCTGTATCTTACAAATAGCATAACTTGAAAATACATCAAGTAAAAATTGGCAGGGAGGTCAAAACAAAATAATTCTACAATCTTCCTGGGACACACAGATACTTCAAGAGCTTGTAGAAACAAAAAGGCAAAAATTAGTAAGGATATAGACAATCTTAATACAGTGACGTAACTGACATCCAGAATGCTGCTTTCAGCAAAAACAGTTTGTGTTCTTAAAAGTATGGAACATTTACTAAAGTAGAACATATATGCTGGACCCTAAAGCAAGTTTCTGCAGATTTCAAGCTTGAAATTGTTCAGAGTATGTTTTCTGATCACAGTGGACTTAAGCGCAAATTTCACAACAGTGTTAAGGAATCCTTAGCTGTCTGGAAACAAATAGCTTCTAAATAATTTATGAGTCACAGAGGAAATTAAAATTGAAGTTAGGAAATATAATCATTAAAATACATTTTAGAGATGACATATGCTACTATTATTAGCATGGTGTATCTTTACCCTAAAGCACTTGAAATGGTCCAGAGAAAGCATGGCATAATTAGGGGTGATGTTAGTAATCTTTGTACATTTGAAAATTGAAAGGATGTTCCTTTTTCCCCTGGTTTATTGATATACATGAAAACGTGATATTTTTCTACATTTTTTTATTGTATTAATTTATTTCCAGGAAGGATGATGAAATGGTGATGTACATTTGGCATCACGTGAAAAAAAAAAGTAAGCTAAATCTGAAAGGGTTTCACTCAGTACAAAATAACTTTTTTATTTCAATCTGAATCAGGCATTTTATCTGTATGAGAATCACAGCTTGATCTGTCAAAATTTTTTTTTCTTTCCTGTGTTCTTAAAAGCTTCACCTCTTCAGTTTCAGCATGTACTCAGCTGCTCTGTTAATACAAAGCTGTGTCCTTCAGCAGATGAAACAGATGGGCAGTCTACTGGGTTATTTCTTAAGCACTTCTCAGCAGTGTGGCGGTGACTCCTGCTGATACGTCTCCACCTGAACACTAAACACTGGGCCTTCTCTTCCTTGGCTTGCTCCCCAGCGCCTCTGTCCCAGGCTGTGTGATGGATCTGGCCTGTCAGATCATCTCCTCGGAGGAAAATGGTTCAGGGCTCCTCCTGACCAACTTGCTCTGTGTTCTTCACAGCGTCATCCACCTTGGGGCTTCAAATACAGTTTTCTTAAGTCAGTACAGCCTCTTAAGACTGAGGTTATCAGAAAGTCTGACTCCTTGCTCTCATCAGCCCAGTGGATTCTCTAAGTTTTAGTTTATGGTCCTGGTCCCTGCTTGAAGCCGGGCAGTCGGTCTTGCTTTGCCCTCCCTGGGCTTCCTCAGCGAAAAATCAGGGTGATAGTAGTGTCTGTACTCAGGGTTGTCCCGTGTGTGTGCGGCACAAGAGCAGCACCTGGCATGTAGTTGACCTTGTTCCAGTTAGACTAGAGGAAGCTTATAACAATATTTATATTACCCCTAGATTTAATCATAAATCATGGAAAATAGGAAGTATAACATCAGAGGTAAAGTTAGAGGGTTTTCGTTACTCATTCAGCCAGTATTTGTCAAACACTGACGCTCAGAAGTATTGTTTGGATGAGCGAGACAGACAAAGTGTGTGCTCTCTTTGAGCTCCTATTTTTATTGAAACAGACAGTAAACAAGTCATAAATAAATAGGAAAGATATTAGGAAATAATGACTCGAAACAGACTCAAAGCTTACTGTGATATATTGTGATTTGGTGACTGCCTTAAATTGCTGGGTCGAAGCCTGAGGAAGTGCATTTTAGTGGAGTAATTTCAGATGTTGTGTTTATCCTTAGGGCATTCACTTGGTTTTTTGAATCTGTCAATTTATATTTTTCACCATGTCGGGTAAAATTTGGGCCATTATAAAATGTTATTTCTACCTTAATCTCTTCTTGTCGTCTCCAATCATATGGAGGCTCCAGTCATATGTAAGCTTGATCTTTGGACATTGTCCTAGATATCACTGATACCTGATTCAATTTTTCCCTAAATATTTTTTTTTCCTTTCTATTCTTCAGATTAGATAATTTCTATGGAGCTGTCTTCAAACTCACTGACTCTTTCAGTATCTCTCATCTGTTATTATGTCCATCCATTGAATTTTTTTTCAGATAGGATTTCCAACATGGCTTATTTCATAGTTATCATCTGTCTGCTGCTATTTCCTAATTTGTTGTTCATCATATGCATATTTTCTGTGCCTCTTTTACTATAGTTATAATGGCTGTTTTAAAATCCTTTTCTGGTAATTCCAATCTCTCAATTACCTTGGATAGGTCCTCACTGATCATCTGTTCTCTTGGGTATGACCCACATTTCTCTGTTTCTTCAAATATAGAATAGTTTTAGATTGTTCTTGTACATTGGTATTGTAGGTACTCAAAACTGCTTTTCTGTAGGGTATTGAGAGAGATATATATAGTCTCAGGAGTTAATTTGGCTTACTCAGACGTGATGCTCTGCCTTCTCATGCAGTGGGTAGCAATTTAACCTTGTTCAGTTCTTTTAACCTGTGCTGGACTAATTTGGGTCTGTCGTGCTCACACATCATTGTGGGGTCCAGCAGAGATTTGGAGATTTTATGTGCAGAATTTTGGAGCTCTCCTCTGGCTCTTCATTTTTGGGAGTAGCCTCTCTACCTTTCCGGCTTCTGTTTGGTGCCCTTTCCCCGTAATCTGTGTGCTCTTGGTCAGTCTCCAGTGGCCCAGGGTAGCTGGGTTTTATAGATGCCCAGAATTATTCCGTTAAGATTAGTTGCCTATTACCTGAATCAGGTCCTGGCTTGTAATTGAATGTAGGGGATGATGGGGACAGAGTGAGCAAAAGAGCAAAATCGATGATGATGACTGCTATTGTGGCTTAGGCAGCTGGGTGGTGGTGGTGGTGGTGGTTTAGTCACTAAGTCGTGTCCGACTCTTGCGACACCATGGACTGTAGCCTGCCAGGCTCCTCTGTCCATGGGATTCTCCAGGCAAGAACACTGGAGTGGGTTGCCATTTCCTTCTCTAGAAGCAGCTGGGAGGATGGTTTTACTCATTTTTGTGATTAAGAATACTAGGGGAAGGGCATGATTGGCTGGAGTAGAGAGGATATGGAAATATCCAATAGGTGGCTCAGTATCCAGACTCTGGAGCTCTGAGAGAGAATTGAGTCCTGAAAACCCAGACTTAGTCATTGGAATAGAACTGGTGTTTTAAACTGTGCAACTGAATAGCTTTATCCAAGGAGAATATAGTGGATGAAAAAGGGGTGTCTTAGCACCGTGCTCTGAGGTGCTGCAGTGTTTAGAAGCCTGACAGCAGAGGAAGAATCACCAAGGGAGACTGGAGAGGAGGAGGCAGGGTGGCAAGCTCCCGGGGAGTGCAGACCCCAGAGGTCAGAGGAGATTCCAGAGCTCAGGGTGGCAAGCTCCCGGGGAGTGCAGACCCCAGAGGTCAGAGGAGGTCCCAGAGGTCAGAGGAGATTCCAGAGGTCAGGGTGGCAAGCTCCCGGGGAGTACAGATCCCAGAGGTCAGAGGAGATCCCAGAGGTCAGAAGAGATTCCAGAGCTCAGGGTGGCAAGCTCCTGGGGAGTACAGATCCCAGAGAGAGGTCAGAGGAGATCCCAGAGGTCAGAGGAGATTCCAGAGCTCAGGGTGGCAAGCTCCCGGGGAGTACAGATCCCAGAGGTCAGAGGAGATCCCAGAGGTCAGAGGAGATCCCAGAACTCAGACGAGCCAGGAGTGTACCACTGAGCCGAACGCTGTTGGGGTGTTAGAAGCTGAGGACAGAAAGAGAGGCCCTTGACTGGGCAAGGCAGAGGTGGCTGTGACTTTGCTAGGCTGGAATGGCAGTGGGACAGATGGGAGACAAAGAGAGGGGGCCTGTGACAGCTGTGGGCCAAAGGGTCTTGCTCTTAGGGTTCTACGTGTTTAGGCTACGTGCTGAGCTGTGAGCTTTGTAACCACCAAAGCAGAAAGGGGGGACCACACGGTCAGTGAACGTTCATCACTGGTGGTGATGCTTCTGTTCTGCTCTAAGGGCGACTTTCATCTTGAACCTGGGCCTCTGCCTACTCCATTCCCTGGACAACCTGCCTGCCAGAATTAGGGGTGACGTTTTCTCTGTGTATATTACGGTCAGAACATCCTGTCTAGAGCTAATTGATGGTTGACGGCATGTTCTTTAATTAGTGGTCTGGCTGATAATAGAAAGTGTATTTTGAATTACAGCCCCAGACACTTTAAGCTCTTGCTTTGCCTACTAAGAATTAACCTTTGCTGCTGTTCAAGTCGGAGTTTCTGAGGCACAAGGCACCCACTAGAGCCAGCACTGTGGCAGGCATGATTTGTACAAGAAACCAGGATTTTCTGTATAGTCAGTCTATCACAGTTCATAGGAAACTCCCATTGAATCAGGTGTCAGCTTGCTTTACAGGCCCCAGAACATAGACTTAGGTTTCCTTACCCTTGTGTTTGAGGGCAATAATTCCATGCAGACTTAGTCTTCCTAGAGCTTATTTGTATGTTTAGGCAGAAACATTTGCCTTTGGTTCACTGGGGGTCCACCTCTTTTATCCTAGCATTCTGACATTAATTTTTGGACCTTACTAAAACCAAACAACACAACAAAAGAAATCAGCCAAGCCAGAGTCCTTTGTTTATTTTCTGGCTCTCCTTCAGATTTCGGCGTCTAGCTTCTGTTTCCTTGCAGCTGCCATATTTGCGTCTGGGATGGTGTTTGAACCTTGTAGACATGTTCTCCTGAATTAACTTAGGCTGGTTAAGCCCAGGTCCTTTGGTTATGCCAACATTGCTGGATTGCTTCTTCATTATAAAAGTGTTTTCCTTCTGGAGAAAAACATAATTTGAAAAGATCCATATACCCCTGTGTTCACAGCAGCACTGTTTATAATAGCTAAGACATGGAAGCAACCTAGATGTCTATCGACAGATGAATGGATAAAGATGTGGTCTGTATATACAGTGAAATGTCACTCAGTCATAAGAAGAGGACAGTGGCCCCTCGCAGCCCCATGGGTGGACCCGGGAGATGATCGCGCTGAAGGGAAGCGAGCCAGGCCGAGAAAGACAGATACAGGACGCCACCTATGTGTGGAGTCTGAAAGCAGGCGATTCGAATGAACTTATTTTCAAAGCAGAAGTAGGCTCACAGACGTAAAAAACAAACTGTGGCTACCAAAGGGGAAGGGAGAGGGATCAGTTAGGAGTTTGGGATTAAAGTATACACATTACTGCATATAAAATAGGTAACCAGCAAGGGCCTGCCGTATGGCACAGGGAACTCTACTCAATATGTTATAATAATTTATTATGGAAGAGAATATAAGAAGAATGTATATGTGTTTGTGTGTATATGTATATACACACATATATAAACTGAGTCACTGTTGTATATCTGAAACTAACTGGACATTGTAAATCAACTATATTTCAATACATTTTTAAAATACTTAAAAAAATTTTTTTTATGTGTTTTCCTGTTGGATGGAGTATCAGCCTCTCCTAGGCCTCCTTCCTTTATGTTTGATTTCAGTGTCTGCCCCAAGAAGACTGAATTCTAAGCCCAGGCAGTTATAGACTTGTGAATCTCAGCCGTCTCATTGATATTTAAGGACACTTAAGATGACCCCAGAAATTTCTCAGTGTACGAAGCAGTTAGCCTGCATACACATAGTATATATGCTTCATGCTGTGTACATGCTCTTCCCCCTGCCAACTATGCCCTTTCATTACCAGAAATTCTCACAGGATTGACTGGTTTTGATTTCAAAACTTGTCGAAGTGAATGACAGTCATTCAGTCATGCCCGACTCTTTGCGACCCGATGGACTACATAGTCCTTGGAATTCTCCAGGCCAGAATACTGGAGTGGGTAACCTTTCCCTTCTCCAGGGGATCTTCCCAACCCAGAGATTGAACCCAGGTGTCCAGCATTGCAGGCGGATTCTTTACCAGCCGAGCTACAAGGGAAGCCCAAGAATACTGGAGTGGGTAACCTATCCCTTCTCCAGAGGATCTTCCCAACCCAGGAATCGAACAGGGGTCTCCTGCATTGCAGGTGGATTCTTTACCAACTGAACTATCAGGGAAGCCCTGTCAAGCTGAGACTATACAGTAAAAAGGTAGCTTTTACTTCTATTCAGTTTATATTCTCACCTCTAGGAATGGTCAGCCCTACTCTGTAATCATAGCAGGATAAGAAGCGCTCAGATATTATGAAAGTATAGCAACTGGCTACTTGGTAGGAAAATTTTCTGTTTTTTCAGAAATGAGTCCTATGTACTTATTAGACATTATATTGAAAATCTTCACTGCAGTCTTCGTACCAACTCCATATTTCATTTGTTTTCATTCTCTTCTTGTCTTTTAGATTTAACGTATTTCTGTAAAGGAGTAAAAACACTTTTCTGGTCTGAGAACTTTTGAGGTTAAAGTAATAGAGACCATGTCCTCACAAAGTGTATTTGCTAAGCCCATTTTATTATTTAGTCTATCTTAACACCCGTCAGGTTACTGTTTGAAGGAACCTTTCTGTTAATACTTTTAGAGTGCAGAGACGGTTCCAGTGTGAAAAACCAGTGCTTTTATCTATGATGAATGTCTTTCCAAAAGATTTAGTTGACTTTTAAAAATCTCTGCAGTAATCCTGACAGTTCATTATTGTTTTTTCCTCCTGAGTTTTGTAACACTGTAGTCAAGTGAAAATGATCCCCATCATAACTCATAGAAATGGATTATTGCCAAGTTCAAATTATTTGTGCTTTGGAAAGGAGAATTGGCAAGAATGAATGGTCCATCGCTGCTATATCATAAGATAATTGTAACCATGGCAGTGTTTGTTTCCTAATATTGTGTTTCTAAATTTAAGCAACGAGGTTCATCATAGGAAAAAATCCATTCCTATGTCCCAAGTTGAATTTAAATTATTCCAGCATCATTATTTCAACATTAGAAGTAGTTGTTTCCTGTGCACTGGCCAATTCAAGTAATTTGCTTGATCTCATGTGGAAGTGGTTTCTGCCAAGACGAGTAATATCTTTTAATAAAGTAAGTTTCTAGGAAGACAGCACCTAACAATCATAATTTATAACTGTCTAGATAAAAGAATATGAGAAGCTTGAGAATGAGGAGGATCGCCTTTGCAGAAGTCGACAAATCTATGACACTTACATCATGAAGGAGCTGCTGTCCTGTTCGCATGTGAGTGCTCTTCTTATTTCATTAACTCAGTGTGAGTGAATGAACCCATGTTTCTCGAGTTTTGTCATTTGTTTCCTGGTGATACTGATCCAATATCTGCTGCTCCATATGCTTTTAATAAGGTTCCCAAAGTGGATACTTTCAGTGCAGATGTTGATAAAGTGGCTAATGCAGACCCATGCAAGAAAAGGCCAAGCTCAATTCGCGACTCTCTAAGGAAATTAAGCTTTACTGGCTTTCATTTAGCTCCCCTTTAACAATTAGGCTAATCAAATATTTATCGATATCTTAAATGCTTTCTTTGAATTAATAAGGTTGATTGTAATTATTATGTTAGTATAGTTCACTAATAGTTGAATGATGGTTGAAATCTTTTTTTTTTTTTTTTTGCTTATTATCAGAGAAACAATCTCATTCAGTCATTAGGATAAACGAGGTTCCTAGGAAATTCTTCCGCCAGGAGTGAGTGGAATAATTAGTAATGAAAACGTGCACTGTAATCTCTCTACATAAACACTGTTTTCCAGAGAAGCGCCCTAAGAGCCCTGGACTGCTGTGTCCAGTGCAGAGTCGCTAGCCACGTGCGAGTATTTAATTGTGTTTACACTGGTTGTTGCTTAGTCTCTTAAGTCGTGTCCAGCTCTTTGCGACCCCTGGACTGTGATCCACCAGGCTCCTCTGTCTATGGATTTCCCAGGCGAGAATACTGGAGTGGGTTGCCATCCCCTTCTCCAACAGATCTTCCCAACCCAGGGATCAAACCCGCGTCTCCTGGCATTGGCAGGCAGGTTCTTTACCACTGAGCCACCACGGAAGTATGTTTATATTAATTGCAATCAAATGGAAGTAACATTTTAATTCCTGACGTCCTCCTGAGCCGCATTTGAAATGTGCAGTACCCACATGTGGCTGGTGGCTCCTGCATCAGCCCAGATTCATAGCATTTCCATCATCGCAGCGAGTCTGACTGGACAGCGCTGGTCACGACAATGATACACTTTCGTGCTTCTATGTTTATTGTGTTGTCCACAGTGCTTACTGAACTTCTGAGCTAGAGCTTACTGTAAGGCTCTGTGCCTCGCTGCCTTGCTGGGGATGGTTGGACCTTGGAAAATGCCACATGTTCACTGAGGAAGCCTCTGTAGATGTAGCTTTCCTGTACGGCAGCAGTTTAGAGGGTTTCTTGCCTGGAAAATCCCGTGGGCGGAGGAGCCTTGTAGGCTGTAGTCCGTTGGGTCGCTAAGAGTCGGACACGACTGAGCGACTTCACTTTTGCTTTTCGCTTTTCACTTTCATGCATTGGAGAAGGACATGGCAGCCCACTCCAGTGTTCTTGCCTGGAGAATCCCAGGGACAGGGGAGCCTGGTGGGCTGCTGTCTATGGGGTCGCACAGAGTCAGACACGACTGAAGCGACTTAGCAGCAGCAGCAGCATGCTTTTTTAAGCTCTTCTTGTGCATTACTTCAGACATAATTTGAAGTTTATGGGGAGGACAGGGTTTCTAATTTTTGTCAGTGTGAGTTTCATTCTTTTAGAACAAATTCCTCTTTGCAGTGGTTACAGCAAGCCTTTCCTTAACCTAGAGTCTTTTCAACACTGTGGTTTAGCTTTGTGATCCTGGCATTTAATTCTTAGGTATATCTTTGTGCATTCGTGTTCTCTCATGAAATAGAAATTTTACATTTTTAGGACCCCAGTATCAGCCAACTGAGAGATGATGCATTTAATATTAATACGGTGATAATACGATTCCTTACACCCTTTTTAAGTCAAAGTAGCCTTGATCTCTTGTGGGCATAGATATTTCAGTTAGATGCCCCCACGTGTATCACCCTTCTTGACATAGTTTCTAAGAGCTCTGGAAGCTCTGAGGAACAATTATCTGTTGAGTTGCCCGCAAACATATAACAGATTTTTTTTAAGAATGCATGTTGATGTGATCACCATAGGTTACTGCTTAGTAACTGTTGTGTTAAATTATATGTTGTGATACTGTAAAATACACAGAGGTTTGCTCTGTTTTATATTTGTGGGGGGAAAAGAAAAAGAAAACATTGTGGTTTTTTTTTAAGCCATTCTCAAAGCAAGCCGTAGAACACGTACAAAGTCATCTATCAAAGAAACAAGTGACATCAACTCTTTTTCAGGTAAGGTAAAATGCTCTCCAAATAAATGTTTCTCATTCACTTAATGGTTGTCTTTGGGGGCATTCTTTGCTTGGGTGAAAGTGCTGGCAGAATTTCGAGACTATTTCTTACCTACAGGTTTATCTGGAAAAACCAAAGTTTACTATCACCTGTCTTTTCACTGAAACGTGCTCTTATGCCAGCATCATAAAGGCTGTCCTGAGAAAGGCTGCGAGAGCATTCGTTTAGTGTTTTTTTTTCCTATAAATCAATCAAGACAAGACGTTGGAGGGAAAACCTTTTCCTGTTTGACATCCCAGACACCTGTGATGAGCAGGGACTGGGCAAGATTTACTTTCTAGTGGTACAGGTGTTGGTCCCCATGGCGATCCTTCCCCAGATGAAGCAGGTTCATTTTCAGCAATCAAGAAGGAATGAATGGCCTTGGAGTCGTGACTGAGAAACTGGATTTCGCCTCAGCTCCTCTTATCTTGAACATGACACAATCATAGATTTAAATTATAAGGCTCAGAAAACTCAATCCACAACTGATGGGCACATGTCTTGGCTGCTCTTTGGATGCAGTGGGTTTCTTCCTGAAAGCCTTTTCCATTATCCCGTGGGATTTCCATAGAGATGGCAGCTTGCAAGGGTATGGTCAAATCTCCAAGCAGATCATGTACTTTTTATGTTTCTGTGAGTTACAAGAAATAGGAAAGAATGCCATTTATTAACATAATGGTTTTCATAAATGAAAATAACTAGTTTATCCTTTTCTTGGATTATTCAGTTATTTGAAGAGAAGTAAGTTGATTTTTGCCTTAGTGCCTTATGGTTGGGCTTATTTATACAGATTCATACAAAATGAATCTGATTATTCTATAGAAAGGATACTGGTTTGACTCTGAGAACATTTGGGCATGGTAGCCAAACCAGCTGCTCCCTTTCTGCCAAAATGATTAGATGGACAGCTCTTAAAATGTCAGACCTTTTAGTATAGTCTAGTTGGTTATAAGCTTGGGCTCTGAAATTCAGTGACCTGAGTTTCAAGACCCTGGGCAAGGTAGTACCATAGCTCTCCGCACTTCTGTTTTTCCCTCTGTGGTGTAGAAATGCCAGCAGACTGTCCCGTAAATGGGGTTTTGAGGACCCCGTGCATATGAGCTGCTTTGTACCAGGCCTGTCTATCACAGCACTCCATAAATGTCAACCTGCTCAAACACCTCAGTCAGAAAGTGCAATTTGAGTATCTGCTTTTTGTTGCCTCTGTGACATTTTCATGTCAGAATTTCAGTTTTCTGACTTTGACATGGTTCAGAGATAGTTGTGTAGTCAGTTACATTTAATATTGCTAAATTACATACATAGATTTTACAACTCTGATGTTAACTTTACCTGTAGCATAAATAACATTTAAAAAGATAGTTCCAGATGAGAGATACAAAGACCAACAAAATTATCTTTATGGCTTCAAGAAACGTTGATTTAGAAGCCATGTCTCCAATATATCTTTTAAAAGCACTTCACTGATTTGTTCATAAGAAAATAATTGAGTAATGTTCTAATAAAACAGGTATAGAATAGCTGGTATTTTTATTTCAGTGGTGAAGGAAATAGTCATTATTATGTCGGTTTAAATAAGAAAGCATTTTAGTGCAATTCTGTAATAAGTACCATTAGAACATGGTGGTCAAAGTATAAAATAGAAGTTATATGTTTGGATACCCTGTTTATAGAGGGACATTGATCTCTATAACATTTAACTAACATTAAAGTTACTTGATATTCTTTGAGTTGGAATTTTCCCTCCTGGCTTTCAATGAGTTATAATTGACAACTAAAAATTGTGTGTAGTTGAAAGTGTACAGTGTGATGTTTTGATATGTGTATTCATTGTGAAATGATTGTTGTAATCTAACTAAGCAGCCTACTCATCACCTCATGTAGTTATATTTGTATGCATGGGTGGTGAGAACACTTAAGATCAACTTTCTTAGCAAATTTCAAGCGTACAATACAGTACTATTAACTGTAGTCCCCATACTGGACATTAGCTGTCCAAGACTTATTTATCCTGCAGAACTGAAACTTTGTACCCTTTAAGCAACATCTCCCCCATTTTCCCTACTTCCTAACCCTTGGCAACCAACTTTCTACTCTGCTTTTATAAGTTAGACTTTTTTTAGATTCCACATACAGGAGAGATCAGCTCGTAATTGTCTTTCTGTGTCTGGCTTGTCTCACTTGGCATAATGTTCTCCAGATTCCCCTGTGGGGTCGTAAATGTCAGGGTTTCCTTCTTTTTAAAGAACAGAACAGCGTATACCATTTGTGTGTGTGTGTGTGTGTGTGTACACATATATATGCATATATACATGTATATCTTCATCCCGCATTTTCTTTATCCATTCATCCATTGATGGACCCTTGGGTTATCTCCATATCTTTACCATTGTGAAGTAATGGCACAGTGAGCATGGGCATGTGGGTATCTCTTCAAGATGCTGATTTAATTTCCTTTGGATATATACCAGAAGGAATCTTCATACCGTTTTCGGTAATGGCTGTCCCAGTTTGCATTCCCACCAACAGTGCACAAGGATTCCCTTTTCTCTGCATCCTCACCAGCACGTACCTCAGCTTTCTGATAACAGTCATCCTGACAGGTGTGAGATGATATCTCTCTGTGGTTTTGATTTGCGTTTCCTTGATAATTAGTGATGCCGAGCACCTTTTCATATGCCTGTTGGCCATGTAGTATCTCTTTTGAAAAACGTCTATTCAGGTCTTCAGCCCACTTTTGAATTGGGTTATTTGGGCTTTTCCTGTCGAGGTGAGTTCCTCATATGTTTTGAATATTAACCTCATATCATATGGTTTACAAATAACTTCTTTCATTCTACAGGTTGCCTATTCACTCTGTTAATTGTTTCCTTTGCTCTGCAGAAGCTTTTTCGTCTGATGCAATCCCACTTGTCTGTTTTTGCTTTTGTTGCCAGAGCTTTTGATGTCATATCCAAAAAATCATCACCTGAACCACTGTCAAGAAGCTTTTTCCCGTGTTTTCTTCTAGTTGTATGGTTTCAGGTCTTATATTGAAGTCTTTAATTCATCTTGAGTTGGTTTTTATATATGGTGTAAGGTAAGGGTCCAATCTCATCCTCCATTTATTGAAGTGACTGTCCTTTCCCCATTGAATGATTGATGCCCTTGTCAAAGATCAGGTGACTGTAGGTGTGTGGATTTATTTCTGAACTCTGTTCTGTCCCATTGATCCATAAGGTCTGTTTTTATGTCAGTACCATACTATTTTGATTGCTGTAGGTTTATCATATATTTAAACATTGGGAAGTGTGATGCCTGAGGTGAAATTTCTTGTCAAGGAGAACAAGGTAGTTAAAAAAATGCTCTGAAAATAAATACCAAATGCTTTTTTTGTTTGTTTGTTTGCAAAGTTGACTTTAGAAATAATTAATTGCACAGGGTCATTTGGTGGCGAGAGTTGGGAGGACTCCTGGCTTACATTTAGGTTCCTGGAATGTGCCAAGTCCGACTTTTTTCGAACCCCATGGACTATAGACCGCCAGGCTCCTCTGTCCATAGCATTCTCCAGGCGAGAATACTGGAGTGGATTGCCATGCCCTCCTTCAGGGGATCTTCCCAACCCAGGGATTGAACCCAGGTCTCCCACATTGCAAGCGGATTCTTGGCTGTCTGAGCCACCAGGGAAGTCTCAGTGTTCTGAATCTTATTAAATCCTCACAACGGCCTTGCAGATTAGATGTAACTCTCCTATCTTACAGATTGAGGAAACCAAGAATCAGAGCAGTGAGGTCGTTTGCTCATGACCCCACTCTTGAACTTTGGCTTTTGCATTGCTCACCTGACACATTTTGTGGTCCTTCATGTTGAAAGTGGCAATGTGGTATATCCTATCTGGTCTTAAGAATTTCTGGTACAGGATGTTTTATAAAATATGAAAAACATGTTAACATAAGAGTTTCTGTAAATAGAAAATTGTTACATAGAAACTTAGTCTTTCATACGTCTTTCCACACTTGATGTCTTTTGAACCTCTTGAGACTTGTGGCATTGGTGTTTAGCATCGAGGAGACTTGGCGAAGATGACTGTTATCTTTGATTATAGACACATAGGATTTCAGAGTTGCAAAAAGCTCCAGAGAGAGAGAGGGCAGCTTCCCCTGTTACTAAGGAGGGAACAAGTTATTTGGTTTTAGTGACTGTGCCCAGTGCCCTGCCCAGGACCCTGATAGCCCTGCCAAGTGGCAGAGGCTAGCTTAGCCCCATGGTAGGAAGTGCAGCTCCCAGGCGAGCTGCAGGGGCCTCACTGCCCACGTTGGTGACTGTGGCTTCTGTATGTTTCCTCGTTTGATCACTTGCCTTGGACATCTCCTGACGTCTGGTCCTTCTTTTTTGCACATTTTTAGGATGATCTACAAAGACACAGAAAACATTAACTTTATATCATTCAAGGAGAGAGTAGGGTATCACGATATTTTCCAGAACTAGCTAATTGCCCCTAGGCTGAGTTGTGAAGTGTTGGCATTTGATATTTTTATCACTCTTGATTTGAAGACTACCCCATGGGAAATAAATTTATGCAGTTTATTTGGTAATGTGTAAAGTGGCATGAAATTGAAGCAGATTGTTCTCCATAGGGAAAGAGCCCCATGCATGTGAGCCAGGAGCCCTTGCCTTAATCTTGGCTTAGCCATGAACTTGCTCAAAGACCTTGCAAATAACTAATTAAAAAAAAGCTTTACTCCATGGGTTCTTTCACTTTTAGTCTTTGAAACTCAATATTAATGCTGATCATTTATGATAATTGTAATTAATGGCAATTATATAATTCATTGTAATTTACAGGCTGCCACTACATAATCTACAAGGCTCAGTACACAATGTAAACGTGGAGGTCCTTGTTCAGAAATGTCAAGATGGCAACAGTAGGGCACCATACCAAGGACTGGGCTCTTCTGTGGGACTGCATGGGTCACATGCCCATGAAGCTAATTCCAGGCATTTAAGGCGTGTCTGTGACTTGCCATGAGCTGTGCCAGACAGTAGAGACACAGTGGCACACAGGACAGAACTGCCCTTGCCTTCAGGGAACATGCCATTGAGTGGTATAGATAACTACTAAGCAAGTAGTCATGCCCATGAATCTACTGGTGCAAACTAGACAGGCGCTGAGGAGGGTGAGTACAAGGTGCTATCAGTTCAGTTCAGTTCAGTCACTCAGTTGTGTCTGACTCTTTGGGACCCCATGGACTGTTGCACGCCAGGCCTCCCTGTCCATCACCAACTTCCAGAGTTTACTCAAACTCCTGTCCATTGAATTGGTGATGCCATCCAACCATCCCATCCTCTGTCGTCCCCTTCTCCTCCTGCCTTCAGTCTTTCCCAGCATCAGAGTCTTTGCAGATGAGTCAGTTCTTGGCATCAGATGTTCAAAGTATTGGAGTTTCAGCTTCAGTATCAGTCCTTCCAATGAATATTCAGAACTCATTTTCTTTAGGATGGACTGGTTGGATCTCCTAGCCGTCCAAGGGACTCTCAAGAGTCTTCTCCAACACCACAGTTCAAAAGCATCAATTCTTCGGCACTCATCTTTCTTTATAGTCCAGCTCTCATATCCATACATGACTACTGGAAAAACCACAGCTTTGACTAGATGGACCTTTGTTGGCAAAGTAATGTCTCTGCCTTTTAATATGCTGTCTAGGTTGGTCATAACTTTTCTTCCAAGGAGCAAGAGTCTCCTAATTTCATGGCTGCAGTCACCATCTGCAGTGATTTTGGAGCCCCCCCCCCCCCCCCAAAAAAAGTCTGTCAGTGTTTCCATTGTTTCCCCATCTATTTGCCATGAAGTGATGGGACCGGATGCCATGATCTTAGTTTTCTGAATGCTGAGTTTTAAGCCAACTTTTTCACTCTCCTCTTTCACTTTCATCAAGAGGCTCTTTGGTTCTTCACTTTCTGCCATAAATGTGGTATTATCTGTATATCTGAGGTTATTGATGATTATGGGAGCACATAGTTGGGAACCTCACCACATCTGTGGAGAAGGCAGTGGGACCCCACTCCAGTACTCTTGCCTGGAAAATCCCATAGATGGAGGAGCCTGGTGGGCTGCAGTCCCTGGGGTCACGAAGAGTCAGATACGACTGAGTGAGTTCACTTTCACTTTTCCCTTTCATGCATTGGAGAAGGAAATGGCAACCCACTCCAGTGTTCTTGCTTGGAGAATCCCAGGC
Source organism: Budorcas taxicolor (assembly GCF_023091745.1). NCBI lineage: Eukaryota > Metazoa > Chordata > Mammalia > Artiodactyla > Bovidae > Budorcas > Budorcas taxicolor. The sequence continues at coordinate 65,666,100 of NC_068926.1, forward strand.
ACGAGGGAGCCTGGTGGGCTGCCGTCTATGGGGTTGCACAGTCGGACACAACTGAAGCAAATTAGCAGCAGCACCACATCTGAGTCTCATCCACTTGTGTTTTTCACTTTACTGTGTTCTTACTGATGCAGTGTGGAATTTCTTTTCCATCCTTTCCAGCCATACATAGAAGAAATTTGTGAAAGTCTTCGAGGCAGCATTTTTCAAAAATTCATGGAAAGGTATGAAACTTTGTGTACAAAGTCTATTTTTGTTGAGATATGTTTGTCATGTAACATTATGTTAGTATGGCGGTTTATTTGCTAAGTCGTGTTCGACTCTTGCGACCCCATGGACTGTAGCCCGCCAGGCTCCTCTGTCCATGGGATTCTCTAGGTGAGAATACTGGAGTGGGTTGCCATTTCCTTTTCCAGAGGATCTTCCCAACCCAGGAATCAAACCCAGGTCTCCTGCATTGCAGACAGATTCTTTACCAACCGGGCTATGATATTTAAATCTTGTACTGTGTAGGTATACCTCATTTCACCTCATAAATGCTGTCCTTAAAATGTGTTAATTTATTCATTCAACAAACAATTATTATCCATGGGCTCTGTTCCAGGCTAGCTTATACCCTCGATACTTTGTAGTTTAGGATTTGTATATATTAGCATCCCTTTGACTTTATTTTTTTAGTTTCCAAATGATCCAAAATGTAAATAGACGAGGGAACCTCAATATTGAAGTTATCTTATTGGGACACGTTTGCTAATGCCAGCATGAGTCTTATGTTCAGTTCATTTGTTTATATGTTAAAGTCATATCCTTAAAAATGAGACAGCCCTTTTCTTGATTCTTTACACAGTAGAATTTAGGTATACCGGCAGACGTCTTTTGTCACGTCTGTCTTAACGTACCCACTAAATGTGGCCCTTTGGGTTACTCAGACTACAGAGTATGTTTGTCATATAAAATCCTGAAAACTTTCTAGGTAATTAACGAGGACCTACTGTGTAGTACAGGGAATTCTACTTGATATGTATAGTAACCTAAAGGGGAAAAGAATCTGAAAAAGAATAGATATGTGTAGATGTGTAACCGAATCACTTTGCCGCACACCTGAACTAGCACTGCATTGTGAGTCAACTATTCTCCAGTGTAAAATAACATTTTTTTAAAATGTAAATTTAAAAAATTTCAGGGATGCCCGTGAAAGTGTTCACATGCTTCCCAGGCACCTGAGAGTCAGCCGTTTGGTGTTTTGAGTGTTCCTCTGTGATGATGCACCTTAGGGATCAGACTTTCTGACTCTGAATCGGCATTCGCATGGACTCTGCTCGTCTCTGTAAACTTGGCTAATTTCTAGACAGTTGTCATGATGATTGAGCCTCAGGGTGGGAGCAGCCCACAGCTGTTCAGTAATTGCCCTTTAAGAACAAATGCCTCAGTGTGTTTTTTTTTTTTCCCCCTTCTTCTCCACATGTTCACAGAACTAAAGTAATTTTTTAAAAAAGTTGTATCAAGATTCTACCAGAGTTCAAGAGATAATTTTGTCTTGGAGTAGAGTCAGTACTATGGGAAACGAATCTGCATACAAATGATTACATTTTCTGAGCAGGACCAGAGGGGCTTTGCCAAAAAGCAGTGGCATGGAACTGAGGGGCCAGGGCACCGGTTCAGCGCTAAGGTTCAGCTGAGTCTTGGGCCATCTCCATGCCTGCTGATCATAAAGACCTGACTTTTCCCAAACTCTTGGGTCAACTCATTGTTCTGTAACCCTTGGGGGAGAGGGGAGAAATGGAGATGGTAATTAAAATTGGGGAAGAGGTCTTATAACTTCACTGTGTATCCAGGTAAACCTGCACAGTCATTGTCTCCCACTGAATTGACCATTCACTTTTTTTTTAAAATTTTGTTGAAGTGTAGTTGATTTGCAGTGTTAATTTCTGCTGTACAGCAAAGCGACTCAGCTATACATATACATATATATTCTTTTTATGTTCTTTTCCATTATGGTTCATCACAAGATGTTGACTCTAGCTCCCTGTGCTATACAGTAGGACTCTGTTGTTTATCCATCCCATATATAGTAGGTTACATCTGCTTATCCCAAACTCCCAATCGAGCCCTCTCTCACCCCTCTCATCCTCTCTCACACAGAGAACCGTAAGTCTGTTCTCTATATGAAGATTTACATAAAAATGGGCTATAAATGCAAAATACACGCCAGGTTTCAAAGCAATGAATTCAAACCGCTTTCAGGGGCTTCTCTGATAGCTCAGTTGGTAAAGAATCCACCTGCAATGCAGGCGACCCCGGTTTGATTCCTGGGTTGGGAAGATCCCTGGAGAAGGGAAAGGCTACCCACTCCAATATTCTGGCCTGGAGAATTCCATGGACTATATAGTCCATAGGGTCACAAAGCACTGGACACGACTGAGTGATTTTCACTTTCAAAGCAATACAAAAATAAGAATGTAGACTATCTCATTAAAATTTTATGTTGATTACATGTGGAAATGAAAATTTTTGATATATTGGTTCAAATAACATACATTATTAAAATTAAATTACTTATGTGTCATCTGTTACCCGTCTGTTGGACAGTACCGACTCAGATAAAGATTGTTACCATAACATAATGGCAATTAAAGCAGAAACATGAAATCTTCAACTTGAATCGTTAAGCCTTGAGTGCTAGGCAAATGCTTTGTGAAAAAACTATTTACGAAAGCTCACTCTGAGAAGTCACACAAGTATACAATGCTAGTTCTCAGTTAACGTGATATTTAACTTTTCAGTAATTCCTCACATTCTTTTTCAGTGACAAGTTCACTAGATTTTGTCAGTGGAAAAACGTGGAATTAAATATCCATGTGAGTATCATCTTGGCCTTTATTTTTTTTTAAATAAAAACTTCCTTTGGCTCAGTTTCGTGAGAAAATATTTTATTCGGCAGCATACTCCCAAGGGTAACATGCTGCCCAGACAGATGTCCTGCTTACAGCTTTACACATGAAAAATCCATCCTCCCATATCCAGTTGTAAACACTTTGAGTTTTCGTCCTCTTTTTTTCATATTCATATCAGAATGCATTTATTTATTTAAGGAAGGATATTTTAAGCCATAATTAAGCTTTTAATAGAAATAGTAGTAAAGATACAAGTCTTCTACATCATGTAGTTCCTGTGCCCATGTCATTTGCATCCTGGTAAGTTTCCTTGTTTTTTTCCTCTTATGAGGTGCAATCATGTAATAAACATGACGATATCTCTTACTAGACCACAGTTGCATCTTTTTTATTGTTTTGAGAATGATGAAAGCAGTCCTCAAAGGCGGAATACTTCCTAGCTTATATCCCCTAATACTACGTCTTCTCTTAGCTTTTCCATGTCAGGAATTCTGGGGCACATTCTTTACTTCACTTTTAGAGTGTTCGTTTCTCTTCTCCTTTCCCTTGTGCTCTCCCTCCACAAAGGTTTGCAATTGAGAAAAAGAAATAACTGGATTCTGTTTTTGATTAAAAAAAAAAGTTTTTTTTAGTTGAACAGTACCATTCACAGAAGTGGGTTTGTTTGTTTGCTTTTTTTTTTTTTTTTTCATTTTAATTTCCCCTTTCTGCCCCATTTCTGGCAGGATTCAGAAGCAAGAGGCAGTGACACATTTTAAAAAATAATGGGACTTCCTGGGTGGTCCAGTGATTAAGATCCTGTGCTTCACGAGGGTTCGATGCTGCACGCATCTGCATGGCCAAAAAACGAACAAACAAAACCAAAAAACCCTTATCTCTGCTGTGGATCCTCCCATGCCTGTGCTCCTTTAGCAGACGTGATGTCCTCACGTCTTCACGTCCTTCTGTCCTCTGAGCAGCAAACGTGAAGCTTAAGGGCTGGATGCCCCTGCCTGGCTGCAGACATGGTGTCTGAAGCATCTGACCCTTCTTTTGCCAGGATACGTAACAAAAAGCATTTGCCATTGTCTAATGGCCTCTTACCATGAACATAGGACTATCTCTCTGCCTTTGTACCATCTGATGCTATGAAAACTTCTTGGGAAGCAAGGCATTGCTGAGATGATATTGATGAAAGCCTAGTGCTTATGAATGGAAGCCTCTTCATCGAGTTACTCACACTCGGTCTGTTTTCACACTCACGTGCCCAGCATGAGTCCTCTCTACTCACTGCTGCCTTTGATGAAAAATTCACATGGTCAGCATTCACTGGGCTTTCTGATCAAATGGCCCACCTGTTAGGAGAGCATAGATGCCCTTGATGCAGACCTGTTTTTCTGCCACAGAAGTTCCTGGAATGGCTGAACTGTTGCCAGACTTTCAGCTTCAGAGTAGCCGAGGTCACTTTGTAGTTTGCCTGGAAATTTCATATTCACTTGTCTTAAAAGTATACACCTTATAATCTAAGATTCATGGGACGGGATAAAACAGTGGGCTCCCGCCGGGTCGTCTTCCCAGTTGCCTCCACGGTTTGCATCCTGTGCAGTTTACATTGAAGGTGGTTCTAGAATGTCCTGCCACCTGTGCTTCTTATCTCTCAGCTTGCGGGGCTAGTCGCCGAAAGGGCAGCAGTGTCAGAATCGCTGTTTCAGTAACTGTGTATGTTTTGCATGACAACAGTGGGATAGCTTTTACGCAGTTTTACGTCTCTGTGTCGCGTTTTAAATTCACAGTTGACCATGAATGATTTCAGCGTGCATCGGATCATTGGACGAGGAGGATTTGGTGAAGTATACGGTTGCAGGAAAGCAGACACTGGAAAGATGTAAGCCTTCTACACTTGTATATTTTACTGGGAATATTAAGAGGGTTTTATACTCACATTCCAAGAAAATCCCACTTAGTTGGTGATCAGTGTTTTAGAATCTTATCCTCTACCCACTTATAAAATCTTGACCAGTGCTTAATTCACAATTCCTACACACTAAATATTATAGTACAGGCCCCACCCCTACAAAACACAAACACACACACACACAAGTACTAGACAGTAGGGATACATACAAAATTTATTTCCCTGAATTTTTTGTGTATCTACTTTATTGCTTTTATTTAACTGAAATGTCAACGCATATAATAATAGAAATATCTTAATTATTGCTTGATTTTTTAAAAATAGCCTTTTCACTTTAGAATCATTTTAGGTTTGGAGAAAAGGATAGTACAGGGAGTTTCTGTGTGCTCCACGTCCCTCTTACCGTAGTACAGGACGTGTGTCACAATGAATGAACAGATGTTGATGTGCTGTTACTGACTGAAGTCTCCACTTTATTCAGATTCCCTTAGTCTCTTAGAAGCATTTTGCTGCTTTAAAAGACTTCCCAAACTTTTAGAAACTTCCCCCAATATGATGTGTATCATTTAAATCCACTTAGATATATTTTCTGTATAGATTTCCTTCAGTAACATTTATGGTTCTAGGTATGCAATGAAATGCTTGGATAAGAAGAGAATCAAGATGAAACAGGGAGAAACCCTAGCCTTAAATGAAAGGATCATGTTGTCCCTGGTGAGCACAGGAGTGAGTATTCAGTTTTGAACATTGCATTTGTGTGTGTGTGTGTGTGTGTGTGTGTGTGTGTGTGTGTGTGTGTGTGTGTTTTTCTAGTTATTTGGTGGGGTTTTTTTTTTTTTTTTTGTATCAGGACAATTTATTTAAAATACAGCTTTTATTTCCCCCCCCCTGGTGAATTATGCACCTAGCCAGTTCTTGAGAGGATTAGAATTTATAGCAGGGAGCAGCACCACTAAGTTAATATAAATAATAATTCAAAGATGACCTCTGTCTGAGTTGGGAATTAGGAACATACTACCAGCCATTGCCACACACAATGATCACTTGTCCCTTCACTGCCCATTTATGACTTCCTTCTTTGTGGAATATGACAGAGATGGCAGAATATAATCGTATCAGTGACCAAAAAAATCACCTGAATATAGTTAAGATTTGGCTGCATGACAGCGAAGGATGAACCCAGAGGAGAAAAAGTAAGAGGAATGTCGCTTCCCTCCTTCACAAACAGAGAGGAAGTGATGTGGCTTCGTCAACCCCCAACTATCCCTGTGGAGTGCTCCGCAGAATCCCAGGGACAGAGGAGCCTGGTGGGCTGCCGTCTGTGGGGTCGCACAGAGTCGGACACGACTGAAGCGACTTAGCAGCAGCAGCAGCAGCCAGTGCACGTTTCATGTGGAGGGGACCTTGTCTTCTCGGCACTTCCCCCTTTCCCTGCTGTGGACGCTGATCTTTTCCATCCCCAGCGCTGTGTTTCTGCACTTAATGTCTGCAGTAAGCAGACTGGACCGTTTATTCATACATTCCAGCTGTCATTTTGAGCTCATCACCTGTCAAAGCCAGCTTCACCCTGTGTCATCTTGACTTGTAAAGCAACATCCCGCTCTGATTTCTTTTCCTATTAATGGCATTACCCGAGACCAAAATCTCAGCTTTTATTTACTCTGGCAGATATATGTAAAGACACCCAGAAAAACCCATGGTCCCAGAAACCTGGGCATTGCCCATGTACCCTGGCAAGTGAGGCACAGAGCCTAGGGGTACCTCCAGCTGTCACAGCTGGGTTCTAAATAAGGTCGCCTTCACCTAGAGGTTTTCAAAGACTCAGATCTTCATGATCACTCAAGGCATTCCTTTTAGCTGATAAGCAAGGAACCTGAGATCCTGGGACATCATTTCTTTGCCCAGAGTCCCTGCACTTCGTAAACAATCCCAATGTTCTTTTCTCATCCCTTTGTTGGCTCCATGTTTTCTTGTCACCAGATATATTTATTGTGTTATGGTTTATGTTATTCTAGTGTTAGTTTTAAGTGCTTCTAGAAAGGCTATTTACTATGGAAGTCGATGACTATCATAATTCAGTTTAACTGTAACAGATGAAAATGCCATCGCTATGAACAGTAATGTCTAATTATGCACCTCTACGTGCCAACATGTAGACATAAGCATTTCAAGTAAGAGTGACTCTGTGTGTGTGACCAAGATTTTAACTGATTGGAATGGAATCTGAGTGGCCTGCACACTGTATTGGAGTCAATGTGAATGACGTTGGTTTCTAGTATCTGTTGGAAATGTCTCTGTCTTCATTTCAGATGTGAATGTGTGCTTACTGCAGACTTTAAGTGCTTTATTAAAATACTAATTTTTAATGTCTTATCTCAAAGCCTTGGATGTTTATTCCCAGGAGAGCCTATGGAAAAAAATTGAGGGTGTTGGAAAAATATATGAATAATTTTAATTTTCATGTAGCATTTTTGTTTTACTTGGGTAAACAGAATGTGATTAAGTAGTTGTAGAATTCCTCACTGGTCTGTCCATAAGGGAGTAAATAAAAAATTGCAGTTATGTTGGGCTACTGCTTTGAACTAATTTAAGACTTGTTTCTGCTTTTTATTCAAATATCAAGACAGTTTAGCATTTTTAAAAACATTGTAAGTGCATAATTTAACCAAAAGAATTGTGGTAAAGTTATTTAGAGTCATTTTTGTTGATCAAAGGCCGCAGTTTGTAGGATTTAAGTAACCTTTAGTTTAAAATTGCCTCGTTAGGTGACGTGTTGATCAGCCTGTGTCAATATGATTGCCTAAGGTGTTGGCATGGAAATAAGCTGGAGTCACCATCAGAGTTTTCTTTCTGCTTGGAGGTTGTTTTACTGTTTCAACCTCAAATTGAGAATTCCTACTTCTCACCCCCAAAAGAGACAGTAAGAAGTACTGTTCCCAGTTTTATTCTGTAACTTTTGGGTCATGAAAAGGGAATCAAGGGCAAGTATGTCCATTACTGGGAGGAGCCATCAGCACCTTCGTTAAGTCAGTCAGTTATTCATGAGGAGTGTTGCTCATTCCTTCCCTGATCATCCTTGAGTCTTAGATTGTGCCGGGTACTCCGCTACGAGACAGGGGTCCCGAAACGCAAATTTGGTCTTTGCTCTTACCGGGCTGCATAAAATGAGAGACAGCAGTGCTTACTCAGAGAATCTCAGACATGTGTCGATTGTCAGAACACATGACAAGAGCTGTGAAAGAGAGGTCCGTGGTGCTCAGAAGGCATTTAACAGGGCGGTCCTCTGGGGTCGGAGGGGATGCTAGGGTGTGCGTGAGTCCTGAGCACAGATGCTCTGGGGACTCACAGGTCAGCACTGCTGGGCTCTGAAGTGATGCGGTGAGGACCACACGGGGAAGCTGGGGAGAGAGGGAAGCAGACAGAGGCCAGACCAGCAGAAAGCTTTCTGGACCAGTGCTGAGGACTTTAAAAAATCTTCACAGCTATTTAAGAAGCCTTGCAATTCTGAAAGGGTTCCTCTGACTGCAGGGTGGGGAACTTTTCTAGAGGCCTCCTTTGTGGTCTGTTGTATCACAGTTTAAGTTCCTGCAAAATGCAGACTGTTTCGCTCACTAGGAAATCAAGGAAGACAGTTCCAGGGACTTCCCTGGCAGTCCAGTGGTCAAGACGTCATGCTTCCAATGCAGGAGGCCCAGATTCAATCCCTGGTTGGGGAACTAAGATCCTGCATGCCCCCCGCGCCCCCAAAAAAACCTTTAAAAAAGGAGATAATTCCTTGCTTAAGAGCTTTTATTTAAGGATCCACCTGTGAGAACCCCCTAGTTCTTATTCACCTTGAATTTGTAATCAAGACAGAACATCTTACCATAAGTATCTTAGAAACTGTGCTAACACCATAATTAAACTGCTGTCTGTTTGTCTATGTGGGTCAGCATTCAGTTCTTTGTGTCTCAGACCCCCCTGAGACTCAAGATGGCATCTGCTCAGGGCCTAAGAGATGAGAGATCCTGGTCAGTGAACTCCTTAGAGATACCAAATTACATCCCTTTAACTGAGCTTTGATTTTACATTGCTATGGAAACGTTACCTTTGTAAGTGGAGTGACATAGGACAGGGTCTGGCGAGGGTCCAGAGTGGGAGACTTGGGGTTTGAATCTTGGCTGGCTACCAGATTTCTTTGTGGCCTCAGACAAATCATTTCCCTTTTAGGAGGTGGGGTGGGGGCAGTGTTTAGTTTGCTCGTCTTTAAAATAAAGAATTTGGACCAGGTGATTTTTTCTTTTTTTTTTTTTTAAGAAGAGCACTTCCTATTGCAGTAGCCTATGACTGTAAATCTCCAATTCATGTCCCATCTTAATAACATAGTATCTTAACTCCACTTTGACCTTTTGCCATTTTCTCAGGGCTGTCGTTAGAAGGATTGGACACTGTCTGTTCAGAAATACCCCTTTCCAGCCTCTGTTGGTCCCCTGGGTGGAGTGAGTAGAGTTGCTGTCTCAAGCGGGAAAAGACCCAGGCTTTACTAAGTTCCTGGTCCACCCACTTGTCTGCTCTAGGGATGAATTGCTCATTCGATCAGGAACCAGAGCACGTGGGGAACCCCATTAAGGAAGGAGCATGATATTTAGAGCAGAATGAGTCGTCACCAGCAGACTATGGAAAGGTCTGGTGAAACACTGGTGGGGCTCCAATCAGGATGGTGCCACCCGGCCCCCAAGAACCAGATAGCTTTTAACAGATAAAGGACAGCACCTTTATTTTACGACTGTGTAAAATAAAATAAATCTCAAAATTCATGAACACCAAGACCATCTCAACTGAACTCTTAAGGAAAACAAGGTAACCACAAAATGAATTTCCTCCAGAAGACTTGTGGAAATTGAGTTCAAGTTCTCGAATCCTGAGCACACAGGCATGTGTCCACACAAATTCATCTGTATGCCCTTCATCGATAGGTGTGAGCGAAGTGAATTCTGTTCACAGTGTACTCTATTGAGTATATTCTGTAGAATTTAATAATTCTTTGCTTCTGTTAAGAAAGTAGATGTAGATATTTTATGCCGTTTGTTATTTGAGTCAGTTGAGTGGCAAGTGCTCACTGTGCATGTATCTCAGTGGGACCTGGCGCTGGATGTGGTGGATTTTCACCAGGGAGCACACGCGTGTATCCAGAACCTGGGTCAAGAGACGGAGGGTCACTGTGTCCCGGACGGCTCCGTTTACCCTCTTCAGCTGCTCACCCCATGCCCAAGCTCGCTACTACCCACATGTCTGACACTGTAATTTAGCTGTGCCCCTGTGGAACTTTATATAAATGTATTCTTTTTGTGTCTGGCTTCTCAGTATTGCTTGTGAGATTTAGCTAAGTCGTCGCTCATAACAACAGCACCTTCTGTAGCTAAATAGTAAGGGTCACCAGGCTATGTGTGTGGCCTGGGGACGAAATCTGGCTTGTGTTCACAGTCTATGAACTAAGAATTTTTTTTTTTTAAAGCAAAAGAAGAGAAGAAATTGTCAAGAGAAAAGAAGCAGAAAAAACTATGTGACAGGGACTGGATGGGGCCCGAAAAGCTTAAAATATTTACTGTCTAGACCATTTGCAGAAGTTTGACAGCCGCTGCTGTATAGTATTCCATCGAATAAATGTGCCAGAGTTCATGTGTCCATCTTCCTGTCAGTAGACATAGGGATCATTTCCTGGTTTGGGCTGTTTTGAATAGTGCTGTGAGGACCATTCTCATGCAGGTCCCTTGGGGCACATGAGTACAGATTACTGTTAGGTAAATACCCTGGGCTGGAATTTCTGGCTCATAGGCTTTGCAGGTAGTGATCAGCTTTGGCAGATGCCATCAAACGCCTTGTGAAAGTGGTTGTACGATTGTGTCCTCCCAGCTATCATATTGGAAGTCCCATTAGCTCTGTATCTTTGCAACACTTGGTATCATCAGTCTTTGTGATGTTAGTCATTCTCCTTTGTTTTAGTGATGAAACATTGTGATTTGCAGTTTGCATTTCCTTGGGGGACAGCCGAGGTCTAGCGTCTGTTTAAAGACTTACAGACTATTTGATGCTCAGCAACGATGTACAGTATTGCTGTTGTTGTCATGCCATTTTCCTGTTGGATTGTTTGCTTTTCTCTTTATTGATTGATGAGAGTTCTTTATATATATGGATATATGTGGATTTCAAATACCTCCTCCCATTCTGTTATTTGCCTTTCTTACTCTCTTAATGGTGTCTTCTGAAGAACAGAAGTTTCAGCTTTATTCTTCCTCAAGAGTTATCTGAAATTTTCTTGGCTGTTTACATTTCTATATAAATATGGGGATGAGTTTGTCAATTTCCATTTTAATTGTTTACATTATTTAATATATAGATTAATGTATAGATTAATTTGGGAGAAAATTGACATCTTTACCTCATCTTTAATTGAGTTATTCTATCCTCCACCCTGGTATATTTTCCACTTTCGAAAGCTGATTTAATTCCATTTTTATTGTTAGTGTTTCAAGACAGTAATATCAGTAACATTTCTCCCCATGATAAAGGTTCTTCCAGCTCAGAATCAGACATTGAAATGGATATGTGACTATAACCAGAACCAAAGTGTAGACCAATAGGAGCACTAGCAAGGCAGTGATATTTTTCCGTAGAATCTGAATCTTTTGAAGGTGTAGATAGAGGAGTCATGATTTAATCAGAGTGACAGAGCATCTCTGAGTTCATCTCCAATTAGCAGTGTTTGTATCTCTGTGCACTTTTTTGTTTTTCCATGGAGTCAGGCTCCCTTTCCTGGGTCTGTTAAAGTTACCACATAGGTGTCTGTGCTTCATATACAGGGCAGTGTCATGGCTTTAAAAAAAAAATGTATAGGTGGCACTTATACTTTCCAGGACAGCTTTTGCTTTTCTTATATGTATGTGTGTGTGTATATATATATATATTTTTTTTTTTTTCCACTATAGGATTGTCCTTTCATCGTCTGTATGACCTATGCCTTCCACACTCCAGATAAACTGTGCTTCATCTTGGATCTGATGAACGGTAAGCAAGATGTGGGGAGTCTGAATACACTGAATGACTCTGCCATGATGTTGTTTGTTTCAGGATGTTTGATCTTGGCTTGCATTGCTCCAAACAGACTGGCCATTTGGGTCTTTCAGATAATTAGATTCCCCCTCAAGTTTAAGGAAACCTTTCACTCTTTGAATTTCCAATTCAACTTCATTTTAAAAAGTTGACTGCAGTCAACTGGCCCTCAACTTTAGGAATGAAATGTCTCCTAAAGATTCATAGGCCAAAGACAGGAATGTATTTAAAAACAAACTGTGAAGGACTGACTCTGGGCCAGCTCAGATTTTAGCCCAGTAGTCTGTACCTTTAGTCCAGACCCACCATATATCAATCTTTAAACCGTCAATGATGAACTGGAGAATACAGGAAGAACTTCAGCCAGAAAGTAGTTTCCTGTCTTTTCTGGTGGCTCAGATGGTAAAGCATCCACCTGCAGTGTGGGAGCCCTGGTTCAATCCCTGGGTTGGGAAGATCCCCTGGAGGAAGGCATGGCAACCCGCTCCAGTATTCTTGCCTGGAGAACCCCCATGGACAGAGGAGTTTGGCGGGCTGCAGTCCATGGGTTCGCAGTCAGACACAACTGAGCAGCTTTGACTCACTCACTCACTCAGGTTTCTAATACTAGAAAGTGACGTGATGTAATTAATTCAAAGCATTTTTAGTAACAGGGGCTGAAATGGAAAAGCATATATTTCCATAAATTAATACCTGTTTTGAAGTTCAGTTGAAGTTTTAATTACATTTTGAGTTTTTGATTTAGAACCAGACCCATCCAACAGCATGAAGGAATCTCACAGACGTAATAATGAGCAGGCCAGCCAGACAGAGCAGCATATTTCCTGCATGACTCGATTCGTGTCACTGTCAGAACTAGCAAAGCTGACCGATGAGGGGAGAGGTCAGAGTAGAGTCCAGTTGGCTGTAACGAGGGGCTGTGAGCTGATAATGCTGCCTGGGCTGGGCACAGGGAGCTTTCAGCGATGCTGGAAATCTTCTACATGCTGATCGAAAATAGTTATACAAGAATATGCGTGTGTGAACAGGAAGATGCTTGGGGAGTCAAAGGTGACGAGAGTGGACACACGCGAACCTCTGTAAATCAGCTGTGGCTCCGCCTGTATCACTTATGAGAACATTCCCTTACCCTGTTGGTGGCATTCTCTGTCTCTGTAGCTGGAGGCCATATGATCATTGACCTTTTCTAACCCTTTATTATGAAAAATTCAAACATACCGCAACATTGAAAGGATTTTACCAGGGACACCCAAACACCCAACCACCTGGGTTTTTTACCAGTTAAAATTTTACTGTATTCGCTCTCTCAAATATCTATCAATATGAGCAGTGTATTCATTTTGTCTCCATATTTACTATCCACAGAGCCAGTTGCCAAGCCACCTACTGCCTCACTACGTGGGTTGATTCAGTTGGCAGACAGGACTGTAGTAATCAAAGGATCAGGTCGGCCCCCGTCCCACTTCCCCCAGCGGGACACATGGGAGCTGTGATGTCCATCCGAGAGCGGAGGCTGGGTTCATATGGTCCCAGCCACATCTAAGTCGCATCTAAGTCTTCTCAATGGTTTGGTTTTCTCTGGGATTTTTTTTTTAAAGTGTTTCATCAGATTACAGAAGTCAGTGACACACCTGTATCATACAGGTAGACGAAGCATCAAGTTAGCTAACCGTTGTCAACCATGTCATGACTGCACGATGACGGACTTCTGTCTCCCTGGCACTCACGCACTGAGTTACACTCTGCGTCTCTGATTCCAGGGGGTGACCTGCACTATCACCTCTCGCAGCACGGGGTGTTTTCCGAGAAGGAGATGCGGTTTTATGCCACAGAAATCATCCTGGGGCTGGAACACATGCACAATCGGTTTGTCGTTTACAGAGACTTGAAGGTAAGGTGGTCTGACGGACTCCCCACCGTCTGTCCGACATGTGCAGCAGGCGTTGTGCGGTAGTCGTGGTCCCCGCCTCGTCTCCCCCTCTTTCACGGCATCCCGTCATTTTCCTCCTCTCAGCCCTGGGCAGAACATCACCTTCATGATTTTGGTCTCCTCCAGACACTGAACTCTTTTCTGAGGACTCCCATCTTTCCTGGTTGTCCCTGGCACCTCCCTGCCTGGTGCAGCACATACGCCAGCTCAGATATTTTAATTAGTTAATTATGAAAAGCAGGGTGGGTTTTTTTGTTGTTGTCACCCATTTTACAGTGGATCATAACTCTGTTAATGTTCACCAAGCAACTGATTTGGCCCTGGCTCAGTGTGAGGGCAGAAGGCGTACAGAGATGAAGAAGCAGAGCACCACTGTCGTACGGGGCATTATCTACTGGTGAACCCGCACGTAGAAAGACTGAGTGCTAACTCGCCAGAGGCAGGGCTGATCGGGTAGGGAAGGGGTGTCTGACAGCTGGCAGAATTTCCCCCGCCCTCTGAACATCAGGCGATTTCGAGATTGCAGATTTCCAGGTTCCAGAACTCCATAGCCCCAGTCTGCCACACTGCTTCCCTTTAAAAAGTCTTACTGGACTTGAACAGAATGAAGCAGGTACTTTCTCAGTTTTTCCATTCCAGAGCACGATGCTTGCTTGGTCGAGGATCCTGCATGAGACAGGGAGTTGGTGGTTTGCTTGGTACTTCCGAGGTGATATTCATGTGGCCAGCAGCATGAAGGTGGGGGAGCAGATGAAAGGGACCATGACAAATTATAGAGATGATCGTGCAGGCACATAAAGGTATAAATAATGGTGAGAAGAAATGTGATAGGCGTGGCAGCTTCCAGAGGATGCGAAACCCGCAGAGAAGCCTGTTTGCCTCCTCTCTCTGATTCCTTCTGAAACTGAAAGCAGGTTAACCAGATCAAGTGTACTGATAATGCCCCCTTCTCTAAGGAGCTCATGTGTTTTGATTGGCTTCTAAAAGAGGTTACCTCCTAAGAATCTGAAATGGTGTATTTCGCAGTTGAGCATTTTTTTTTCCATGAAGTAGTTTGTAACTTTCAAAGCCTCCTGCAAAGCTAAAGAATTACTCCCATAGCCTTCATAGGAGCATAAAGAAGAGGAAAAAACTGTATTTTCATCAAATTAGAAATAATTAGACCCTGGTTGGCACGTGACATTTTATTTCCTCATGGTGAGTTTTGCAGAATAAAATACATGCTGAAAGCCCATGAAGCGCCATTGTAATACATTTTAATTCAAATCTGTAACCGGCCTTGAATCATCTTGATATGGTATTTCTGTTTTCTAAACTATTTAGTAGGCAGTGGTATTATCTAATTTCTATTCAAACTTAATTCTAGTCACTCATGATTATTCATGCTTCAGTTTTATAATGGCATGCCATTATTTTTATTTCGAGCAAGATAATAGTTGATCTCCAGCAGAAAAATACCAAGATGACTGTAATTCACTGTATATTAGGGAGGGGGAGTTTCATTTTCCATGATCACTCAGACTAAATCTAATCTTAATGGCTATATTTCAGCAGAGTTGTGGCCAAAATCATATCTGGTCATTTGGTAAGGCCCTCCAAAGATTCTCTCCTAATAACGCGAAATGCCGTTCATCAGGATTAGCGCGGCACCGTGGAATGTTTTGATTGCCTAGGTCATCACGTGCACATTGCTACAAGATTGCTTTCTGTGCTGTGTTCCACGGTTCCAAGTCCCAGTGGTTCACAGAGGCTGAGGAGCCAGTGGACTCACTCCCTTTGTGGAGAGACACCCCATTCCGGCTGGATTGCGGTTCTTGCTGTGGAAAGGAAATACTGTAACAGCGATGAGCTGTGGTGGTAACCCTCCTGGGTTACCTGCCCTGTGTTCCATTGCCCAGTGAGTAGACTCTTCTCCATCCCTCCTTGCCACTCTCCTGCTACAGTTATTGATAACATGAAAGGTATCATTGTCGGTCTCACGCCCCACTTGGAGGTTGATGATGTAATACTAGAATTCATGTGTAGGAATGAAATGTGATAAAAATAATGGTAGCAAGTGCCTGTGATTGTGGAAGTTCTCCCAGCCTCAGGACGCCTTGGGGACTCTCAGAAATCACCTTCTCTTTCATTTTAGCCCGCCAATATCCTCCTGGACGAGCACGGACACGTGAGGATATCAGACCTCGGTCTTGCCTGCGATTTTTCCAAAAAGAAGCCGCACGCGAGCGTGTGAGTAGTCACACTGGCTGCTCCCTGCCGCTCCTAGTTCGACTCCCTTTTTCCCTCAGACCCCAACATGGCCGTTTGTCCTCCCGGCTTTCTCTTGTCAGCAGTAGTTTCCAACATGTGATGATCCTGGGTCAGAGGGAGAGGAAGGCAGTGGGGCCGCGTGCGTGCTTTCACCTTCTGGGGGCACGCAGGGGATCCACGGGTTAGCTGCCCAGGGGCAGGGAGCCTGAGGGCAGGATGCGGCCCTTCGCAGCAGAGCCGAGCCTGTGCTGGCTCTGTGACCCTCACTCTTCATCTACTGGGCAGCGGTCGTAGTAGACCGTGACAGCTTATGTGCCAAAGAAGGGGCACAGGCCACCACATAGAACTTTCCAGGGAAGGCCCAGGAGTCAAGCTTCTCTCTCCATCCACTCTCCTTTTTCAAAACATTCCTTTTTTTTACCCTAAAAAAAAAAAAAAAAATGAGGATTCTTTTTTTAATTAAAAGAATCATCTACTTGCAGTTCAAACTTTTCATGCAGATCCTGTTGTTAGATTTCAGTGTTACATCCGTCCTCCATGCAGGGGAAGCTGCTGGAAGCCCCTGCCCTTGGCCATCCCTGCCCCCTGCCTCGGTGGACCGAACTGCTTCTAGTGGTGGCTGTGCTTTCTCCACATGTGCTGACACTGTCCTGAGGACTTGCCTGAACCTGAGATCGTTGCAGTGACAGCAGGCGTGTAGTGGCTGCCCCGGGGCTCAACAGAGGCAGAACAGAATATGTACTGGTTTTCATTCCTGTTTCTTTGGTGTCCGCTTATCTGTGTAGAAAGTATGGACGGGTGTGCAGTTTGTGGGAAAATTCCCTCAATTATTTTCTTCTCCAGTATGTCAGTCTTAGCAGTGAATCTCTTAACATTCTGTCTTACTGTGCATCATTGCTGTGTTGAATGGTCTTGAAGTAACTCCCAGGGGTCTTGTTTCATGCATCCGTGCAGAAAATAAACTATAAATCCTTTTTTTGTGTGTGTGAGACTAGAAGCAAAATGGTTCTAAAACTGCACTACTTTATGAGGGGCTGCATTAAATCAGAATTGCCGTTTAAAGCTCTGATCAGATATTAATGGCAATTGGTGCCGTTTCGGTAAAGATGTCTCTCCCTTCCTGCAGAATGTGGGACAGGGTGATAAAAGCCTTAGCATTTTGCTAGCACTTGACAATTATGAGGCCAGAACCTGGGGTTGGATATATCAGCCTCTCCCAGGGAGTTCATCAGACATTTTTAAGAGAGTCATTTGAATTTTTAATGCCACAGCTATTTGATATGCTAATTTCTTCAATTTAGGGTAGTCACAACTGAATATGAACCAAGAGCTCATAAGAGTTAATCTCCCAAAGGAATTAACTTTCAGAAGCAGGGTTACTCATTCCCTCAAAAGGCCTCGCTCACGTCTTACTGTAATTCACACGCCAAGTCTGAAAGGTGGTCTGTTGTCCGTTATCTGAACCACATCCATTAAGGGTTCAACCTTCCAACCCTGTCGGGAAGCTTGGTTTCCATGTTTAAGTGACGATACTAAGATCGCTACTTAAAAAGGATAAACGCTCAATGAAGAAGTATGTTTTTAGGCGGAGAACAGAGGCTTTGGAGACAGATGTGGGTTTGAATCCTTCCACGTGGCACCAGCCTCATTTTTCTCTTCTGCAAAGAGGCCGTCACAGTGCTGCTCACTGCATGCGACAGCTGTGGGGTGTAGTCACCTCCTTCACGCAGGGAGGGCCTAGTTGATGCTGGCTGTGTGCCAGGTGCTAGCGCTGCTGCGGGGCTGAGGCAGACAGGCTCCTTGACCTCCCAGAACAGCCACCTAGGGGACTGTCCAGGAAGTGACTGGTGTGGGGACAGCATTCATGCTGTGAGTGGAACACTGGCTATCCCAGGAACACGTGGCTGGCGGCCTGAATGTGTTGTTATTAGTGTCTTCATTCAGTTCTGTTTAGTTCAGTTGCTCAGTCGTGTCCAACTCTTTGCAACCCCACGGACTGCAGCACGCCAGGCTTCCCTGTCCATCCCCAACTTCCAGAGCTTGCTCAAACTCATGTCAGTCAAGTCAGTGATGCCATCCAACCATCTCATCCTCTGCCACGCTCTTCTCCTCCTGCCTTCAATCTTTCCCAGCATCAGGGTCTTTTCCAATGAGTAAGTTCTTCACATCAGGTGGCCAAAGTATTGGAGCCTCAGCTTCAGCATCAGTCCTTCCAATGAATATTCAGGATTTCCTTTAGTATGAACTGGTTGGATCTCCTTGGAGTCCAAGAGACTCTCAAGAGTCTTCTCCAACACCACAGTTCAAAAGCATCAATTCTTTGGCGCTCAGCTTTCTTTGTGGTCCAGCTCTCACATACATACGTGACTATTGAAAAAACCGTAGCTTTGACTATACAGATCTTTGTTGGCAAAGTCATGTCTCTGCTTTTTATATGCTGTCTAGGTTTGTCATAGCTTTTCTTCCAAGGAGCAAGCGTCTTTTAATTTTGTAGCTGCGGTCACCATCTGCAGTGATTTTGGAGCCCAAGAAAACAAAGTCTCTCACTATTTCCATTGTTTCCCTACCTATTTGCCATAAAGTAATGGGACCAGATGCTATGATCTTTGTTTTTTGAGTATTGAGTTTTAAGCCAACTTTTTCACTCTCCTCTTTCAAGACTTCCATCAAGAGGCTCTTTAGAAGCCTGCATAGGGCATGGATATAATCATTGACTTTTTATGGGGTAGAATCTGAGGTTCCAAGAAACTAAGGAACTTGAGCAAAGTCACAGGCCTGGCAGATTGTGGGGCTTGAATTAAAATCCAGTTCTGTCCAGCTCTAAGGCTCGAGCTCCCCACACTCGTTTGAACTCTGTGAGGCTTTGAGAGGATGGACCTGGTACTAGATTAAAGGCTTGTGGCCAGACTCTCACCCTCGACTGGGCTTCTCTGGTCTTTTCAAAGCGGTAGGTGTGATCCCAGGACTCCATCTGATGCTGGCAGAGCAGCGTCGTGGTCGGTTCCCCATCTTGACCCTGACTCCGTCCTTTTAATGATGGAATTGGATTCTCAGAAACTAAAAGTGAACCGTGGAGCAGCCACCAGACCACACAGAGAAGCTTGATTGTGGAATCAAGCAGATCATCATGACTCCCTGAGTCCCAGCTGATTTTCTTCAAGAGCGCAACTCTCGGCCTCTAGTCACCGTGCCTTCAAATGCTCGGGTGTTCCTTCAGCATGGACGGCACAGAGCGGCCGTGGGAAGCGCAGCAGCCTCGGGTGCTGCCGAGTGGCAGGGCTGGAAACCACGTGGCAGGCGGCCCAGTGCTCGGCGTTGTGTGCCGTGTCCACCCGGAGGCGTGATGTGCACTAACCCCGCGTATGTCTCCTTGTCAGGGTCTTCCCATCCCAGGACTGGGTTTTGATCCCAAGAATCACAGGTTATAAAGCCACCAAGGTTTTCCTGGCCACACTGAAATTAAGCTTCCCAGAAAATGGCTTGGATGCCCCTTACAGAAATCTCTGACGTCCTCATAGTGTGACTCGCTGACCTCATGCCAGCAGACTTTGGATTGCAGGGGGCAGAGCTTTTCTGGTAGATGGACCAGTGCCCATTTCCACTGTTTGGAAAAGTCTTTCAAGATGGAACTATGAGGCTGAGAGGACACCAGTCCCAGTGTTGAGCCCGAGTCATCAACAATCCAGGGTCACTTGTCTGAGCAGATTCTCACCGAAACTGAGCATAAGCAAGTTAGAAATGCTTATAAGAACGCAAGGGGTTCTTTTCTAGTGCCGGTGCTGCCCTGAGCCCATCCCACATGTGTTCTGTGGGGGTGAAGGTATCACATCATCATCCATTCTACCAGTGAAGCAAATTGACAAAGGACAGGAATGCAGCTGCAGATAACAGCTTTTGGGGAGCGCTTTTGAGCCCACACCTCTGAATTTCAGTTTCCCATGAGCCTTCTCTCACTCTTGGAATGGTGTGTGCTCACATTGTAGGACAGGAGAGGATTTTGAGTTGCAGATAGAACATATTATATGTAAACAGCTATCCTCCCAGGTGGTTTTTCTCAGCTTCCCGCAAGCCATCTGCACATTTGCTGAGCTGGGTCCTTTGACCTGTCGGCAGCTCTTCAGACCTGGGACTTCTCTGTCTCCATACCTGTCAGCTTCCCCACTACCACTTAGGGACCACCGTGACTGTGGAGGGTGGGGGCCGCCATGGACACCCGTGCAAACCCCAGTCCTCAGCATGGCGGGTGGTGCCTCACAGGAGTGCCCGATACCATCACTTCCAGGTCCAGAGTGTTGCAGTTTGGTCACCTGTCCTCGCAGATGGGGACGGGCACTAACCTGTCCCCATCGCTTCCAGGTCCGGAACACTGCGGTGTGGTCACCCGTTCATAACCACCTCCCCAGCCCCACACATCTCCACACAAAAGCTCTCCAGTGGGCAAGAGACCCTTGGCTCCCCCTTGCTGTAGTGGGGATGGCTCACAAGATTCAGATCTCACCTCCCAGACCATAGAGCATGCCCAGAGCATGCACATGGCTCACGGTTATCTCATATGGTAATTTATTAATATTCATTCCCATTTTAATGAAGGAAAGATCGTTTTCCTATTGAGTGTTCACCAAGCCATACTTGATGGAAGTGCTGGTGTCCCCTCCTCCTTGTTTGGCCTTGCTTCTATTTGATGAATGGCGCCCTGGCCTCTGGGCGAGCTGGGGATAGTCTGTGAGCGAGAACATGCTGTTGACTGCACGTGCCCTTCTTCTCCCCAGTGGCACCCACGGGTACATGGCACCTGAAGTTCTGCAGAAGGGGACCGCCTACGACAGCAGTGCCGACTGGTTCTCCCTGGGCTGCATGCTTTTCAAGCTTCTGAGAGGGTGAGTGACATGTGTCCCTTCAGTCCATCACCGTGGATAAGAAATGTTCACACATCATTAGGTGCTAGTATCTGTATAGATCAGATAGCGATCTTTAAGCCACACAGTGATCCAGGCAGTGCTCACAGCTCTTTCTGCCCGTAAAAATGTGTTTCCTTCCCGTAAGCTTTGGGTATTTTTGTCCCACTCCAGGAAGAAATTCCAGCACGTTTAAACGTAACAGAAGACCGTGTTGGACTATTTCCATTGTTAAGCCTTATTTGGGGAATGAGTGCTATTTTTAAATACAGATAATTGAAGAGGATAGTAGAATTCCTTTTCCCTAGAAATGAATTACTCATGATTGTCTTGTGAGCTTAAAGCATTTCTTACACAAGAGGGTGAAGACCCAAAGTGAACCTGTGTTAAAAGTGCGCATTTGTTTGTGAATATGCTGAAATTTGCAGTTTTTAAAAACATAAAGATAAAATTATGCAATTCTGTGTTCTTCACTTGTGTTATACTTGTCCCTTCGGTGTAAACTGCCAGAGATGATGAAATACAGTGGAAAGAGGATGGAATGAAAGTTCTCTTGAGATATGTTCTCACATTGAACATTTACACATTATGTTAATATTCCATTAGTTTTAAGAGTCTTGAGTCAATTTTAATAGAAAGTGTAAGTGTTTAAGATGTGTTTTTGATTATTCTCCATTCATAGAGGTACCACAAAAAAGCAATTTATACTAAAATTTCCTGGTCAGGATTCTCCCTGTTACATTTCCCCTATGATCACACAAGCCTGGTAGTTTGTTTAACTGGCCACGTTTTTTCCGGAAAGCCTTACTGAGAGCATCACAGCATGTTCTTATATTGGGTTGGCCAAAAAGTTTGTTCATGTTTTTGCATAAGATGTTTCTAACACAGTCTGGAAAGAGGCTGCGTTCCCTGTCTCCCCCTAGACTAGGTTCCAGGCACCCTGGCTGCGCCCCCAGGACTCGGGTAATCTAGTTGTTCTCTGCTCTCTGCCTCACTTGGGAACTGAAATTGTATTACTGCTCAGAGACTCAGGTCCTGTTGGTCCTTAATTGAATTATTGTGTTTGTGGAGCCTGGAGGGCTTAATTCGTGTAATCAGACTAGCTGACCTAATTAGAGAGTTTCTGCAAAGCAGACCAGAGAAAACTGCTTTCCACCCGAGACGTTTCCCCGGCCGGCGGGGGTCCCTGCGTGCGCGATGAGTGCATCCAAACACACTCTCTTCACTCAGGTCTCCTCTGGTTGTGGGGGGAGCGGTCAGAGGTCAGAAGCCACAGTTACAGAATCATGAGGTAATTTAAAAAAACTGCACAACAGCAAAACCGTTGTGCATGAACTCAAGATGTGAAAGTCGGTTGTGAAATATGGCAGAGCCTTGGTTCAGGGCTTTCTTTGTTTATTGATTTCTGTCTAATGTTGTTATTCTGTCTATAATAATGTCCACACATATAGACTAGGAACAGTCTGGCATATATTCCTGTTTTTATAAGATCCAAGGATGGGTCCAGTCGTTAATTCTAGGCCAACAATGTATTTGTGGCTGAAAAAGTGAATTCCATCTCCTTGGTCACGGTTCAGGTCTGCAGGACTGAGTTGGAAGGTGCTACTTCCTCTGTGACGTCCTTGATCAGTCTTGGTTAAAGCATCACAGTTGATGTGACCCCTGTGGAGGGGAGTCTAGGCCAACAGGATGACATCCAGAGGATGGTAGTGGGGATGGGATGGATGGATAACAAGAGATGAGAACGGTGGCGGCTAGAAATGGCGTCTCACGTGGACAGGTTCAGAGAGCTGGGCACAGTGCTTCCGGCAGCCACACCATAAGCTGCAGCAGCGTCAATCCTCATGGAATAAACCAGACTCCATGCCAGACCCTCCCCAGCGTTCGTCCTCAACCCCAGGAGCTCCTGGCAACACTTGGGGACATTTTTGGTGGTGCCAACTAGGGGAGGGGCTCCTTCTGGTATCTGGCAGGTCGAGGCCAGGGGTGCTGCAGAGGACACCCCCACTCCCCCCACAAAAGGTCACCCAGCCAAGGAGGAGGAACTCTGCTGCAGACCAGTCTCTTCCCGTCCCTCCCGTGTCTGTGCAGTGATGGTGACCAGGGTTCACCAAGGGTCTTTTTGCTTCTGTTTGCTGTGATCAGATACTTCCCGCACTGACCAGTGTGCCCCATCACCTTGGCTGAAACATTTCTCTGCACCTCTCATTCTGTCATGATGCCCTCAAAGGATTCCGCAGGGTGCAAGAGACAGGAACCTGGATGTGAGGATGCTGTCGAGGCTGGAGGATGTGTTTGCGTCCCTGGACCATGTGTTGGGTGGGGTCACTGCTTCCACTTCAGCTGACTGTCAGATATGAGAGAGCATCTGTGTACAAAGATGTTGCAAATGTGCAGAAATGTGGTCATGACCCTCGAGCTAGAGTCAGATATCTGTTAAGAGAAAGAATTGGTGTGACCGTAGCCTTGATCTTAAACTTGTCCCTGTTGATTGTCAGACATGAGGAGAGAGCCCTGGGGGTGGTCTGGGGAAAGCAGAGCTCTGTCTGAGGTTACTGAGTTTGTTCCTCTTGGGAAAAAAGGAATGTTTATAAATATTTTGGCAGCTGTTGGCTTAGGTTCAAAACTCACATTTGATGTTGCATGCTGTCTTTTTGGTATTCTAGAATTAATTTTTGATGTAAGACTTCTTAATCACTTGTGTTTATAAACGGATTGTCTCTGAGCTCTGGTTTCACTGTGAATATGATGTGTGTGTGTGTCTCTGTATGTTTCCCCATCGTTTGTCATGCCTTGAACGATTTCCCAACTCACCTGGGGGCAATTCGCAGCTCTCACACTCTCTCTTGTAATTCCAAAGCCACATCCGACCACTGCACATGTGAGTCCTGTTTCCACAATGTCCTTCGACGCAGCCTGAATGTTGCATGAGGGCTTGGCTGGTGTCGCCAGCTGTTGACAGACCCGTTACCGTCTCCTATTTAAAGCGGCTGCGTCCAGGAGCAGCTGTGATCACACAGGATCTGTGGGCCCCACGTGCCTCCCTCAGAATGGAGATCATTACTATCGGAGGTTTTCTTTAACATTTTCCGAAATAGAAATGGAATCTTGGGTTTTGTTCACAAAGAATAATCAAGAAGCCATTGGAAGCAGATGCGCATCAGGACTTGAAAGACCAAGCTCTCTCCACACGACACCCCAGAGCCCGAGAGCCGACAAGCATTTCCGATCGTCTCTTATTGAGTCAGACGCAGAGAGCTATATTTATCAAACGGGGTTTGTAGCGACTGTGCGCATGTGCTGGGAATGTTTTTGGCACCACTAACTTTAACTCCAGTCCCCTCGCAAAGCCCTCCCTCGGGTCTCATGAAAGAATTTTTAAATTTAGCACAGAGCATCCCTGTCAGAACATAGCCGTCCTTCTCTGCAAGTGTGGGGAACAGCCCTCTGCTTCCGGCATCGCACAAAGGTCAAGAGCAGGAGGGGGTCCCCCGGCTTTTCACACAGGAGCCAGAGCAGGAGGATTTGCCAAAACGGGGGAGACTTTCCCACATCCTCTTTTACACGTGAAGAACTCCCTGGGGAGTGGCAACAGTCGTGTCATGCAGACGACTGAGGTCTTAGTAAGCACTGCTAAGCCGATATTCCTCTTCTCTTGAACCATAAGCATGTTCATATCTCTGTGTGTTTTGCATACAAGAGTGATACAAGCCAGAGCTTACCTGATGGTCCAGGGGTTAAGAATTTGCCTGCAAGGGACACACATTCATCCCTGGTCAAGGAACTAAGATCCCACATGCACCGCAGCAACTAAGCCCACGCATCTAGAGCCCGCGCTCCACAACAAGAGAAGCCACTGCAACGAGAAGCCCACGCATCGCAATGAAGAGAGCGGCCCCTGCTCATCACAACTGGAGAGTGGCCCCTGCTCACCGCAGCTGGAGAAAGTCCACCCAGCAGCAGAGACCCAGCACTGCCAGAAATAACCCTGAAAAAGAAAGTGATACCAGCCAAGTTTCAAAACTTACAATGTCTCATAAATAGCATATTATTTGTTATTCTATCCCATTTGCTTTTTAACTGCAGTAATTTTACATTTTTTTCTCCTTGGCAACATTTAGGGTGCAAAGAATATTTCCAGTCAAAATCTGTTTGAAAGATTAGTGTATGTTTGCTTGGTACTGATTCACCTTGTTTAGATTTTTTGTTTCTCCCCAAATGAAAGCTTTCAAGAGATGGAAATTAATGTGTTTTTCATTGCATAAGAAAGAAAATAAGCGTTGGAGTGCCCCCTCTCGTGCAAAGTGAGAACTGAAATATTTAAATAATAAATACTCTAAAGTGGAATCATCTCTGCAGGAGATGCTACGGTGCATAGTTTACCTAATTCAGTAAGCAGTAAGTAGATTGCAAGGGTGGGCACAGTTTTAATTAGTTTTTTTTTTCTAAATCACATTGAGTTATATATTCAACATCCTACTCTGTTTTATAGAACTATTTTGTATAATACCTTGCCTCAGCTTATGTTTTATATGCCTTATAAATAAACCTATGAAAGTGAAAAGTCAAAGTGTTAGTCGCCCAGGTGTATCTGATTCTTCACAACCCTGTGGACTGTAGCCCAGCAGACTCCTCTGTCCATGGAATTCTCCAGGCAAGAATACTGCCATTCTCTTCCTCAGGAGATCTTCCCAACCCAGGGATAGAACCAGGGTCTCCTGCATTGCAGGTAGATTCTTTACTGTCTGAGCCTCCAGGGAAGGCCCAAATAAATCTGTAGGACTGGTCGTTTAACAGGCATGTCTTTACTACCAGAAAATCCTATCATGTATGTCCCTTTTTAAATTTTCAAGTAAGTAAATAAGGCCAGGGTTTTCTAGTTTGTATGTTTACTAGTCTCTTTTAATGCTAGGAGCATCTTTACTTTAAAAAATATTCTATTGAAGCATAGTTGATTTATAGTGTTGTGCTAATTTCTGCTGTACAGCAAAGTGATTCAGTTATACGTGTATTTTTTTTCCTGCTCTTTTCCATTATGGTTTGTCATGGGATATTGATTATAGTTCCCTGTGCCGTGCAGTAGGACCTTGTTGTTCACCCATTCTGTATATAAGAGTTTACAGCTGTTAATGCCAAGCTCCCAGTCCACCCCTCTCCCCAGCCCTCTCGCCTTGGCAACAGCTGGTCTGTTCTCTAGGCCTGTGAGCCGGTGTCTGTGTCGTAGATAAGTTCATTTGGGTCATATTTCAGAGTCCGTGTATAAGCGATATCTAAGATTAACTTTAGCTTCAGCATTTTAAAAACATAGTCAAGAGTAGGAATAATGTCTTTACGAGGAGACATTTATTTTGTAAAGTTAGGTTCATCTGTCACACGCGCCTGTCAGTTACCCACCGCACCCTCCCGTTGTCTCAGCTGCCGGCACGTGCATCGTTTCAGTCGTTCCTTTCGCTGTTTCGGTGACGTTTGTGGCATTATGCCATGCACAGGGAAAGAGACCGAGACGAGGTCTCCACGAATGACTTGCAGCCATTAGCCAGGTCACAGTGTGAGCCCAGGGTTTCTGACTCAGATCTGGAGCCATTTGTAAGTTAGAACACGAGTGAGCAGTTCTCAGAACCCTGGAGGATCTGGGAGCACAGGGTTGGTTTGTATCTCTTATCACCAAAGGAATGTATTTCTTAAAATTACTGGGTTCTGGGGCAGGGGAGTGTGTTCATTTTGTATTTTGGTTCAACAGCAGCTTTTTGCGTTGTTTGAGGGACTCATCCATTTTTTCTAAAAAAAAAACTGTATGAACATTACTGTTATCTCAAACACTAATGTGACCGATGTCGTGTGTATGACTTTCATTTTCATAAAAACCTGTTGGCTGATTGTTTTTTCCAAGTGATATTTTAAATTGTCATTTGGAATATATTTGCTAAAGTTTATTCTGGTAGCATGACTTCATTGACGTGAGTATCAAGAGTTCAAGTAAACATCAGCCTTACTCATTCAGGACCTAAATGTCTGATTGGCAACCTGATCGGCAGGTTTCCCCTGGAAATGGTGTAGGTTCCTGGCTTTTGTCTTCCTGCAGTTTTGAATGAGCAGTGACAAAACTGCTCAAATATTAGTCAACGGTATTTGCTGTTACCCAAAACCATCTAGTAATAGAATTTTCTTTGTTTCTCCAGTCACAGCCCTTTCAGACAACATAAAACCAAAGATAAGCATGAGATAGACCGAATGACTCTCACCATGGTAAGAAAGTAAAAAACCGTTGTTATTCTCATGATAATTTTCCTATCTCATTCTATTACAACTAGTATAAAAAAATGCTTTCTTAAAATAATGGAGATAGATGCCAAGGCAGATAACAAGATTTGCTAACAGACAGTAAGAGAAAGATACAGAAAAATCAAGACCAAAACTAAAGAGAAAAAAAAAAAAAGGCAAAATGAATGGGACACAGAAGAGCGAGGAGACCCAATTCTTCTGGCTCCAGCCTGCCGATTAACTCTGGAAGTGATGAGTAGCTGCACTGGGTTTCTTTATAGAGTCAATGTTAGCTTGTGAGGTATCTGCAGTTTTCTTTAACACTATCCTTATGTAAGAAATCGCCTTCAAATCTGGTCGAGGGGGAGGGCACTGTTTCCACAGATGCATATTTGAAGGCATGTCCCCCTCCTCTCACCCCCAGAATGTGGAACTTCCAGATGTCTTCTCCCCTGAGCTCAAGTCCCTTCTGGAAGGCCTGCTTCAGCGAGATGTCAGTAAGCGCCTTGGCTGCCACGGAGGCAGGTAGGCCATCACTTCTGCGTTTCGGCATCTCCCCCCAGAAAGCAGTACGGTTCCTTTCAATGTATCAAGAATCTACCGTTTCAGTTCGGGGTACGTAGGGGAGGATCACGTTGGAGCCGTGTGTCTTCACGGGTCTGTGCTCCTCAGAGTCTGCAGCTCCTTCTGTTCCTTGTGAACTGAGCTTCAGCAGCACTGCTCTTTGGAAAAGGTTGTTTTCTTCAGTTTATGAAGGGGTTTAGCATGCACCATTCTATTAGATGTCTAGTTTGGTTCAAAATTAGTACTTGTTGCTTTGATCTCTGTTATCTGATCTGTCAGGACTTGTAGACCTTTGCTGTAAATCTCTTTAATGTGTAGATTGCTCTAACTCAATTCTTAGTTAAATTTGTTCTCACGATTGCAGATACACAGAGATAGTCTGCAAAAACCGTAGGTTATCTTAGGCCGGGGTAAGCATCCCTTGTAAACGATCATATGGGATCATATCCCTAGGCTCAGCGTGCAGCGTTTCCAAGCATCGCAGTGTTTCCTGGGAAAGGAAGCATATTTTACCTGCTGTCTTAAAGAACTGGAAACAGTTGTTGCTGCGTGTCCTTAACAGGAGATGCCGTTTGCGAACCATTTCTTAGTTTTCCGAATGCAGACTTACTGCCGCTGTGACTCTCTCTCTCCTGCAGCGCACAGGAGCTGAAAGCGCACGACTTCTTCAGAGGCATCGACTGGCAGCACGTCTACCTGCAGAAGGTACCCCTGCTGGGCCCCCGCCCCGGTGCCAGCCCCGACGCTCCCTCCCGCTGCACCTTTGTCTGCAGCTCTGCATCCTGGCCCTGTCCCCAGAGTTCGCCCCCAGGTCTCCCATCCACAGCCCAGCTTCTTGCTCCTCTATCCAAGCACTGCCTCCTAGCTCATTCCCTTTGGGACCACTTCTTCCTCTTTGTTTATATGTAAAAAATATGCAGGAAACCTCATATGCTTACAGATACCTTCAAGCCCAGCCCCACGTCATTTAAGAATTAGCATGACTGGGTAGCAGCATGAACCCCTTGGCTTATTGTAAGATATTCTTTAATGTTCTCTCTGATACAGGAAAACACCCCAAATTAAAGCTGTTGTTTTTCTCAGCGTTGATGATCAGCTTTGGACTCATCTGTGTACAGACTCACTTGAGGACTGATGCTCTGTTAGTCCCGCCTGTCTAGGCGCAGAGTCAGGGCTCTGGTTCGGCCAGCATCAGCCTCGGGGTGTCTGTGGATGGGGACACCCTCTCTTGCCCTGCTGCAGCGTTCAGCCTCTAGCAACTGGGTCGTGGAGGGTGCCTCTCCTTTGGGGGCCATTGCGGACCATGTACTGTGATTGTGAGAGCTTGAACGAGTGCTACACAGACTGTGGCACCTTGAGGTCTTTCGCGGCGAACTCTATAGGATAGCGGGCTGGGCCCAGGGCCCAGTCCCCTGGTAACCAAACCCTTCTTCTCTGGCTCTTCCAGTACCCTCCACCCTTGATCCCTCCCCGAGGGGAAGTCAATGCAGCCGACGCCTTTGACATCGGCTCATTTGATGAAGAGGATACCAAAGGCATCAAGGTATACTTGTGAGGCTTGCTTTGGGGAGGGGGATTTTTTTTTTCTTTCTTTCTTTTGGAAATCAGACTTCATAACTGTCTTAGTACTGGCCTGTTTGTGTTGGACTGTAACTTACAAATGAATATCCACATGTTTGATGAATGTAGAAGAGATTAAGACCTGAATTAGAGACTACAAAAGTTTTTTTTTTTTTAATTTGTTTATTTAGTCAGGTCTTAGTTGCAGCATACAGGCTTCTCTCTAGTTAGCAGTATGCGGGCTCAGTAGCACCATGGCATGTGGGGTTTCAGTTCCCAGACTGGGGATGGAACCTGCATCGTCTGCACTGGAAGGTGAATTTTTAACCACTGGACCGTCATGGGCGTCCCATAGGAGAGCTTTCTTTGACCACCCATTTCATGTTTGATAAACTGAAAAATAGTCACATTGTTATTGATTTGGATAGATTAGTGGTTAACAGAAAACTCAGATGTATTATGAAGCAGGAAAAACAACCATGTGATGGCAAACGTTACCTGGCTTCAAGCCAGAGAGCCAGCCGTCTTAATTCTCCCAAATTTCCCAGTCTCTCTGTGTTAGGATGAAAAGGGCAAACAGCGTGAATCATCTCACACTTGTCAATCAAAAGTGAAATAATCACTGTTTTTTGTACATATAGCATCCTCTGCATTTTTCAAACTCTGGTTCCTATCATTGTTTTCCAAGTAGACAAGGGCATATTTAGAGATGATGAGTCACGAGACAAAGTCGCCCTCTTTCGGCTGCTGAGTCAAAGCATGTCACTGCATGTCAAGTTCTCACTGCTCCCACCTTCTCAGCTTCCCCCAGAGTCTCCCCCCACCCCAAACAGCACAACCCTCTGAGAGCCGCCCCCTGCCCCGCCATCGTGTCCTTAGCGGCCCGCGTCCCTGGCCTTGTGTCAGCTCCCTGGTCTTTCCGACCAGGCA